>NC_056738.1:11100801-11433301 GCF_019279795.1 Protopterus annectens | reverse complement strand
TTATTTGATTCCTTGTTTCCAGGTCAGTTGATTAGGCATGGCACCTATTTATTCAAACATAAGCCATAGCCAAACAGACAGAGATACAGACTATTTAATTAATTATATGATACAAGGGACAGTCAGAGAATTATCACTGTAGCACTATTAGAATTTTGTATATGAACTCTAGAGGTGCTACAGTGGTAGCACATGATTTAAGGATATGAAATATTTGCATTGAACAAAAGCATTAACTGTGTTACATGTTTCACCTATCAATGCAAGCAACTTTTTTGGACAGACACCTACACACACACACACACACACACATATGCAAAAATACATTTTTCAACACATATATACAGTGGATATAAAAAGTTTCCACACCCCTGTTAAAATGCCAGGATTTTGTGATATAAAAAAATGAGACCACAATAAATCATTTCAAAACTTTTCCCACATTTAATGTGACCTATAACCTGTATAATTCAATTGAAAAACAAATCTGTTAGGGGAAAATATAAAAAAAATATAAAAAGTACAATACTCTGGTTGCATAAGTGTACACACCCTTAAATTAATACTTTGTTGTGTGTACACCCTTAAACTAATACTTTGTTGAAGCACCTTTAGATTTAATTACAATATTCAGTCTTCTTGGATACACACCTGCCATCAATTAAAGAGACTCTGATTAACCCCAAATAAAGTTCAGCTGTCCTAGTAGGATTTTCCTGACATTTACTCAGTTGCCTGCGACAGCAAAAGCCATGGTTCACAGAAAGTTTACAAAGCATCAAAGGGATCTCATTGTTGAAAGGTATCAGTCAGGAGAAGGGTGCAAAAAAATTTCCACAGCATATATATGGATATACCATGGAACACAGTGAAGACAGCATCAAAAAAATGTATAAAATATGGGACAACAGTGGCATTGCAAAGAACTGGACATCCCTCCAAAAATGAATGAAAAGACAACATGAAAACTGATCAGGGCAACTGCCAATAGACCTACAGCAACACTGAAGGAGCTGAAGGAATTTCTGGCAAGTACTGGTTGTGTACTACATGTGACAACAATCTCCCATATTCTCCATATGTCTGGACTATGGGGTATGGTTGCAAGACAGAAGTCTTTTTCTACACAGAAAAACATCCAGACCCAACCAAAATTTGAAAAACAATAAATCAAGTCTCCCAAAAGCATGTGGGAAAATGTGTTATGATCTGATGAGACCAAGGTTGAACTTTTTGGCCACAATTCCAAAAGGTATGTTTGGCGCAAAAACAACACTTTGCATTACCAAAAGAATACCTTCTCCACGGTGAAGCATGGTGGTGTCAGTATCATGCTTTGGGGTTGCTTTTCTTCAGCTGGAACTGGGGCTTTAGTCAAGGTGAAGGAAATTATGAACAGTTCCAAATACCAGTCACTTTTGGCCCCAAACCTTCAGGCATCTGCTAGAAAGCTGAAGATGAAGAAAAATTTCACCTTTCAACATGACAATGACCCCAAGCACATATCCAAATCAACAAAAGAATGGCTTCACCAGAAGAAATTTAAAGTTTTAGAATGGCCCAGCCAGAACCCAGACATAAATCCAACAGAAAATCTGTGGGGTGACGTGAAGAAGGCTGTGCACAAGAGATGCCCTCTCCATCTGACAGATTTGGAGCCCTTTTGCAAAGAAGGGTGGGCAAATATTGCCAAGTCAAGATGTGCCATGCTGATAGGCTCCTACCCAAAAAGACTGAAGGCTGTAATTAAATCAAAAGGTGCTTGAACAAAGTATTAGTTGAAGGGTGTGCACACACAACAAAGTATTAGTTTA
The DNA here is from genome assembly GCF_019279795.1 of Protopterus annectens. NCBI lineage: Eukaryota > Metazoa > Chordata > Ceratodontiformes > Protopteridae > Protopterus > Protopterus annectens. The sequence continues at coordinate 11,431,487 of NC_056738.1, read as the reverse complement.
AGGGTGTGCACACTTTATGCAACCATCGTACTGTACATTTTTTATATTTTATATTTTTTCCCCTAACAGATTTGTTTGTTTTTCAATTGAATTGTACAGGTTGTAGATCACATTAAAGGTGGGAAAAGTTTTGACATTTTTTATTGTGGTCTCATTTTTTTATATCACAGAAACCTGGCATTTTAACAGGGGTGTGTAAACTTTTTATATCCACTGTACATCCTCACAGACATATACATGCATGCATGTGCACAGTCATAGACACAAACATGCATACACACACACACACACACACACACACACACACACACACACACACACACACACACACACACACAGAAATTATGTGCGTGGTCCAGTGAAACTTCTGTAAGGAAGTGTGAAAATGTGCTTAGTTGTTTATAAGTGCTAACAAATACCAGAGCTGTAACTTAGTGTTGTGTAAAAGTATGCATCCCGCTAACTTCTGAGAGCTTGCCTTTGTTATGTTTTGAGAATGAGTGATGTACGCAGTCAAAGTAAATGTTTGCATTTCCACACAGGTGGAATCCATACAATCAGTAGTCAGTGCACTTGTAAATGCCAGAGCTGTTACTTAGCATTGTGTAAAAGTATTCATCTCCCTAGCTTCAATACATGTAATTTAAATTTAGAGTTTGACAGGTGTAGTGAGTACTGGTTCTATGGATTCCAACTGTGCAACAAAAAATGCTATGACATTGTTTCCAGAGACAATCTAATAAGCTGTGACTCACAACTTTAACATTGCAACCAAATAAAGAAACCTTCCACCTACATTTTTGTATCATTCTGCCATCCATGGGAAAACATTATGTAGTTTCCTAAGACAATGAACGTATAGCACTCCTCAGCACAGGCATTTTGGAGATTAACAATTTAAAGAATAAGAAGCTCTTAAACTTGTTCTGATGTATTCATATCTCAAAGAATATCAAGGCATTGTGAAAAAGGGTTAACCTACTAGTTCTAAACAAACAAAATTTCATTTTTTTTATGTAATCTCATTGATTTTCAACCAGGTAATTCCTATTTTCTCAAAACAAAAAAGGCTCTTGTTTGTTTTAAGTGTTTGGTTGCAGTTATGGCTTTGCCACCACTTTGTGTTTTTTAATTCCTATTTTCCATAGAGTAACTGACAATGCAGTTTCAATTTACTCAAAAGCAGTGACAAGTTTGTATATATTTTTTTTTTTTATTTTCACTTCAGAAGTGTGGCAGTGAATTGATATATTGAAGTTAGTAATGTCCCCCATGTGGGGGTGCAAGAGCCCTTGCCCTGAAAAAAAAAGTTATTCTTTTTCATTGCATTTAATATTTGACCATTTGTTTTCATCAGATTGAAGCTTCGTCTATTAATTACACAACAAGATATAGCAGAAGCATAAAAATATACATATTTCTAGTATCTGAGTGAGTTTTCCTTGATACAGATACAGTGAAAACCACTAGTACCAGCAATGGCCAAGCCAGAAATGATGCAATACTAACAGTGATGTAGATTCAGGCTTCAAATACGTAGTAAACAGCACATCTGCTTTAGTAGATCTTAACTTTTGCCTCAGTACTGATCAAGAAAAAATGGAAAGTCTAAATGGCTCACAAGCTCATGGTAATGCTGCAAAACTTTATCAAGCCTGCATGTACCCTGTACAAAGCAATGCTGCTTAACGGACTGAGAAGTACTGGCAATATTATAAGATATACATGGTGCAGCTTGTAGTCCTGTATACAGTATGGTGACTGCTGTTATATATAAAGTGTTTTAAGCCTAAATAATGCAAAGTGTACATATGTGATCAGAAACTCTGACTGTTTCATCTAAACCATACTCCACAGCCACTGAATCCATTCAACCATGCAATGCTTGCATGCCTACAAAGGACAGGTATCAGTGGTGGTTAAGGGTAAGATGAGAGTAAGGAAGGTGAAGGAGCTGTTAGATTTATTGAATTCTGCATGAAGAGTGGTAGGACTGGGGCATGCATTTATGAGAGTTATGAGCTATGCAGAAAAGAGGAAAATCCCAGGATGCAAAAAAAACCCTTACCAGCCGCAGTAAGAAGCTGAGATCCCTCATAAAATCCTCCAAAAATAGTTACAAAATAAAATTGCCAAAGATTCCAAAGACAACCATAAGGCATTCTATAACTATGTCAAAAATCTAAAGGGCAATGCTCAGACCTGCTCTGAGCTAAAATAGAATAGCATTAAATATACTCATCCCAAGGATATTGCCAATATCCTGGCAGATCGATTCAGTGCCAACTTCACCTCCCTCTCACCCCCTAAATGGCCCATCTCAATACCGGAAGATTGCCAAATTCCGGTAATAACGGCCACACAGGTAAAAAATGTACTCTCCAAAGCTAAGAATACAGCATCCATGGGACCAGATGACATCCCGGGCTGTGTACTACATGAACTACAAAATGAACTGGCACCTCACCTAAGTATCATGTTTAATCATACCCTCACCTCAGGCTTCATGCCCACTGAGTGGCGCACAGCTACACTTATCCCACTCCACAAGGGGGGATCCACCTTGGACCCTGGGAATTACCACCCCATCAGTCTGACGAGCCTGATCTGCAAGGCCATGGAACGTGCTATCATGGAACTTATAAACAAAGACATTGGCAACATTAAAACACTGGACCCTACCCAGTTTGGGTTCGTGAAGGGCTGATCTTGTCTCCTGAACCTGACTGACTTCTTCGAATCAGTCTCCAGAGCCGTGGGCAAGGGTAAGGCAGTCCACACAGTCTACCTGGACCTCGCCAAGGCCTTTGACACCATTCCCCACTCTGGAATCATAGATAAACTTACTAAGCTGGGTATTAATCCCTATGTCACTCGATGGGTTGCCAACTGGCTTACTGACAGAACCCACACTGTAAAAGTAGCTGACTCCAAATCCAGCTCCAAACAAGTGACAAGTGGAGTACCTCAGGGTTCAGTCCTGGGACCTCTCTTGTTTGGCATCTTCTTGTCTGAAGTACAGGCCAACACTAAGGGACTCTGGCTAACAAAGTTCACAGATGACTGCAAACTGGGAGCCATTATTGAACCCCCAAATGATGTTAATACTCTACAAAAGGGCCTTACAGAAACAGATGCTTGCTGCCAGAGCCATGGGCTCAAGCTCAATGCCAAGAAATGTATAGTTATCCCTTTTGGGAAAATACATTTACCCGTGAATTACCACATAGGTGGCAGTACACTAAACACTGAAAGTGTGATAAGAGACTTAGGGACACAGGTGGACAGTGGTCTCACCTTCAATAACCACATCGCCACAATAGTCAGGAAATCCCTCTATGTGGCACATCTCATCACTAAGGGATTTTCATCCAGAAAAAAGAAAGTCATTGTCCCACGGTACTCATCCCTCATTAGACCCATTATAGAATACAATGCCCCATTTGGTATGTACCTCTCAAGACATCTGCAACAACTGGAAAGGCCGCAGAAATACCTCACTAAAAGAATCACAGGCCTAAAGCAGATGCCCTATGCTGACCACCTGAAAAAACTCCAGCTATACTCTGCTTAACATACAAGGCCATGTCAAACCCAGAACTGTTGGACATGCTACACTTAAAGAAATTCCAATCCCTCAGAGCCACATGCTCCAGGGATCTAAACCTTGTCATCACAATAAACAAAACATGCTGGAGGGATAGGTTCCTGACCCAGAAACTCCCAAGACTCTGGAATAGACTGCTCATACATGTCAAGCAGAGCACCTCATTGGCCCTCTTCAAAAGGAATCTTGATGACTGGATGGGAGAAAGGAAATTCACCCCAGGGATCATATCAGTCATCCTGCTAGACAGGGGTCCAGGGAAGTACATAGTGTGGGAAGAAATAGCCAGGGAATTGTTATGGCTAGGCTTGTATAGGCCCTAGGTCCGATAGCCTAGTACCAACCTATGAACCTATGAATAAGGTTACCATACATCCAGGTTTCCCCAGACATGTCCTCCTTTTTGGGCTCTTGTCCAGGTGGTTTTTGAAAATTCTGTGAAACCCAGACAAATCACAGAATTTTCAAAAAACAGACATCCCTATTTCGGAGTCTTTCCTCCGCTTTTTTTTTTTTTTTTTTTTGATTGGCTCATATACCGGTATACGAGCCAATCAAAAAACAGAGCTCTTTTCAATGCGAAACTGCCTGATGTTCCGCATTGAACAGAAGAAGGTCTGCTGTGCGCGTTTTTTATTGGCTCGTATACCGTTATACGAGCCAGTCAAAAAGCAGAGCTCTGTTCAATGCGGAACAGCTTGATGTTCCGCATTGAACAGAAGAGGGTTCGCTGTGTGCATTTTTGATTGGCTTGTATACTGGTATACAAGAAAATCAAAAAACAGAGCTCTGTTCGCGGAACTGCTTGATGTTCCGCATTGAACAGAAGAGGGTCTGCTATGCGAGGTTTTGATTGCCTCGTATACCAGTATGCAAGCCAATCAAAAAGCGGACCTCTGTTCAATGCAGAACTGCTTGATGTTTCGCATTGAACAGAAGAGGGTCCTCTGTGTGAGGTTTTGATTGGCTCGTATACCGGCATATGGGCCTATCACAATCAAAAATCCCCAAACACGGACCTTTTTTTTTTTTTTTCTGTCTCTTCAGCCCTAACAGGATGAAATAATATGTGCTGGTAGCAGCACATATTTTTTTGACCTCTTTTAAATGCAAACAAATATAGTAACCCTACCTATGAACCTATGAATAATTTGTTATGGGGTGTGAAACAGAAGCATCATTAGGTGAGGGTAGGTAAGCAGGTCAAGCAAGACATGTCTATTTTGCCAAAGTTTTTCCAGCTTTTTAATGGAGCATCTCTTTGGAAAGATGAGAGGGTTACTTTGCCAGGTATTGATTTGTTTATGGATGCAGCAGGGTGGGGTGGGGAGTTAGGTATGGGGATATTTTGGGGCAGGCTGCCTGACTGGAGTTTGGCCAGTGGAGTGGAATGATGAGCATTGTCAGGATATTACCTTTTTGGAATTGATTTCGATTGGGGCATCATTGGTAGTGTGGAAGGAGGATTTTTGGAAAAAGGGGTTGACATTTCATTCAGATAAATTAGTGGTAGTGCAAGTTTTGACTAAGAAGGCAATGAAATATAGACAGGTGCAAGTGTTACTCAGGAAGATTGTCTTGTTTTGTTTAATCATTAACCTTTCTTTTTCAGCTCAGCATATTCATGGCCATTGTAAAGTTTTGGCTAAATGTCTGTCCTGATTTCAGTTTTGCAGGTTTTGGCAGCTGGCACCTGAAGCTCAGGTAAGTCACATTATTCTGCCCAGAAAGGTATAGGAGACTGGTTTGAGTGTCTCGAGTTGGCTGGTTTGGCAATCCTGATCCAAAGTTACTAGGAAAGCATAAAGTAAGTCTTTGATAGTTTTTAAGCAATTTGTTTGTAGATTGCCATTAGTTAATAAATGTTGGTCAGCTGAGTTAGTGTTAAGTGTTTTGATGGACAGGTGGAGGGTTGGTGAGGCAGTACAACAGCTAACATTCACCTCACAACATTGAGTTCTGTGGTAAAATGTTTAGGTTTATGAGAAGTAACTAAAGACTGAAGGATGGGAAGGTTTTTGAAGAGTTGGGAGAACTTTCAGTCGAGAAAAAGTGGCAGAAGGCTGTCTTTGGGCAAGTATATGTTGCTGGTACTGTTTACAGAGTTGTACACGATGGTGTGTTCTCAGTTTGATTATGTGTTGTGGGCCATCTTGTTGGTTTTCATGTATATGAGAGCATTTTGGGTTACTGAATTGCTGGATCATCTGAAGTGGGAAGATCTCAGAATCACCTCATCAGGGTTATTGATTTGGCTAAGTCAATCAAAAACTGATCAATTAGGAGTGAGAAAGTGGTGCTGCCGAGGAGTGCAGTAAGTTTATTATGTCAGGTGGCTTGGGCTACAGAATGGTAGGAGACATATGGTAAATGAAAGGAGGGTTCATTTTTTCAGGATGTGAAGACGAGGAGGGGGGACACTAAGGACCTTGTGCCATAAGTGTGGATGACTTTGAGAGTAGAAGGGGTGTCAGTGGATAATTATGCCGTGCATTCTTTTAGAATTAGAAGGGTGACTGATTTGGCTGAGGAAGGTACATCTGTTTAGGTGATTAAGAGAGTGGTGAGATGGTGATGTAAGGCATTTTTGAATTACATTAGTGTATAAAAAAACAAATAAAATAAGCAAGATGGGAATGAGGTATTTTGCTGATAATTGTGTTTTTCTTTTGCAGGCAAGAAGATGTTAGTCATGTTATGTCACTATTATTTACTGGCCAGCTAGAAGTGAGAAGTTTCATCTTATTGGTGAAAATCTGGGCTTAGATCCTCTACATAGGTAAGTTCAGAGACCTAGTTCTCAAGGTATGCAGTGGTGTCAATTGTTGCAAGTACTGAAAAAGGTAAGTCAGCAATTTGGTAATCCAGTTAGAATAGTTACACATTTGAAGATAATGACATTTGGTGTATACATAAAAGGATGATGCTTACCTGTTTGTTAAGGGATTTGCCAGTTTTTGTTGCTGTGCAGAAATTCTCAGAGGTTAAGATTGTTTTGGTCAGCCATAATCCTCAGTTGGTATGGAGAGACACTGATAAGTTTTAGGTAATGGAGGTAACTAGGAGGTTTCTAACCATAAGGTGGCCAGATCATGTGATATGGAAGTCTTTTTTTATAACGGGCAACTGGGATATTGTGGATAGGGATCCAGCCTGGTTCTGCACTAATATGCTACATCTTAGTGATACTGGTTTAGGCATGTTCAAAGTGCACATGTCTTTGCAGGATTTATTTGGGGGATAGTGGCCGGGTTTTAGAGAGGGGGAACAGATTCTGGAATAGCCTGGTTGGCAGAAGAAGGGCTCTAGTAGTTGTTTAAGGCCACCCCCCGCCCATGTTTCACTTGGCTGTCTCATTGGTTCAGGTGAGCTGATCACAATGTCATGAGATTTATCTAGTGTATCATAGGTGGGGTGAAGATAGCCCAGTGACAAATGGAGTTTGCTTTGTAAACTAGTGTGTCATCGGGCTGTGCTTTTAAGTTAGTTAGGTTGGTGACCAAACTGGGGGTGAGGGAGAATTTGAGTAAGGTCACAAGACAGGTGGAGAAGGGGAGGGAGGTTATATAAGGTTAGGTTTAGGGAAGGAGAGAGAAGTTCTCTTTGGCATTGCAGTTTGTATTGCCCACTCTCTCTTCCCTAACATCTGGTAGGATGTGGGCAGAAGAAGAGCCCTAGTATTTGTGTAAGGAGTAGCCCCACCCTCAGTGTTTTAGTTGCTAATCTCATTGCTTCAGCTGAGTGATGATAGACTGTCTGGTGGAGCTAAATTTTTGGATAATGAGCAGTGGGACTCTTGTTAATAAGGCTGTGGTGAGCTGCCTAACAATCTGTCTAGTTACTGTGTAGAAGTGTTGACGTTATTAAAGAGTTCAAGGAGTGTTGTTGTGTATCATGCTGCCTAGTTGTTTTATGGTGTAATAATATTGATGTGTTTTCTTTGTTGTTAATAAAGCTGGCTGTTATTAGTGTTGTCATATTGTAATAAATCTGATTGCAAAGTTATGAGAGTTATCAAGTGTGTCATTGATAGGGGAGATAGCCCAGTGACAAGCGCAGTGTATAATGTTTTCATTATGTCCTTCTTATCTCTTTATTCTGTTTGTATTTTCCCTGGAGATTGGAAATGGCTGGTGAGTGGGGTTTTCCCTACATACAACAAAAAAACTCCAGGATCGCAGTCAAAGACTGTGTTAAATAAATGTATAGTACACCATCAACTGATTTAAAATGGGTAACTGTAAACAGTTTAACATTGTTTTATCATCCCTTCATTCATCACTTGATCACAGTAAGCAGGAAATGAAATTCTCTCTTAAATGCAATATTTTATTTAAAGAACATTTTACTAACCATACAAAATTCTTGGTATTTAATACTGATAATTATTTTATTTATTTATTTTATTTTATTTTATTTTACATTTGTTAACCTGGAGAGTCCAACTGGATATATGTCCATTTTCAGTGGAGGCCCGGAGAGAAAAGCTCCAGAGACATAAAATCATTAACAAGAGAAAGATATGTTAACCAAAAGGTTCAATAAACAAAATATAGAGTGCACAATCTTTATACTTCATATAGAAGTATAATACATTTATAAGATAGTGAGTTAAACAAAGAGTGCATTTGCCAACATTCACAGGCTACATTAATATATACATGTTATAGAGGAAATAAAAAAAAATGATAAAAATGTTATGGTTTTCCCTTTTAACCTGTTTCCTACATTCTCATACACATATATGTACAGCATCTTGTGCTAACACACACACATACACACACACACACACACACACACACACACACACACACACACACACACACACGTATGAACACATGTGCAAACACCACACAAAATAAAAGAATAACTTTTTTCCTACTTTACTATAATAACAAAAGAAAACCCCAAAAAAACTACACAAAAATATTTGAGACACAGTAATATGTAATGAGACAACAGGATTATACTTTCATGTAATGTAATGCTTTGAATATTGTAAAAAAATGGTAAGTCAGATAATAAAATGATTAAAACTGTATGCAAGATTTGCTTTACTGCTTTTATATGTCTCCCTGAGACTGACATAGAAGAAGATTTTGATGTTAGTCATACTTGCCAGACAAGAAATGAAAGTAAGCTATCTAAGGGTATAATATAACAATGTCATCAGTCATCAGCAGCAACCATTTATTAATAAATCATGTGTTTTACATTTAAAAAGTGTAACCACTTTTCAAGTTGCCATGTTATCAACATTTAGGATCATACTTCCACGGTGGTGCAATGGTAGTGTTGTTGCCTCACAGCAAGAGGTTCTCCTGTTTGATTCTTGGCTTGGGTTGGGTGTGCCTTCTGTGTGGAGTCTGCATGTCCTCCCTGCGTTCGAAAGACATGCGTTGAATGGGCATGCCTTCGTTGAAGGTTGGGCATCGGGCTGGCAACTTGACATCATAAAAACCAACTGCCAATCATTAGCGGACTGGAGTTCCACTGTGGCAACCCCTAACCGGAAAAAGCCAAAAGAACAACAACAGGCCCGATAAATGTAAATCAAAATAAGGATTCTGAGTGTTCCATATTCAAGTAAATAGGCAAAAGAACCCTCTTGACAGAAATAATAATTTTAATTACAAAACTGAGAAATAATAATAATAATACCATTTAGGCATTCTGACAGTCAAGTTCAGTAAATATAACATCAACATTTTAATGGAAAATGATTTTAAGAAATATTTTTCTGGAGGCAGGAAATACTTGCATTGCAAGTTATAACATGTGTGTATTATAATCTCTTTACTTCTATTGTTTTTAACTATCACAGTCTTCTGTGTGGCGACATGCGTGAACGGGCGTTCCTCCGTTGAAGGTTGTGCGTTAGGTCTGGCAAGCCAGCAAGTAAAACTTTACTGCCAATCATTAGCGGACCGGAGTTCCGCTGTGGCAACCCCTAACTGGGAAAATCCGAAAGACACAAACAAACACGCAGTGATTCAGAATGAAACTTGAATCTAGATTTATCCCATATTACAATCTATTTTCCATTCATTTACATTTAACTATCACATATAATAACCCTGAATTAAATACTTCTCTACATCTAAACTACCACTGACAAAGTCCCATACCAAATCCTTGTGAGCTATAGGTCCCCACTCTATCACCTAGGAAGTCCATAGTTCTTACTTAAATGTACAGGAGACACTCTCTATTCCATCCAACACCATAGTCATGGATGACTTTAATTACCCCACTGTAAAACTGAGAATCATTCATAGCCATAAACATGCATCCCCCAGAGATTCCTAGATTTTGTTAACACAAACACCTAGGACCAGTATGCCATTAGGGGAACAAACATCCTTGACCTGGTTCTCACAGACATGGGAGAATGGTGCATCCCCCTAGTAGTGTAATGTCCTCTCTGGTCTGGTCAGACCATAAAGTTGCCTCCACTGAAATAAAAATAAAATATGGGACCACAGCAAACCCTGCTACTTTTAGAAACTACTCTAAGACAAACATCCTATTATTAAGCAACACCATGGCAAAACTCCAAGCCCCCTCCAAACCTCAAGAATATTGCTGCCTGTTTGGAATTGTTCTCAGGAGACCTGTACAAACATGTTAATACCTGCCATGACTCAGCTGTACCTACCGAGACAAATTGCATCATCATCATCATCATCATCTCCCTTTTTTCCATTTTCTACATAGGGTTGGGGTGTTGTGTTAATGTTTGCCATTTCTCTCGATTCAATGCCACACTCCTACTTTCTTTGGCACTCATGCCTGATTGTCACATATCTTCTCTCACACAATCCATCCACTTCTTTGTTGGGTGCCTCAGATTTCTCTTGCCTTCTTTCTGTCTTTCCCAAATTTTCTTTACCAGAATGTCTTCTGCTTTTCTGCACATGTGCCTGTACCAGTGTAGTCTGTTCTCTTTGATCCTTTTTGCAATTAGAGGTACTCTGGCTTCTGCTCTTATGTCCTCATTTCTTCATCTGTCCCATAGTGTGCATCCTTCCACCTGTTTCAGGCACTTCATTTCCATCACCTGTAGCTTCCACCACTGCTCTGCCTTTACTGACCAGGTCTCTGTATATATAGTAGTCCTGTCAGAATACTGTTTTGTACACCTTACTTTTCAGCTTCTTTGACATTCTTCTGTCATACACTACACCTGACACTCTATGCCAGTTGTAGTCCCTCGAAGTCTAGCTTTGAGCTCTTCATTCAGTCTTACCTTTTCCTCAACCACCCTTCCCAGATACCTGAAGCTGTTTACCTGTTCCACTAGCTTTTCTTCTATCTCAGTTTTCAGCTTCTTCTGATTTCTCCCCTTTTGCTACCATTACTGCTGTCTTATCTGTACTCAGTTCCATCCCAGGTGCCTTCAGTTTTACATTCCGTTTCCCTATCCTTTGCTGATGTTCTTGCTCAGAGTCTGCCTGTAGTGTGACATCATCTGCATACAGCAAGTCTGTTGATCTGTCCCCTCTGACCTGTTTGCTGATGTACTCCATCACCATTATGAACAGTAGTGGGCTTACAGCTGAACCCTGATGCACACCCACTCCCACTGGGAACCCATCTGTGAGACTGAACATTGTACATACTTGAGTAATTGTCCTTGTACATAGCCTGCACTAATTCTGCCAATGTTTCTGGGGCATCAAACCACAACAGTACTTCCCAAATCAGCTTTTTTGGGACCTTGTCATATGCTTTCTCCATGTTTAAGAATGGCTAGTTGGACTCTTCTCAATTATCTATCTCACTGCAAACATTGGATCAGTTGTGCTAAATCCTGATCTGAATCCAAATTGCTCATCTCCCATCTTACGTTCTAATACTCTGCCTACCTGTTTATCAATCATCCTCTCCAGAACCTTCATGCAGTGTTACAGGAGTTTCATACCTCTGTACTGCCCATAGTTGTGGATATCCCCTTTGTTTGTGAACACTGGCTCTAGTATGTTTATTGTCCAGTCATCTAGGATACGTCTTTCTGTCCACACTGATATGACTACCCTCAGGAACCACTTCTGTATCATATGTACTGTGACCTCATCTGAGCTTGCTGCTTTCTCTGACTTCATTTTCCTTAGTGCTATTCTTACTTCTTCTAGGGTGGGATCCTCCTATTCTTTCAACATGGGTTGTGTCTGGGGCAATACAGCATCTGTAGGGTTTTCTTCATTCAGAAGCTACTGAAAGTACTCTGTCCATCTGCCATTAATGTCCTGTGGACTGGAGAAAAGGCTGTTGCTGGCATCCCATATAAAGGATGTCTGACTACCTTCTTTATCTTTCTGTCTTTGCCTTGCAACCTGATATATTTTTTGTGCCACCTGCTGAATCACTTTTCTGAATCTGATGCCTTGTTCTTTGCTACTGCAAATCCTTTCTTAGCCTATTTATTAGTCATACAGTACTCCTTCCTAGTCTGGTCTGTCTTTTCTATCTTCCGATTTTCCCTGCACCCCTTCTTTCTTTTAATGACGTCCTGGACTTCTGCATTCCACCACCAGATTTCTTTATGTACCTTATTTCCATACCTGGCTCAGCCACACGTTTTGAGGCACTGCCATTCTTCTTCAACTCCACTTATTTCCTCCATCTTGTGGAGTGCTAGAGCTCTGAGTAATTCCTTGAACTGTTGTTCTTTCCCTCCAGTCAACTTCCAAGTCTTCAGCCTGGTCTCTGTTGACCTTAGTGCCTTTTTGACCACTGCTCACAGCTGATTTTGTCAGCCAGTGGTTTATTCTGTGAGCCGACTGTTTCACTGGAGATGACTTTGCAATCACTGATTCTGCCCAAATGTCCTTTCCTTACTAGGAGAAAGTCTGAGGTAAATGTTGTCCACTCTTGTATGTAATCTTGTGAATGTGTCTCTTTCTGAGCCAAGTGTTGCATACTATCAAACCATTTGCCAGACAGAAGTCTAGAATTGCTTTTCCTTCTTTATTCCTGTTGCCCCACCCATGTGAAGTTAGGCAGTCCTCATATCCTGTTCTGTATGTTCTGATATGTGCATTCAAGTCACCAATTATCAATACCAATTCATGTTGCCCTGCTTTAACTAGCAGGTCCTTCAACTGCTGTCTGAATGCACTTTTCTCTTCACTATCACAACTCTACTGGGGGGCATAGGCTGAGATTATGAATACTGTCCTATCAGTAGGCTAGATTCCGATTGCCATGAGTCTGTCACTAATTCTGATGACATCACTCACTGTTTTCTGAAGCCTTTCCCTCACCATAATTCTCAAACCATTTCTAGTCTGTCCTCCTCCTTCCATCTTGTCTCTTGGATACATAAGACGTCCAGCCTCATCTGTACTATCGTGGCATCCACTTCCAAGCTCAGTACTGTCAATGAACCTACAGTGAGTACAGCAATTCTTAGTTCATGCTTGACAGGTTGATTTGTTTTACATCCAGTTTCGCTCAGCAGAGATATCTCAGATAATCCAGGCTGGGAAGCTGGACACCAGATGGCCAGTATCTTATTGACCAAGGACTTCTGGGCTTTATGGTGGGCACACACTGGCTAATAGTGGCACATGCACCCCCTCCCACTGTTACAAGGGGTTCTTGGTGTAGTTTGGATCATCAACCCACTTATCACCAAAAATACCCATGCCCATGTCCGTTGGCAACATTAGTCAACACGACTGAATCACCTGGAGCCATATCATTCAGTGGCTAGCCCTGCCACAGTGTGAAGTCTGTGACTTCTGGTCTCTTATCTTGAGGATACTGCACACCACAGTATATGCCCAAAGCAGTTGGTTTATACAACTCTTCTCACTATAGGGCAAATTGTAGAGTCAGTTCTGCTGCCCACAGCTCTATTCATTCATGAGTTTGAGATCGACAAACTCTGCATGTTTTTTTGGAGGAGGAAGGGACCCCCACAGAGACAAAGGGAGAACATGCAAATGCCAAACAGGCATTGGCCACAGATCAGGATCAAACCTTGTACCTTGTGACTTGTACATGGGAGGTGAAGATATTAACCATTTTGCCAGCTGGTATCAAAAATTGCATGACCAACTCATAAAACAAGCCACACTGGTACAATCCCAGCATCACTAGGCTGTATAACAAAAGAAATGAAATCATGGCAAAAATTAAGAAGTGCAATGCCCAGCATGGTAATGTTATCAATCTAATCAAGCAATGTAGGGGGCAAATCAAGTCTACTAAAGATAAGTGTGAGGTAAAAAATAACCTCTCAGGTCAAGGACAATCACAAGGCTTTCTTCAGTTATATATGCAATATCAACTATTTAATCCTTAAAAATTCAGATAAATGAGTATGCGAGAGATATACATATGCATTGCAACTGGAGGCAAATCTCCTGCATATAAACACTCATAATAATGACCATGTTATCAGAAACAAACACAATACACCCACCACACATAGTATGCACCTCACATATAAACTAACATATGCTGATGCACTTAAATGCAATCTTTCCAAAACCCCAAAGACCTCTCAGACACACCACTTGTAAATATTTTCTCCTCAAAGCACTCTAGAAATACAACATCCAACACTATACATACAGACATATCAAGTAGAGCCTAATTTACAAAGCCCATAAAATAAGCCAACACATTACCCAGGACTCTAATCATGGGGGCTCTATTGTGCATCATACTGATACCCATGTTATTAGGCTGAACAAAGAGAAAATAATTGTCTATCATGAGCCAAGATATGACAAGTTACACATGCACTCAGTCTTTACAACCCAGGTACCAGTATGAGCCAGTCATAGTGTATGTAGGTGTAAGTGACCTGAGATTTAATTCACTAGACTATATGAAGAGAGACATTAAGGAGCTCTCAGACTGTGTCACAGGCTGGTATGTGCTAAGCCTTCACCAAGGCTGATGCTACAATATGATCAAAAGATGACTGACTTTAATAATTGGTTTTGTTTCTGGTGTTATTATAGGGGGATACGGTATTTGTCAACATGGGACGTTATCGTCAACAGACCATATTGCTTTGCCAAGGATGGTCTGCAACTGTCCCCTTTAGGTGTTTGATTATTCGTGAAAAAATGTGTCTTCCCCTATTGATCTTTTTATAGGCAATGCCAAATTGACAAACCTTTCAACATATCAAAATCTATCCAAAGCAATCTGAAGGCATTACTGTTCAATGCCAGGAATTCAAGCAAGAAGCTGTACTCCTTCCAAGCTCTCCTCAGCTTTGAAAATGCAGATATCTGTCCAGTTATGGAGAAATGGTTTAATGTGATGGAGAATACCCCAGTGGTGCCAGGCTTCAGTACCTTCCACACATTTAGACCAACATAAATAACAAGTATACTTTGAGGTTGGTTAAACGGGATGATACACTGGAGTTTCTCCATGTACAAATTACCAATAACAAAGTCTCATTCCTTAGCAAGTTATAGGTCACCCTTCATGACCCAGGAAACCCATTAGGCATACTTAGACTTGCTGGAGACGTTCACCATTCAACCGAGTACCATATGCATGGTTGACTTTAATTATCCATCCATAGACTAGGAATCCTTCACTACTTCAAGTTTTAGGCATAGAGACACCTGGACTTTTTTAATACAAACACCCATAGACCTGTTAGTGCATATACCTACTAGAGGTGCAAACGTATTGGACATGGCACTCACAAATGTGGGAGAATGCTACAATCCCCCAGTGCCATGTCCTCTCTGGTGAGGTCAGACTAAAAAGCTGTCTCCTTTGAGATAAAAATCCATTCTGTAACCCAAGTAAAACCTGTAAAAGTTAGGAAATATTCCAAAGCAAACACTACCTTTTAGTAAGTGATACCCCGCCAAAATTTCAAGCACATCAAAACTTGGATAACGCAGCAGCCTATGCGGAACTGTTCACAGATACTCTGTACAATTGTGCCAATAACTGCATAGAGGTTGTTGTGCATAGCAGAAGCAAACCCAAATCAAACTCCAAAAACAAGCCACACTGGTGGAATCAAATATTAAACAGGTTGTGCAATAAAAGAAACAAAGTAATACCTAAATATAGGAACTAGAACACGCAAAAAGATGAAAATTATCTTAATAAGCTGAATATGCAATTAAGAGGGCAAACTAAGAACAACACATCCAATGTTGATGTTAAGACAGCTCCCCAGGCCAATGACATGCATAAGACCTTCTTTAGCTATGTCCTAAACCTTAAGGGCATCACACAACTATGTGCTAAACTGGTTGTAAATTGAGGCATATTTACAGAGTCAGAAGATAAAGCAAATGTACTGGCTGACAAATTCAGCTCCAAATTCACCACCCCAACTCTCCCCCAGGAAATACCATCAAACTTAACCTCGCCAACTATCAATAGGTAGTGGGCCCTAATTGTGCTCTCTAAGGCCAAAACACAGCCTAACTGGGGCCCAATAATGTCTTGTGCTGCCTCATATCAGTCTGAAATATGATCTATCTGGAACAATGGATTAATTTTTTCCACTGTATCTTCTGAAATAGCTTTGTGCCATGCAAATGAAGAACCGCAATGGTTATCCCTCTATGCAAGGGTGGATCATCAGTGGATCCTGGGAACTACAAATGCATTAGTCTGACTACTCTCATCTGCAAAGCTGTGGAAAGAATTATCATGGAAATGATTAATAATGGTATAGGAAACCTTCAGAGACTGGACCCACCCCAACTTGGTTTCATCAAGGGTAAGTCATGCCTACTAAACCTACTGGATTTTTTGAAAAGTTTATCAAGGTAAATGGATGAGTGTAAAACAGTGCATACTACCTACCTTGACATGACCAAGGCATTTGCTACAATACCCCACTTGGGCATTGTTAATAAACTCATGGAATTAAACATAAACCCTTATGTAACATGCTGGATAAGCAACTGACTCACAGATAGGACTCAAGAAGGCAGGATTGGGAAGACCATCCCAACCAAGAGGCCGGTCACTAGTGAAGCCTCTTGGGGCTCCATGCTGGGTCTGCTCCTCTTTGACATCTACTTCTAAGAAGTCAAGGTCAATGTCAAGGGATTATGGTTGACCAAGTCTGCAGATGACTGCTAATTTGGAGCAGTCATTGAATCCCTGCATTATACAAGTATCTTGCAGGAAGGTCTAACATGGACAAATGACCACTGCCAAAGCCACAGCTTAAAACTCAGTTACAAAAAATGTATAATAGTACCTTTAGAGAGGTTAGCCACCCTGGTAAACCACTTCTTCAATAAAAAAAACCTAAGCGTAGACCCAGTACTCAGGGACTTGAAGACACATGTAAATAGTAACCTGGCTTCCAACCAGCATGTGTCTAAGCTAGTAAGAAACTCATTCTATATTGCTCAATTTATTAGTAAGGGCATGGTATCCAGGTCCAGGAATTATGACCGTTTATTCACTCCTCATTAGACCCATCATTGGCCAGGCACATGCAATAACTGGAACATCCACAGAGGTTCATCACAAAAAGAATGCAGGGTATAAACAAAACGTTCTATGCAGATGACCTCAAAGACCCATCCCTATACTATGTTTCTTGCTAGATGATGAGAGATGGTCTATGCCTGGCATACAAGGCATCTTTGGATTCCACTCTGATGGCCCTTATGCATAGCCACAAAACAAATAGCACCATATTTACTCAGTCCAGGGATTTAAGCTTTGCTTGCAACATAAATAGAACATGTTGGAGAGACAGTTATGTGACTCAGAGAATTCCCCTTCTTTGGAATGGGCTTCCCATCCATGTGAAGCAGGACTCTTCCCTAACCCTATTTAAGCATAACCTGGAACAGTGAGGAGGAACCAGAAATTCACCCCTGGACTAGCACTTACAGTATGTCTCTAATGGACCCAAGCAGTAGTTAAATCATGCTCTAGCTAACAAATACCCCAATAAAATAAACTCTATAGCACCTTAACTCATGGGAGACATTTGGGCATTTGGGTTACAAGTTTAGACTTGTAAAGGCCCCAGTGGCCATTAGCTTAGTATACACCTATAAACCTATATAGGCAATGCAAAAGCTATGTGCCAATCTAATTTCAAATGGAGCCACCTATACTGATCCAGAAGATATAGTAAATCTATTGACTGACAAACTTCTCTCCAATTTTACACCCCCTCCTCCCAGACATCCCTCAGGAAATACCCTCAACCATAATTCCTCCATCTATTACTAGATAACAGGTCCTCAATACATTCTCCAAGACCAAGAACACTGCATTAATGGGTTACAATAATATCCCAGGATTCCTCCTTAATAACATAAAAATGGATCTAGCAGGACCACTGTAATCACTATTTAATCAGGGTCTCTAGTTAGACTTTGTGCCAAGTATACAGAGGTCTGCATTTGTCATCTCTCTGTTCAAAAGATGGACTGACACAGACAAATAACTGGCTCCAGAGACACAGTCTAAAATGCACTGGCAAGAAAATTACAATAGTATCCATTGGGAAGATGACTGCCGCTGGAAACTACCACAATGATGATACGACCCTAACAATAGACTCAGTGGTCAGGGATCTGGGAATGCATGTAGGCAGCAACCCAGCCTTTGACCATCATGTGTCTATGGTGGTATGGAAGTCAGTTTGTATTGCACAATTTATAAGCAAGGGTATGGCATCTTGATCCAAAAATTTAATTGTTCCACTGTACTTGGCCCTCATCAGACCAGTCACTGAGTACAGTGCCCTCTTTGGTATGTACCTAATCAGGCATATGCAACAACTTAGGCATTAACAGAGGTTCCTTATGTAAAGAATACAGTGTATAAACAACAAACCCTATGCAGACATCTTCAAAGTCCTGTCACTGTACTCATCCTACAGGCTGTGGAAAGGTGATCTATGCCTGGCCTTCAAAACATCCTCTAATCCTACTCTGATGGACCTGTTGCATATTTGCAAAATAAATAGCATCATAATTACCTGGTGGGTCCTAAATCTTGCCTGCAACATATATAGGACATGGTATTATGAAAGCAAAAGAGGGGGAGATGTTAGAAATAAGACTGAAGAGATGGAGGCCGATTGGATAGTAAGACTTAGAGCAAATGTAGGGCATGGTCTGAATGATCACATACCTATGAGACCTATGTTAAAGAACAGACCTTTACAAAGATGAAAAGTTTTTACTTTTTTATATATTTTTCTTGTATGTTTTAGCTGAATTTTATGGTATATCTGTATGTTTTTTATATATTGTTAACTGGTTTCAACATGTGTTCCACTAACATTTACTTAAAGTGAAGTAATGAAATATGAAGTTATATGATAATATATTTTTTAAATATTAATGAGAGTGTAATGTGGTTTAGTATAAAAGGTGTGTTATTAATGTTTGTGTTACACCTAATGAAGCATTCAGTGAAAGCGCTTGTGTATCATTAAAGCAGACTGCATTATAAAGAAGCTGGACTCTTGTCTTTGCTGCTTTGTTCTTTTTTGGATTTGCTTTAGTTTTCTACGAGGACACCTGATTACAGTTGGGCTGTTTTTTGCATTTAGGTAAATAATAAGTTACAGGTTCATATAGTCATAGGTAAGTATTAGGCTAGATGCCATTGATGGCCATTTTAAGTATAGCCAATTTCCCTTTCATTGTTCTAAATAACGTATCACATTTGGTTACATATTGGCCTTATCCATGCCATGGCTGATAATTATATATCATCCCTAATGATAATAACTAGGATTATACCATAGATAATTTGAGGGTGGGATAAAGCATTTAGGAGCTGCCTGTCCATCAGTGTTACAAAGGGCAGTCCTGGGGTTCATTTTTTGTTTCCCATGCATAGATCTAAGTTGTGATTGAATATGGACAGGGATGAATTTTATTTTATGTGGATGGGGAGTTTTTTCCACAACAGAGGTATCCTCTTCAAGATAAACCTGTCCCTCCAAACCATTCTGTTGATGTTACAGAAGAGGCTTAGATCCCTAGGCCAAGTATTTCTGATGCCATTTGACTTGATGATGTATATTAAATCCATCAGTAATGGGTCAGATGCCAGATATAATAGATACCATAGATATAACATATAATGTTATAATTATAACCCCTATTGGAATAGTAGTAGATGTTCATTATCCCTCTTTCCATCTTACTATACACCTTATAGGCTGTCAGCAATGTAAGATTGTCTCAGTATGTATATATTCCTCAGTTTCAGAGCATTCTCCACTACCTGAGATAATACTGCATCAAATGTTGTGTAGCTATTACATCAGCTATTATGATACATTAGCCATATAGAGATAGATGACAATTCTCAGTCTTTCAGGTCAATTCTGTTACCTGACACATAGTTGTAATTGTGTAATGCTTGAAGGACATATTTTTACCATTCTATGTCTATACTTTTCCAGACTATGATTATGGTGGCTAAGGTGTTGAGGTTATCATGTTAAGCATTTATATGTCTAAGAGCCAGAAGTGGACATCCCTCTCATGGGGTAAGGGCATTCAAGTAGTCTGTCTTATCTTCTTAATAGCCCACACCCAAAACTTAGCAACAATGATGCACTCCTAAAATGCATGAGTATAATTGGCTGGTTTTATTTCACATCTCCAGTATTTCAGGTTAACCGTATTTCCCTGGTTCTTAAATCCAACTGGACATAACTGAAAAATATGCATCGATTTCATATAAGTGAATTTGTTTATAGGAATGGATATTAGTATCAGCAATTGTTCTCTGGATCTGTTCCCATTCCTCAATGGGTAATGTACAATGGGTCATTGTCTCCAATTTAATCCAGATTTTCTATATTGGGTCTCATCTCCTATGAAAAATTCAAGTACAAAATGATTTTAGCCTATGTTAGGAGTCTGCAACACTATTATGAATAAATGAGCATTTTTATAATAAGCATAGCCATTCACTGCTATCTGACTTAATACAGTTTGATATAAAAACCCTCATTAGGAAATATTGCCAGCATGGTAAATGGGGAGGACAGGTATTTATCTTTTATGGCTGAGAGGGCTAACATGGAAGTTGTAAAATGGTTCCAAATGTTATTGAAAAATAAATTCATTTTTCTAGCCATTTAGTCCACTATATCACATTGTTTTCAAGCTTCAACCGACTATCTATTAGACACGTACCTGTGATATCAGGGGTATATTTCTGAGTCCCTATCCACTAGTACAAGTTATGCTTGAACTGGGTTATGGAAGGGTTCTGCTTGTCATGGATATGAAGCCTGTTCCAGAGAAAGGGGTAATCTCTGAGACACATACTTGTCCCTCCAGCATGTCCTATACCATGAATTTAAATGTATGCTGCTCATTTGTTTCTGAAACATGCTTGGCTAAGGCATTAAAAGTACTTTTCTTCTTGATATGATAGATATGTTCTCTGATCCTATCTTTTAAAAATCTATCTGTTTTTCCAACATAAAATTTGTGGCACAACTGACAGATGGCTAAATAGACCACATGACAACTATTGCAGTCAGCACTGACTTTTAAAAAGAAGGTTTCACCTGAATCAGGATGTTTGAAATCTGTCTCCTCTGCTATAAAGGTGCAATATTTGCATTTCTTACATGGATTAGCTCCTATAATGCCTTCATTTCTTGTCACATCTCTGCTAGTGCATAACTGCCGTTTCAAAGATTTTTTGTTTTTATATGTATACTGAGGTTGTGGATCTAGAAACTTACTAATCTGACCATCTGTAGTTAAAATATTCCAATGTTTATTGATAATACTTGTATAATTGTTTATGTTTCTGGAGTAACTCAAGCATACTTTCATATCACTCCTTCCTTTTACCTCTTTCTGGCTCTTATCCTTTTCACACCTCTCAGAAAAATATGTTTTTGCCGTAGTGTCTCGTAAACTCTCAATCTGCTTCATTTTACTACTTATCACATGTTCATCATACCCCCTTTCTTTCAACTCAGAGCTTGTTACATGCATTTGTTGTTCATAGTCTTCTAGTTTAGCATTTAACCTAGAAGCTCTAAAGAATTGATTTTGTGCTACATTCCTAAAAATAAAATCCGGATGCATGCTGCCTTTAGACAGAAGTCTATTAACATGACATTCTTTTCTATGAATTTTTGTACTCAGTTGACCTATACTGTCCTTTGTAACTGTTAAATCTAAGAAACTTATATCAGTATAAGACCAATTGACAGTAAACCTAAGGAAAGGTGTTGAATTATTGAGATAGTCTACAAATTCAATCAAATCTGTCGATGACCCTTTCCAAAAAAGAAAAAGGTCATCCACAAACCTACAAAAAAATAATACTTTCTGTTTCCATAATCCTTTGTCAATATATTCTGTTTCCCATACTAACATTACGGCATTTGCATAACTGTTAGCACATGATGTGCCCATTGCAACGCCATTCTTTTGACAGTAAATTGTATCTCTGTACATAAAAATGTTGTTCTCAAGGACAAGCTTTAACAAAGTCTGTATCAGTTTAATTTCATCCATACTATATTTCCCACTTTCATTTAATAATCTGATGACATTTTTTACCCCAATCTCATTGGGAATTACAGTGAATTACAGAGCAGCATAAATTTAATTTAATGGTATTAGGAAGGAATTATGAAAGCAAAAGAGGGGGAGATGGTAGAAATAAGACTGAAGAGATGGAGGCCAATTGGATAATAAGACTTAGAGCAAATGTAGGGCATGGTCTGAATGATTACATACCTATAAGACCTATGTTAAAGAACAGACCTTTACAAAGATGAAAAGTTTTTACTTTTTTATATATTTTTCTTGTATGTTTTAGCTGAATTTTACGGTATACCTGTATGTTTTTTATATATTTTTATGTGGTTTCAACATGTGTTCCACTAACATTTACTTAAAGTGAAGTAATGAAATATGAAGTTATATGATAATATATTTTTAAATGTTAATGAGAGTGTCATGTGGTTTAGTATAAAAGGTGTGTTATTAATGTTTGTGTTCCACCTGATGAAGCATTCAGTGAAAGCACTTGTGTATCATTAAAGCAGACTGCATTATAAAGAAGCTGGAGCCTTGTATTTCCTGCTTTGTTCTTTTTTATTATTTTCCTAGTTAAATGTGCTATATTTAATTATTGCATTAGCTGTACCAGTTATGTGTTTTGTATCTTATTGAGTGGCAAATTGCCAAAATGTTGGGTTAATTAGTATTCCTTGTATACACTTGACACTTGACGTGATGATCATTGATTATCAACATGACTCATAGGTGAAAAACTTGAAAATGTTTAGAATACTACCTTTATCTGTTTAAATTAGTAATAATCTGGAAATATTGTTGATTTTGATATATGTATTATTTTAACCTTGAGCTTTTCATAATATATATATATATATATATATATATATATATATAGGTATACTGATATTGACTGAAACAACCAAATCCAGATGTTTAAAAAATTGACACCAAAAGATTGACTTTGCAAATGCCACACACTATTACCATGTGCTGGCTTGACAGTCTTGGTGTAGGGAAAAACAAACACAACAAAAATAGTTAGAGGCACTGTTTTTGCAGGAGAGGCGGTAAGCCTTGCACCCACTCATGGTGGAGGGATCTATGGCCCCCACAGCCCTGCTAATTAATATATACTAAATGCAAGATTGCACAATCTTAGAGAAAGGGCATATTTCCCAACCCCAAGAATTTTGCATTCATGCAGACCTGTCGATCATCTGTTTAGTCATTCAAATTTTGTCAGCTAAACAGAGGTCAAACAAAACTAGACTTGACCAACTTCAGTACATCCACACACACACACACACACACACACATATATATATATATATATATATATATATATATATATATATATATATATATATATATATATATATATATATATATGTGGGTCCCTATCAGATGATCAGGTTTTCAAAAACTCAAAATTCATATGATCAGCCCCTGGAAATTAAATATACCAACTCCAAGATCGCACTACTGTTAGGAAAAGAGTAAATTTCCCATTCCACACTGAACCGCGATCTCCATTCAAAATCTTCAAGGTTTCAGAAACTCGATCATATGGTTCTGACCATCCAGGAGCATTCCTATTTCAATACGTCATTTTTATATTTATATATCTGAATTTTTACTAAAGCAAAATTGCTTTAGAAAATAAAATATATCAAATAATTATTTATAAAATAAAAACAATATCACAAAAGTTTTGATTATCTTCATACAATGTTAAGACGATTATAAAAATTAGTTTTCAGAACAGAAGGAATGAATTAGTCTAACTATATTCAATGTATTAAATGTGCCAGAAATAGAGGATGTTTTGCTAGAATTTGAAATATATTTTGGACAATCTATAATACAAATGCAATTGTATTAATGGATCTTGGAAGTATTAATTAATTAACTTTATATTGAAACAATAGCTGTCAATTCATCATATAGGCCAATTAACTTATTGACTGCAGATTATTAAATATGTGTATCATATAAGCAAAAAGATGGAAGAGTTATTAGACAGGCTGAATAGAAGCACACAACACAGAGTTTATTATTAATAGACAAATTAAAGGTAATATTAAAAGATAATACATTTAATGCATTGTTGTAGTACTACTGAAGAAAAATTCATAAGCCACCAGCCTGGAAATGCACACAAACATATGATATTTTGAATTGTGATTGCCTGTTTATAGTAACACACAACATTTTGATTTTTTAATGCATTTATAGATAAACTGAAATTATTATATTCCAATAATAAAGCATACATTAAAATCTGATATTTTTAACAGAAGTGATAGGTGTAATAAAGGTGCCAAACTAGGCTGCCCACTACCCCATGCTACCTTTTTTGGCTATATAACCCCGAACAAATATGTTAAGAAAGAATTTAATTAAAAAGTTCTCCAAACAAAAAAAGGAATATGAATAAAAATTCTATTACTTGCAGTTGATGCCTTACAAACTCTTACAAACACAGATGCATCACCTAATCACTTTTTTATAAATACTGAAAATATATGAAGACAAAATTCAATGATAATAAAAGAAAATATTTGTTATAAGCCCTAAATAAAACATAATTTAACACTGACAAATATAATTTTAAAGAAAACAAAAACATTGTATAGAAATTGAATAGTAAGAATTATCATAAAGTGAAATATATATGAAATAACTGCTTGAGCATTTTGTAGATTATTTAAATAAAATTGTTATAGAATGTAATAAACTGTTTTATAGTTTTGTAGATACTTCTATACAATAATCTTGCTTCCAAAGGTTTGTCAACTACTAAAAATTATACAAAAAAACTAATGTATTTTGTTTTTATCGCATTTTAGAAATCCAAGGACAGCATATAAAAAAAAAACATTTTTGATCCTGGGATAAGGGAGTATTGGAATTTCTAGTTACTGAAACATATGTAACTGCTTGTAAAACAAAAATATGTATTCATTGCATTACTGATAATTATAAATCTTATTGAAAACATTATATTTACTACTCTGTAATAACAATAAAGTTAGATAATCAAATCAAAATGGTAATGTGACTGGAAATAAATGTTATCTAATGATATCAAATTTTCCCCAATTCTATATACATACAGTATATATCTTTATATATCTATATCTATGTCTCTCGCTCTCTCTCTCCCTATCTATCTATCTATATATATATATATATATATATATATATATATATATACACATATGTTAAAATTAATATAAAGTGGAATTTAGTAATGAAAAGTATCAACACATTACTGCAATTGCTAACACTTTGGGTAATAAAGGTTGAGCTATTAAATTGACATAGCTGACTATATTGGCATTTCATTTGCAATTCTCTCCCTATCATCTGCCAGCCATCCTACAATCAATATCTTATTTCAGAAAGTCATTATACACACAGATTATAAAAAGAAGGAAAACAGAGGTTAAAACGGTGCAGCATATACATGCTGTGAAACTGTGCATATAAGACAATGTAAGCAAACAAATACAGTGAAAACAACAGCAGCCAGATCCAGATCTGCTACAAGCATGAGTCCTGAGAACTTAAAGACCACTGTCTCAGAAAAGGAGTGTGAGCATTTTGTAGCTCATGTAAGCTGCTGCTCTTACTTAATCTCAAGCATGAGTTTGAGCAAGCAGCTGCCTCTACTTCACCAAACTCATTATTTGATTTCAATTGTTTTAAATGAGGTTAAGAATGTGCTGAAAAATTAATTAGATGTGCATGTCTGTCTAGAGCATTCCATATGAGCACTTCCCCCCAGAAATGTATTCTACTCTAAGACTATGTAATGTCAGAAAAAAAGACTGCATAGCTTGCCAAAGATGAAAGAAAAATATTCCTTTCCTCTACGTTGTACAATCTCTCAGCTCCAATAAATTACTAGGAGGTGGGTAAGACTAGTCTCACCACATAAAGGATGGGAAGTCTGTCAATCTGTTTAAAAGGTTAAGTAAAATATGGTTAATATTTCCCAACTGTATGTTCACTGTTTTTTTTTCTAGTTTGCAAATGTATCATTTTGTCTTTCTTAGACCATTGTATGCATCGTTTTGATAGTGTGAGGCCTTGTTTAATATACTTCAACTTTCTTTAAGAATGCAAGTTTACATTGCATTTTTGCAAACGTATCATATTTTGTAGTTAACAGTCTAATGAATTATACTATGAGTAAGATTTTAGAATACAAAAGAACTATCACATACCAGCTTTCACATAGTTATACACTGTTAAGGTGATAACCATATTTTATTTACCCCCTTTTAAAATGAAAGTACCACTTAAACCTATTTAACATCACACAGTGTCTCCAAACCCCCACCCATATAGACAAAAGCACCAAAAAGGAATCCATATTAGACTGGATCTTAACCAACAAGCCTAGATCTGCCAATATATCTGGTATGTTACCCGACTCCCTCTGTGACCACCTACTCACATTCATACTAAGACAGCACACAAAACCCATAAACCCTCCATCCTACTTTCTATCCATAGTTCCAAAAATTTCCTACCACACCAATTCATCAACACCTAATAAAAAAAAAAAAAAAAAAAAAACATTGGTCACCTCTTAAAACTCTACCATTAGAGGAAGCCGTGGAGTACTTTAATATCACCTTCTTAGGTATCCTTAATCCTATGGCCCCATAAATTATAATTCGTACTAAAACCAACCCAGCCCCCTGGATCTCAAAGGACACAAGATCCCTAGTCAAAAAACAAGACATAGCTTGGGCAACCTGGTGTACCACCAAAACAAGTACAGATCGACAATTCTTCCTACAGATCAGAAAAAAAGCAAAAAAACAAATACATAATGGCAAAAAAAAAATGTATTATACCCAGTTACAAAAAACTCATTGCAACAATCCACAAAAATTCTGGTCCACAATCAACCATATTCTCCAACCAGAAAAATCACCTCCCCAAACCATAACACTGAGGGTGCTAACAATCCCCAGGATTCAACAAGCTCTGCAAGGTGTGCAGGACTAGTGCAGGAGCTCCAGCAGGCAATATATCTGCCGTGCGATCCAGGAATAAGCTGCAGTGACGAGCACGAGTGCTCCTGCAATAGTCCTGCATGGACTCAGCTCCTGTATGCAAATTACCCCATTTGCAGGTGAAATCCATGCAAAGGAAGTGAATTTGCGATCCAGGAAGCCATAAGTTGGCATTGCAGTACTAGTGTAATCTGTAGAAATGTACTCGGTTAGTAACTGAGTACATTTCTGCAAGCTACAAAACGGAGCCATGACAGCCCCAAATAAAGTGTGGATATTATGTAGCTAGCATGCCAATGGCCAAATATATGGCCATTGGCATGGAAAACAGTCGCAAAAATAAAAAAATTAACTTTTATTTATTTTTTTTTTTTTGGCCGATCTCGGCTGTTTAAGCGTAGGGCAGCTGTGCGCAAACAGAATCGGGCGAAAAAATTAAATAAAAAACCTAAAATAAGCATTCTAACCAAAATCACTATTTTGCCATTATACTCAAGACAACATGGCCAGTGAATAGTTGTTGCTAAGAGGGAAGGCTCAGCATGGGACCTGTAACTATGCATCAGCAGGCAATCCTATGCAAATGAGAGGAATGATACTGAATCCCAGATTTCCCCAGCATGCTAGACAGCACCCAACAGTGTAAGAGTAGGGATAGCTTGGTGCAAGCCTAGGAGTTAGCTGACATCATGGGGGTGTGTGTCAGGCATACTGTAAGTGGATTGGAGCCCAGGGGCTTGGGCTTGCCCTTAGCTTAGCAGAACTAAGCAAGGGGTGTGTCTGAGGCTGCCTTGCACTCTTTACAGCAGGTATAGGAAAAAAAAACAGGAAATAGCAGCTCTATGCACATTTGAGCATTGTGTTTGCATGGCACACCCCTGGGCTTAAACAGGAAGGCAATGGGAAGGGAAAACAGCAGTATGAAGGTAATCTAGGAGAACTAGCATAGCTGACAGGTGAAATATATCAGAATCAGCCTGTTACACAGGCAGCAGACCAGCCCAGCCCAGAACACTACTATAAACTATGCAAACACCTTTCCCTTTGTTTTTTCCCACATACTCTACACCACCGGTGTATACAAGCAGGGAACTTTTATCAAACAAAAACAACAAAATGATAGGGGCTGCAGCAGGTATCAGACACAAACATGTGGAAGAGGCTGAGGGTGGTGAGGATGAGAATGCTGTCAACCAACCCAGAGTGAGAAGACGGAGAAGGGTGTACAGATCCAGGGTTACCTACCAGGGGCTACATGAGCTAGAAATAGTGGTGCGCTACATGGTGGACAGGGACCTCCTACAGCAAATTGTTGAGCTGTGACGACCATGCCTGACACACAGAACTAGCAGAGGGGAACCCATCCCAGTTTATACCAGGGTATGTGTAGGCCTAGGAATACTAGCCACAGGTGCCTCCCAAAAACCAACTGGGGATATCATGGGGATCTCACAGTCATTAGCATCCAGAGTATTCCACCAGTTCCTGGATGCCATGTCAACACATGCCAGTTAGCCCATATATTTCCTCAACACCCGTGAGGTGTTTGCCAGCAATATGCATCTCTTCCACCAAATAGCAGAATACCTTGAGGTAGTCGGTGCTATAGACTACATGCACATATGCATCAAAGCACCACCCTGTGAGCGGGGCAGGGTCTACATCAACCGCAAGAGCTTCCCCTCCATCAACTGCCAGGTCATGTGTGATGCCCAGAGCATTATAATGAATGTGTGTGCTGGCTGCCCTGGAAGCTATCACGATTCCCACATCTGGCATCTGATGGAGCTGTACCAGAGATTTGCCATTGGAGACATCCCTTATGGCCACCTAGTGGGGGATGCTGATTACGCACTGGAGCCAGGGCTGATGACACCCATCAGAAATGCACACACACACCTGGACAAGAACTCCATAATGAGGCACACGCACAGACCAGATTTATAATAGAGCTTGTGTTTGGGATGGTCAAATCATGGTTCTGGTGCCTGGACACATCAAGTGGAGCATTGCATTACTCACCAGCTACATGTACTCAAATTGTCATCATATGTGCCATGCTACACAATATGATCCTGCGGAAACAGCTGTAGCAGGAACAGTATGGGGCAGGGCCACACAGCCCCCCACCAATGCCAAGGCCTGCACGGGCACAGAGTGACTTGGAGGAGGAACAACCTGAGCCTGGCCAAGGAGGCAGATGGAGGCATGCCCAGTATGACCTGGCCTTGGCAAAGAGGCAACACATAGCACATACACTGACACAGTAGGGACCCAGGGGATGACACCTCTCTCTGCTCGCACATACAGTAAAGGGGATACCAAACATGACACTACCTGTGCTCAACCATGTATAGGGAGTGTACTATGTGCATCTGAAATAGGCAGCCCTCCAGCACCATTCTCAGTACTGGCACACCCACAAGGTAAGTCACTCTCCTTACCAATTACTGAATGGAGTAGTATGTGTTGTTACTTGTATCTATTGTATGAATGTGAGCATGCAAGGGAATGTGGTGGCTGAATGGGATACCAGCAGATGGTAGACACCTATAGTGGCAGCATGAGATCTGTAACAAATACTGGTGTCACCATCGTAGCTAGTACTATACATGGTGACAAAACCCACTGCAGGAAATGTGCTGGGCCACATGTGTGTCCATATAACACACACATGCCAGTCAGGGAGGTTCACATACCAAACAACAGTCTCAGCCAGCAGGACAGGTGTAGACAAACACAAACAAAGGCTGTGCTAAGGCCTCTGAATGATGCCTATAGGTAACCTTCACCCCAGGCCTACACAGGCAGACTACATCAGGTCAGGCAGTGGGATGTTAGTTCTGAAGGGTAGGAAGTCAGAAACTAATATGTAGGTCAATCAAACCTAAGACCTGTAGTACACTGATATGCCTCTAGTCAGCATGATAGGTTAGAATACAGAATGAAAGTGAGTCCCTAACATACCAGTACAGTCATAGCAAATGTGTACAAGTGTCAGCTGTGCCCTCCATATCCTAAATAGAAATGTAGAAACAGTCAGGTGAGCCCCCAGTCCTGTGTATGCATGTAGAAACAGTGATATGTACACCCCAATCATATGTAGAAATGGAGAAACAGTCAGGTGTGCTCCCCCAATCCTGTGTAAAAATGTAGAAACAGTCAGGTGTGCCCCCTAATCCTGTGTAGAAATGTAGAAACAGTCAGGTGTGCCCTCCAATCCTATGTAGACATGTAGTAACAGACAGGTGTGCCCCCCCCCAGTCCTATGTAGAAATGTAAAATAGGTGTGCACCCCAATCCTGTGTAGAAATGTAGAAACAGTCAGGTGTGCCCCCCAATCCTGTGTAGAAATGTAGAAACAGTCAGGTATGCCCCCCCAATCCTGTGTAGAAATGTAGAAACAGTCAGGTGCACCCCCCCCCAGTCATACGTCGAAATGTAGTAACAGTCAGGTGTGCCTCATTCCTATTTAGACATGTAGTAATAGTCTAGTGTGCCCCCAATCCGATGTACACACATTTTAACAGTCAGGTGTGCCCCCCCCAAATCCTATGTACAAATATAGTAAAAGTCAGGTGTGCCCCCCTCCAATCTGATGTAGACATGCAGTATAATACCAGTGGAGCACAGATGACCTGTGGTAGCCAAGGTAGTGGAATAGATTGTAGCATGTGTACAATATGCATGTATGTGTGTGTTAGGTTGATGTGTGTTTCATATTGTGTGAGAGTGGTCAGTATGTATGCATGTTGAGGTTTGACCTGGTGGCCATTGCCCACTACTGCTGATGACAGAGCCAAGTCTTCACAACTGCAGTGCCAAATACAATTCCCCCCAGTATAACACATGCTAGCAGTAAGCCATTGTAAATGTATGGTGGTAATATGTGAAAGATGGACATGACATGACTGTTAGGCTAGATATACAAGCAGTACACAGGGAAAAGTACCCCAGACATAAGTATATAACGTGTAACCGTGAAATGGACACACCCTTGGAATTGTACATACATGTATGCATCACATTATCTGGGCTTGTAGTAGGGAATACCGATGTCATTTGGCTGAACACTTGCAGATCACAAAGGTGATAGGACTGATGTATTCGGAAATGGCTGATGCCCCTGCACAAGCCAGCATAACTGGAATGCCCCATGCATATCTGTGAGTCGGATGCAAGTAGTTCACATAGCACACATGCACCCAGCTCACCCAAACACCACCCATAGGTACCTCTCTGGTTGTATCCCTGCTGTTGAAAATGGGTACTATGTGACCCCCACCTGTGTATGGCAATAGCGAAAGAATGCAGCATGCAGTGCAGGTGTCCTATGCAGGTGTGTCCCTAGCTGTAAGTAGCACCCTGCCAGCATCCACACCACCTGATCAATACTGATAGAAAGTATTAGCATGAACACCTAGCACACCTATCCTGTCACCCCAGGGGAATATACTGTATGGCAGTCTGGGACTGTAGGACTGACAGAAAGCAACAGCCTGCTACAGCTGGCCTGCATCACCACCAAATGGCCTATAGGCCTCTGCGGAAGGCTTGTGTCTTACCCGTACTGCCAATGTATGTAATGTCATGGCACCTAAATAACAATATAACACACATAAGCCATATGCAAGGCCATGTGGACAAACAACAGTAACATGTCCACCATGCCCCACTGCATGAACTGTGGGCCAACACCAAAACATAGCTGTGATGAGGTGATAACTATAAGGAAAGTATCAGAGAACGTATGCATAATGTATGGAAGAGGATAGAATAACAGAAGGGGGTGGGAGCATGGGCAGCATGGAATGTGCAAGGTCCAACACACAGCCATGTGCACATATTATCCCTGGCTGCAAACACAAAAATGGGTGGCTACAAACCTGCCTGTACACCACAATAGGGGTAATGTCCTGACTTATGACCTTTGCATCTGGGTAACCTGTGTGAATCTGTACAGCTGTGAGGTATTGCCACAGCCAGATAAGGCCATAATGTCATGTCGATGGATGTACAAGTATGGGATCCTCTGCCAACATTGTACCAAGGTGCTCAACTGGATACACAGACCCAGCAGCAAGTATCTGCAGCTCCCCCTCCAGAATGGTATAACTTTCCATGAATATGTAGGCATTTCACACTACTGGACAGAGCTGCATTCACCCTGTGTTCCCCAGGACATCACTGTGAGCAAAACTGTCCACCTGACAGTACTTGAGGACATAGAACATCAAAGTGTATAATAGTACACATGTCTGAATATCTCTGCTAACACCAGTACCATGTAGCAGAAGCAGCACAGACACAATCACCTACAGTACACACTATCCCTTGCACAGTGTGACCCCATATTTCCAGCTGATCTACAGATAACCTGCAGAAACAGTTTGCTACCTGTAGGTGTAGAACACAAAGGTCTGCACTGGAGTACAAACTACATTCAATAGAGAAGGGCATACTGGGCATGCTCACATACTTAAACAAATGAAGCCCATGTCTGCCAACAACAGTGGAACATACATATCTGACAGTTGCAGATGTTAGTGCATACACCCCTCAGTATGCACCAGTCATGCTTTGCACACACATTGGATAGGAATACACACATATATCCAAGGACAACTCACTATAATATGCTAAAAGTACACATACATAGATGTGTGGAAGAGAGTGACAGTGACAAAGAGCCTTCAGTCATGAGGACTGTCCCACCCAGCACACAGACAAAGGGCTACAATCACATGATGTGTAAATGTCACTCACTGTAGACATTAGCCACTGGTATCCCTCAGCATTACAGACCCTGTGGTGCAAGTGCTAGCTGTGCAACATGACTGTACAAGGCAGTAATCATCTAGCAGTTGTATACATGTACCTGAGGAATATAAACCTGCATGTGCCTGAGAGTGGTGTGTCTACCTCTAGATGAATGGGTTATGGCCCATGCACACACACTCCCCCCCCCCATAGCCCTACTATGACAAGCCTGCTGATGTCATTCACTTTGAAATACACCTTTGGGAAAAGAATAGACCAGTAATCTTTGTGGCATGTCCTATAACTGGTGGAATGCTGTATTGTGATAAATTAAGCAGGTAGGAGTTCTAATCCCAGACATGGCAACGGTGTCTGTGTAGGGAAAAATTTTTTTTAGACTAGTCCCATTCATTACAATTATAATGCCCTACTTTGGCAAGGCTGCTGATTTTATTCACTTTGAAATACACTTTTGGGAAAGGAATCTCCGTGGTGCGTCTTATAACTGCGTAATGCTGTAGTGTGATAATCTAGTTAGGTAGGAGTTCTAATCCCAGACTTGGCAACTGTATGTGTCTGTGTAGGGAGCAATGCTTTTTAGGCTAGTCACACTCACTGCAATTCAAATGCCCTACTTTAGCAAGGCTGCTGATGTCATTCACTTTGAAATACATCTTTGGGAAAGGAGTAGTTTACTAATCTCCATGGCTCGTCCAATAACTGCGTAATGCTGTAGTGTGATAAGCTAGTTAGGTAAGAGTTCATATCCCAGACATGGCAACTGTCTGTGCAGGGAGTAATGCTTTTTAGGTTAGTCACACTCACTACAATTCAAATGCCTTACTTCAGCAAGGCTGCTGATGTCATTCCCAGTGAAATATATCTTTGGGGAAGGAGTAGCCCAATAATCTCCGTGGTGCATCTTATAACTGCGTAATGCTATTGTGTGATAAACTAGTTAGGTAGGAGTTCTAATCCCAGATGTGGCAACTGTGTGTTTGTGAAGGGAGGAATGTTTTTTTGGCTAGTCACACTCACTACAATTCAAATACCCTACTTTGGGAAGGCTGCTGATGTCATTCACTTTGAAATACATCTTTAGGAAAGGAGCAATCCAGTAATCTCCATGGTGTGCCATATAACTGTGTAATGTTGTAGTATGATAAACTAGTTAGGTAGAATTTCTAATCCCAGACATAGCAGCTGTGTCTGTGTAGGGAGCAATGCTTTTTAGGCTAGTCACACTCACTACAATTCAAATACCCTACTTTGGGAAGGCTGCTGATATCATTCACTTTGAAATACACCTTTAGGAAAGAAGTAATCCAGTAATCACCATGGTGCATCCTATAACAGCGTAATGCTGTCATGTGATGCAATAGTTTTGTAGGGGTTCCATTCCCAGACATGGCAAGTGTGGATGTTTGTGTGTGTGTTTCTTTGGCTGTGTAGGGTGCAATGCATTTGAGGCCATTCACAGTTACTACATCCTCCATTGCCCTACTTTGGCAAGCGTGCCAATGTCATTTCCAGTGAAATTCACCTTTGAGAAAGGAGTAGCCCAGTAGTCTCCGTGGTGCATCCTATAGCAGTGTAGTGTGTTATAGTACTTTGGTAGGGGTTCTATTCCCACAAGTGTGGATGTTTGTGTGTGTGTGTGTGTGTGTGTGTGTGTGTGTGTGTGTGTGTGTGTGTGTGTGTGTGTGTGTGTTTCTTTGTCTGTGTAGGGAGCAATGCTTTTTAGGCTAGTCACACACACTACAATTCAAATGCCCTACTTTGGCAAGCCTGCTGATGTCATTCACTGTGAAATACACATTTGGGAAAAGAATAGCTTAGTAATCTCTGTGGTGCATCCTATAACAGTGTAATGCTGTAGTGTGATATAGTAATTTGGTAGGGGTTCGATTCCCACACACGACAAATGTGGACATTTGTGTGCGTGTTTCTTTGTCTGTGTAGGGTGCAATGCTTTTGGGGCTATTCACAGTCACTACAACCTTAATTGACCTTCTTTGGCAAGCCTGCTGATGTCATTCCCAGTGAAATATACCTTTGGGGAAGGAGTACTCCAATAATCTCTATGGCACGTCCTATAACTGTGTAATACTGTAGTGTAATAAACTAGTTAGGTAGGAATTCTTATCCCAAATGTGGCAAGTGTGTGTTTGTGCTTGTCATTCGTATCCTGGGAGTACTCCAATAATCTCCATGACACGTCCTATAACTGCGTAATACTGTAGTGTAATAAACTAGTTAGGTAGGAATTCTAATCCCAAACATGGCAAGTGTGTGTTTGTGCTTGTCATTCGTATCCTGGGAGTACTCCAATAATCTCCACGGCATGTCCTATAACTGCATAATACTGTAGTGTAATAAACTAGTTAGGTAGGAATTGTAATCCCAAACCTGGCAAGTGTGTGTTTGTCATTCATGTCCTGGGTGGAGGTGGCTGTGAGTGTGTAACAACTGGACTCATCGTGGAGTGGTGTTTGCAAAATTCTTATATGGTGGCCCTATTATATATCACACTGTCCACATTACAAGGATAACAGATATAGGTTCATAGGTTCATAGGTTCATACTAGGCTATCTGCCCAAGGGCATTTATAAGCCTAGCCCATAGTTATGTGGCTTTCGCCACCCCTTTAGTTTGAATAAAACTATGCCTATTATTTTGCTGTGCCTCTGTCAAGCAGTGAGACTGAAGTAATCCCTGGGGTATATCTGCGATCTCCCATCCATTGGTCAAGATTCCTCTTGAACAAGGCCAGTGAGGTGCTCTGCCTCACATGTACCAGGATTTTGTTCCACAGCATAGGGAGTCTCTGGGTGATGAATTTGTCCCTCCAGCACATTCTATTAATAACCGTGTCAAGGTTTAAGTCTCCCGCCCTTGTGGTTCTGAGGGATCTAGATTTTTTGAGGTGAAGCATATTCATCAAATCTGGGTTTGACATGGCCTTATATGTCAGGCACAGGTCACCTCTGAGCAAGCGGTATGAGACTGAATAGAGCTGGAGTTCTTTCAGTCGGGCAGCATAAGACATATTTTTGAGACCCTTTATCCTTTTGGTGAGGAACTTTTGGGGCCTTTCCAGCTGCTGCAGGTGTCGGGTCAGATATATTCTGAATGGGGCATTGTACTCAATCATAGGTCTAATGAGTGATGAATACAGGGGGACGATGACCTCCCTTGATCTAGATGTGAATCCCTTCATGATCAGGTGGGCAATGTAGAAGGTTTTCCTAACTACTTTAGCAACATGAGTGTCAAGCGAAGGCTACTGTCAACCTGGGTCCCCAGATCCCTGATGACTTCTTCTGTGCTCAGTGGATTGCCACCTATATGGTAGCTAGGGGTAACCTTGTTTTTCCCAAAGGGTATGACTATGCATTTCTTGGCGTTTAACTTTAGGCCATGGCTCTGGCACCAGTTATTCGTTTCTGTGAGGCCCTTCTGAAGGATATCTGTGTCAGATGTGTTTTCGACTATGGCGCCCAGTTTGCAGTCATCTGCAAACTTTGTCAGCCATAACTCTCCTGTGTTTGCTTGTACTTCAGAAAAGTAGATGCCGAACAAGAGTGGACCCAGGACTGAGCCCTGTGGGACACCACTTGTGACAGGCTTTGAGTCTGACATGGCTCCAGCAACTCTGACCCTGTGGGTTCTGTCACTTAGCCAGTTTGCAACCCATCTTGTGATGTATGGGTTTACATTCAAGCTGATGAGTTTTTCGATGATACCTGAATGGGGTATTGTGTCGAAGGCCTTTGCCAGGTCGAGGTAGGCTGTATGGACTGCCTTTCCCTCATCAATGGCCTTGGTGACTGTCTCGAAAAAGTCAACCAAGTTTAAAAGGCATGATCTGCCTTTGACAAAGCCAAACTGGGTTGGATCCAAAGTCTGCAAGTTCCTATGTCTTTATTTATGAGTTCCATTATGATCCTCTCCATGGCTTTGCAGATAAGGCTTGTCAAGCTAATGGGACGGTAATTACCAGGGTCGGTGGAGGCACCGCCCTTGTGAAGTGGGACCACAGTCACCGTGCGCCACTCCTTGGAGTGCGTATCCTGAGGTGAGGCTAAGATTAAACAGCTGTCCTAACTGCAGGTTTAATTCCTCATTGAGTTCATGGAGCACACAGCCGGGGACACCATCCGGTCCCATGGATGCTGTGTTTTTGGCCTTGGAGAGGCAGTTCTCACCTGGGCGTTGGAGATGTTTGGGGGGCTACAATCCTCTGGTATAGATATCTCTCCTTTTGGGGGAGGGAGAAGTTTGCACTGAACCTGTCAGCCAGTATGTTGGCAATGTGTGTAGGTTCAGTAATCTTCACATCATTTTGAACTAATTCTGAGCATATCTGGGAGCTTCCTCCTAGGTTTCTAACATAGCTAAAGAAGGCCTTATGATTGTCTTTTGAGTCCTTGGTGATTTTTCTCTCAAAATTTGCCTTGGATGATTTTATGAGAGCTCTTAGTTTTTTACTTATAATGATCAAAGGTGTCTTACCTTTCAAGGATTTTGCTCTATCTTGTAGTAGCTTCCTCCTTTTGTTGTAGAGCTTGTTTATGGCTGGGGTCCACCAGACTGGACGCTTGCCTTTGGTACAAAGAGTCTTAGTTTTGTTTGGGATTGCCTGATCCATGCAGTCCTGTAGGTGCTGGTAGAAGGCATTTGTAAGTGATTCAGCGGTTTGAGTAATGTTTACCACTAGGGCCTTAAAGGAGACCACGCTAGTTTTTAGAAGTGTGAAGTCGGCTTTTGAGAAGTTTTTCACTGTGGTCTTTTTTATTTCAGGTGGGGAGGCGGATGAGGACCTCCAGCGAGATTAGTTTATGATCTGATCTCACCAGTGAGGGGTATACTTCCGGTGTTGAACATTGTGATCCCATGTTCGTGATGATGAGATCAAGTATGTTTTCTCCTCTTGTGGGGATGGTGACTAGTTGTTCCATGGCATTTGAGTTTATGAACTCCAGGAACCTTTGGGCTAGAGTGTTTGGGCTTGAATAGTGTTCCCAGTCTATAGTAGGGTAGTTGAAATCACCTAGTATGATGGTGTTTGGAGATACATTTATCCCCTCCAATGTTTTCAGGAAGGCCATGTGAGGTTCCTGAGTTTGAGAGGGTGGCCTGTAACATGCTACAAATTGCAGAGCAGTCTTGCCTATGGTTAATTGCACCTGGATGGTCTCCGATGCATCGTGCGTTGCCACCAACCTTGAGGTGTGGGTGTCCTTTATGAATATGGACACCCCCTCCTTCCTGGTGTTGTCCGGATTTTGGGGCGGAACGCATGATATAAGGTGAAACCTGATAGTGCTGGGGTGCTCTCAGGAGCCTTGAACCAGGTTTCTGTCACAGCACAGACATCGATGTTCTCCATACTGAGAAGGGCCTTGAGTACCTGCATCTTGAGATTGAGACTTCTGGCATTGGGCAGCATTACCCTTAGTTTTTTTCCTTTTTTGTGTTCTAGGGTGGTAGGTTTAGAATTTGAGCCTTGCCTAAAAAAGGCACTATGGGGTGGCAAGAGCCTTTGCCAATATCCGGAAGCCTAGGGGTGACAGGTGCAAGCCGTCCCTTGTGAAGCAGCGTGGCTTGTCCAGCATGTCATCCCAGGCAGACAGACATTGGATCCCCTTTGAATGACACCAGAATTTAAGCCAATTATTAAAGCTGATCATCTTATCACTGTATTGTGGCATCATTCTAGGTGAAGGTAGGATACTGTTCAAGGTCAGGGTCATACCTGCCTGGGCTACATAATCAGAGAGCTCCTCAATGTCTCTTTTCATGTAGTCCAAGGAGGTACGTCTCAGGTCGTTGACACCAGCGTGGACAATGACTGAGTCGTACTTGTACCTGCTGTTGAGAGACCTGAGTGCTTGCGTTATGTGGCGGATTCTAGCGCCCGACAGGCAGCTTACTGTGACCTTCTCCTTACTCAGTCTGGTGAGCGGGACGTCAGTGTGTCTGACTATGGAGTCACCTATGACAAGTATGTTTGGTGTTGTATTTGGCCTTAATGGCAGTGACTGCTTTGCACACTGATTTTGTTGTTTATGTGTTGTTTGTGTGGTGTATTGAGTTTGCAGTTGCTTTTGTGTCTGCTTTGGAGGCCTCTGCTGTTTAGGTAAATTTTTACTCAGAGCCTCCGAGTATGTCTTAGTGTGTTTATGTGTTTGATTCAGTGGTGTGGTTGAGTTATGTGAGACTGGTATTGTGGTGTGTGTAGTTGCCTTCTCCTCCTGCCTGGTCTTGCCAGTCCTGAGTTGAGAGAGCTCAGCCTCCAGTCTGGCTAAATAGCTGCATCTCTCACAAGTGTTAGTGCTACGTGGGAGGAGGAGGAGAGGGTTGTCCGTGTACATGAGGCAATTGTAACATTGTCTCAGAATTCCCAGATTCACCAACTGGGCAGGAGAGGACGCCAGCATCTGACCCTTCGACATGCTAGAAAGAATTATGAGTTGGTATGAGACAGAAAAGTAGTGGGCTTAGCAGGGAAGTGGGCACTCCTGGGGGGTTTTGCTAGTGAGAGATTTGTATAATATAGGAGTGCTTGACCTGCAAAGAGAATGCTTATAAGACAAGGGATATGCTTATAAGACAAGTGCTGAGCTTTTTGAGAAGAAAAAGCTATTTGGAACAAGTGCTGCACTTTTTAGTGAAGGTGTAAACTGTTTAGGTTCCTAACAGAGCAGTTCTAAGGGAAAAATTGAAGAACAGACTTTCTGGAGCAAAAGAGTTTAACCTTGTTTAACCGGCGCTGCGCGATGCTGCTCTAGTGGCAACTCCGCGCTAAATCGCGCTAAAGCACGTTAAAGCGTGCTTGATAGCAGGGGCTGGAAAGAAGCAGGAATAGACCCAAAATGGACAATAAAACTACAGTTTCAAATCAGTAACCACCTCTATGGGGGGCAGGGAAGCTGCTTAATGCAGAAAAACTTAGCAAATAAACAGAGAAAAAATACTTAAAATCTCAAAAGTGGCTCCCTTCTTCTCTCAGCGTTTTTTCCTCTTGGAGGGTGCTTCACCAACAGCCAACAAGCCTGAAAAGATGCCCAAACCACGAGGCAACTAGGTTTTAAGAGAGGAAGATGAAGGAGTTTTGGAAATGACCCCTAGTGGTCAATAAAACTAGTTTCAATTCAGTAACCACCTCTATGGGGGGCAGGGAAGCTGCTCAATGTTATTCACTGTCACTGATAACAGAGAGACCCTCCTTCAGTCCAAGCAAAAATGGCCTCACAGAAACTTTCAAACAGTTCAGGAACAGCAAGCCTGTAACTGAACTTTTTTAACTCTCAGAAAAGTGGGAAAAAAGCAAGATTTTTTTTTTTTTTTTACAGAGATAGCAGAGGTTCACAAGTAATATCAAGTTATAACAGTGCAGTAAATGACCCCACACAAGAGTGCTAGGTCAAGGACAGAAAGTATGCAAGTTTTAAGAAAAAAACGATTTAAAATTAAGTGCAAACAGGAAATTCAGCAAACAGCTTTTGGTTGTGCTCTAAATACAGCTACAAATACAGAAATCAAGTTTAACAAGCCAGAAAATGCTCAAGCTAGGCAGCTATGCAGAAAAACTTAGCAAATAAACAGAGAAAAAATACTTAAAATCTCAAAGTGGCTCCCTTCTTCTCTCAGCATTTTTTCCTCTTGGAGGGTGCTTCACCAACAGCCAACAAGCCTGAAAAGATGCCCAAACCACGAGGCAACTAGGTTTTAAGAGAGGAAGATGAAGGAGTTTTGGAAATTACCCCTAGTGGCCAATAAAACTACAGTTTCAAGTCAGTAACCACCTCTATGGGGGCAGGGAAGCTGCTCAATGTTATTCACTGCCACTGATCACAGAGAGACCCTCCTTCAGCCCAAGCAAAAATGGCCTCACAGAAACTTTCAAACAGTTCAGGAACAGCAAGCCTGTAACTGAACTTTTTTAACTCTCAGAAAAGTGGGGAAAAAAGCAAGATTTTTTTTTTTTTTTTTTTACAGAGATAGCAGAGCTTCACAAGTAATATCAAGTTATAACAGTGCAGTAAATGACCCCACACAAGAGTGCTAGGTCAAGGACAGAAAATATGCAAGTTTTAAGAAAAAAACGATTTAAAATTAAGTGCAAACAGGAAATTCAGCAAACAGCTTTTGGTTGTGCTCTAAATACAGCTACTAATACAGAAATCAAGTTTAACAAGCCAGAAAATGCTCAAGCTAGGCAGCTATGCAGAAAAACTTAGCAAATAAACAGAGAAAAAATGCTTAAAATTTCAAAAGTGGCTCCCTTCTCTCAGCATTTTTTCCTCTTGGAGGGTGCTTCACCAACAGCCATCAAGCCTGAAAAGATGCCCAAACCACGAGGCAACTAGGTTTTAAGAGAGGAAGATGAAGGAGTTTTGGAAATGACCCCTAGTGGCCAATAAAACTACAGTTTCAAGTCAGTAACCACCTCTACGGGGCAGGAAGCTGCTCAATGTTATTCACTGCCACTGATCACAGAGAGACCCTCCTTCAGCCCAAGCAAAAATGGCCTCACAGAAACTTTCAAACAGTTCAGGAACAGCAAGCCTGTAACTGAACTTTTTTAACTCTCAGAAAAGTGGGAAAAAAGCAAGATTTTTTTTTTTTTTTTTTTTTTTTTTTTTACAGAGATAGCAGAGGTTCACAAGTAATATCAAGTTATAACAGTGCAGTAAATGACCCCACAAGAGTGCTAGGTCAAGGACAGAAAATATGCAAGTTTTAAGAAAAAAACGATTTAAAATTAAGTGCAAACAGGAAATTCAGCAAACAGCTTTTGGTTGTGCTCTAAATACAGCTACTATTACAGAAATCAAGTTTAACAAGCCAGAAAATGCTCAAGCTAGGCAGCTATGCAGAAAAACTTAGCAAATAAACAGAGAAAAAATACTTAAAATCTCAAAAGTGGCTCCCTTCTTCTCTCAGCATTTTTTCATCTTGGAGGGTGCTTCACCAACAGCCAACAAGCCTGAAAAGACGCCCAAACCAGGTTAGAGGCTGGGGTGCCAATCCATACCCCTACAAGTGACATCAAGGCCTGGTGAACAAAGTTAGCAAGCCTTGTTTTACCCAGAGAACACTCTCAACCCATGTGTTATACACAGACACACTTGCCTAGGAAACAACTGCTATGTTGGTAGCACCCTACATATTGCCCACAGATAGTAACCATGGTGTGATTGCAGTAGAATACAGAGGGCATGGCACACTGTTCATCAGTACAATAGGCACATACATGCAGACAGTGTGCCTTACCTATGTTCTCCACTGGACACCTGCAACACCTGTGGTGCCATCAAATGTGACCCACAAAGGACATACCATACCTTAAACACATGCCCTGTATGGAAAGATGCCACTGATACCAGGGAATACCAGTATCATGCTATCAATGTAGGTGCAGGGTCAACTTGCTGTCCATTATCAGTTCCCGGCACATGAGGCCAGGACTGGCACATCTGCTGATGACAATCTGTGTACACAACATGAGCCAGAGACCCCAGGTACAGTTCCACATGTCACTGTACATGCATGTGGGACATGTGCACATCCCAGATAGTGTCCATATCATGGACTAAAGAACACATACATGGCAAGCATTGCACAGCAATGGCCACACACATTAGTTACCCAGGTGACTGGATGGTGAATACAACACCCACCAGTGTGGGCCAATCCAGGCAGTACACCCCTGAGCCGCACTGCATACCATTGTCATGTGGCCTGATGCCAAGGTATACTCTTCACCTAGCCTTATATAGCCTTCTGGCAAAGTCAACCACTACACACCCATGAAGCAATGCATGCATGCATGTCAGTACTGGCACGCTATGTCTGTGTGTGTGGTGTAAGATGCTTTTGACCACATTCACACTCACTACAACTCCCATTGAC
Organism: Protopterus annectens; assembly: GCF_019279795.1. Classification (NCBI taxonomy): domain Eukaryota; kingdom Metazoa; phylum Chordata; order Ceratodontiformes; family Protopteridae; genus Protopterus; species Protopterus annectens. The sequence continues at coordinate 11,388,662 of NC_056738.1, read as the reverse complement.
ATTTGAAAGCATGCTGTCTGATGTCAGACACCTTCACATACCCTTTGTCTATATAACCTCCTGATAACCCCTGTGGTCCATGTGATACCTGCACATTACTGTATTGTGGCAAACTAAGTAGTTAGGAAGTGTATTTCTGACCCTGCCAAGTGTGTCAATGTGTGTGAGTTCCTGAGAGAGTGTGGCTGTGTTGATGCTGAAGTCTGTACATGTAAATAGGCACATGTACTTCACCTACTGTATCACTACCATATCACTGTTGCAGATGTCACTCACCATCACCTATACATTTGGTCAGCTTAGCAACATGTAAGTTATGTGGCACATGCAATAACTGCATAGACAAGTGATGGCAATACATATTCAGTCAAGGGGTTGAAACCCTGTACTGGTAGGTGTGTGACACAAACATGCTTAGGTTTTACTCTCCCACCCCCTCCCTGACTTATTTTGTCTCTGTCTGTCTCTCTCACTTCCTCTCTGGTGAATGTGAAGAACTACACCTGCTTTGCTTAGGCAGCAGCTTGTGTTTTGCAAGTGATGCTCATGATCAGCTTATGGCCTCTGCACAAATTGCAGCCCACCTCTAGCTGATTGCACGTGGAACAACTGTGGTAACATTCCCATAGCATGGAAACACACTCCAATATCTAGGAACATCATGTTGGTGTTGGGCCTTTTCATTCACTGTGAGCAGGACCTAGATCTGGTGTTTGGCAAACAGCATCACAGATGGATTTGAGATTTACCTCTAACAACATACACTGTGGAAACAGGCCAACACACAGGAGGGTGATGTGCCTGACATGACTACAGAATGTAAGTGTTGCTACTCTGCATTTGGAGTAATGTCGGTTTAACAGGGTGTGTGTGGATATGGTTGGTGTACATGTTTTAATACCTGTCATGACAGTGCTATGTTTTTGAGGAAACCCCCATCTGTAGGGTCATCTGCTGACTGGGCACTGGGTGGTGCCTTTTGTTTCTTGTGGTACTCATAGAACACCTATCTGAAAACTGCAGAAGCATAGTGTGAGGATTCCAGTCAGTACATGGTGACAGCCATGAGAGTTACTGACTTCATATCCCTCATAGGACATATGTCACAACCAACCCTGTTACAACAGTAAATGTATGAGGTTATCACAGCAACATGTCAATACTGGCCCTGCGTTTGTGCCTCCAGCCACAACTCTGTCAACCTTTGTACATATATCATGCAGTAAGAGGTGCATATGTTCTGTACACCATTATTTATTGACATCATTATCTGATAAGCCAGTAAGATATCAGACTGCTGCACATCTTATGTGTAGTAGGGATTATATTTGAGGACATAACCTGGGCATTCTGTGGTTGTGTGTACAGTACTGAGGTCTGTGTACTTATGCTGATTGTTGACAGTGTCTGTATTGCGAATATGTACCTTGGCCTGAGTACAGACTGTGGTAGATGTCATTGTTCTTTGTCCCGTTCTATCTGATGTTACATGCTGCTCCAGTGTATGGTACCCTATCGGCTTACATGCTTGCAGGGCCAAACACATATGTCCCATACCACAGACAGGCATCGGACCACACTGTGTAGTGGCCCAGTATATGTAGGGTTAGTGTGTGAATGGCACATATGAGGATAGTGTTGATCGGACAGTCCATATACTGTAATATTAAGATAGCTTACCATATGCTGTGGCTGTGTTCACATTGGTTGTCGGTATGCACTTTCACACAGATGTATGTTACTCTGTCCTGTGACATGCCTGTAGAGCCTGCTATATTTGCAGGTACATGTGCATTACCCCATAAGAAATGCAGGCCAGTGTTGTGGCACTCTGCCTGTTGTTTGCACAGTGCTCTGTTACATGCCTAGCAGCTTAGTTTACTTGCCCAGTGTGATGTTATTTCCAGATATTTGCCAGATGTACTGCTGCTGACAAAGCAGTGGGATGCTGTACAGATGTATGTCACTAACTAGTGGGTAGTATGTGGCCATGTGACCTCTGCACCAGCAGTTATTATGTGTCAGGACAGACAGGAGACTGTGAATGCATAACCTATGTGGGCATATGTATTCCAGTATTTACATCATATACCCATCTACATGGCTGTTAACATCCACATTGCCAGGCTTGGTCCACATGTCTTGCACTAAGGGGTTCTGTGTATACCTTTGGACTGACCAGAGTGTGTCAGACTGTCCACATTTATTAGCCATATCTCTGCTGTAGTCTACAGGATCATTACTGTGCTAGCAGTGGTACTGTACTATGATGTCCTTAGGATGTCTGTCAAAAGTGTAGGCTTCGCTTACCAGTGTGCAAATCAGCTTAGCTGTTATATTGGAGCAATGTTGATACCTGCTAAGCATGGCTTAGCCCTGGTAACCAGTTCACACCACCCAGTCTGGTGACATAGCGGAGTAATGACATCTGTAATAAGTGTATGTAATGCCACGTACAATACATGTGCCTATGTGCTATCATTACACTCACACCCCTTGCTACTGTAATGACAGCACATATTCTCCTATGTGCTGTCATTAGAGTAACAAGGGGTGTGAGTGTCATGTCTGGGACACACAATTATATGAGGCCTGTACAGCACTGTTATCCATGTGAATGTGTTACATACAGGGGTAGTAGCCCATGGTATGTGCTGTCACACTGGCATGTAGTGTATCATGGCAGTACTACTGTTGACTGTGCTTTCCCAGGCAAGAGTAGAGTGCTGAATGTAGTACTGACAACATGCACACCTGCAGGCATAGCTGGACTCTGAGGCCTCCCTGTTGTATCCCTAGTGTGTGAGCTGTGTCACAGTATATATCCCCTACTGGATAATGATCCGACCTGTGGAATGTAACTGTAGACTACAGTCTGTACAGCACATGTTAGTGAGGGCTTCCAAGATGTAGTTATGGCAAACATATTGTTGTCAAATGTCTGTCACCACATTCATCCTACTGCATAGCTCCTTGCCAAGCTGACGACTGTCAGTCCCTGTACAGATGTGCAGATGGCAGGTATCCAGCTGCAATATGTGCAGGCAACCAATGTTTGAATGACACTGATGTGTCTGCCCAGCTGTGTAAAACTGGCACATATAGGAGACAACACCCTGTACACACCACATGTCACGGGTACCTTCACTACACTACCACAGTCAACAGAACATGCTTGGGTACAGGTCTCCATCACAGACACTAACTATATGCTGTAATACATTTTGCATACATGTCAACTTGATCACCTCAGTGGCCATGTGCAGGAGGCACCTAGAGGATTGGCTGATGCATGTCACTCTCACCCTGAGGGTCACCACAGTGGTGTCTGTTGATAGATTGCCTGCTGCCACATGGCAGGTGGCAGGATACCACTGTACACACATCTCCTACACAACCCATCTCTCCATGGACAATAGCTAGGTACACAGCTATGACCACCTGGAGCGATGCACCCCAGTACTGGCATGTGCATGTGTGCATTACTGAGTATAGCAGTGTCTGTGTGTTAGCACACCTGTACTTGGGAATTCCATGAGGGCCTTCACAACCACCACAACACACATTGCCATAGTCAGTTGTGGCTGCTGCTGTATGGGACAATACATGTACCCTGTTATGCTTTTCTCCCTACCGGCCACACAAGCCTTGCAGTACCAGCACAACAGTGTTGTACAAATGGGTCGATAGGCATGAGATACCCATTGAGTTCTGGCATGTGTGTGTATGTGTTCATGTCCGTCTATCTGTAGGGTACAGCATTCCAAGGCCACATACTCCTATTACAATACCCATTGTCACACAGTAGTACTGATAGTGTTGTGACTACCCATAGGTGAGGCATGACAATGCAACACCCTACTATGCCTGTGGCATGTGCATTAGAAGCATATCCCTGTAGTACCACTGTTGGGATATACAGTGGGTTGTATCTCAATTGTGGGCAATGTGTGATGGTGGGTATGTCAAAGTGTCATCATGGGTTTCAGGGGAACAATATCCATTGGGGGATGTGGGTGCTGTGTACACTGTCATTACACCAAGGTACACCCGGTATATGTCCCGTGTTCCACTTTATGGTTACCACTGTCACCATCAACCATACAGATACCATAATCCAGCCCAATTATGCATGTGCTGTGTGCAGCCTACCTGTAACACATTGAACACATGGTCAAGTTAGTTAGCAGAGATAGGCCCAGGTCTCTCAGATGTGTGTCTGCCTGTTATGTGTTTGTTAATGTGTATATGAAGGTATGTCACACTATGTATTTTCCATATACATCCATTACATCCCCCATTAGCATACTGTACATGTCTGGGGATGTTCTACATGTAACATGTAACCTGAAACACACCTCACCCTAAACGCTGTGTGGTGTGTGCAATGAAAGCCACACACTTCAGTAGCACTATATACCTAGGTAGAGGTCTAGTCCCAGTGTTGTCAAGTAAGAGTGTGCATGTATGTGGATGAGTCTACATCAGGTTGCAGATTATACACATCCCAGTGGGTCACCTGTCCATGTGGCATAGGCAGTATCTGTTATACAAACCTGTGACTTGTGTTCAACTGTACCCCAGATATGTCACAGCCACGGTGTCACCACAATGCCATACCCCTTGTGGAATATGACTGCAGACCATCCTCCTGCTGACACATGTACACCTACAACACAAATGGATAACATTAAGGAGACCTCAATCAACCAGTGTTACTAACAGCTATAATGCATCATTGCTGGACGGCTACATTACCTGACATGTATGTATTAAACATTACTCTTGACAACATGTTACACTGCAGTACTTTGGTACACTGTAGTACATTCACCATGCACATCAGGACCATATTAGCCTGTCCCTGCATCAATGTTATGGATGACAGGGATGTGGCACAGGTATCATCATATGCCCAGGGTGTGTTGTTGGTTTGTCAGAGGCCGATGGTGGGCCAAACATTTGACACCATATGTGTGGGTGAGGGGTGTAATGAGGTGAACTGGGCATGGTGATGTGGTGTGTGTAGGTATGGGGTTCACCTAGGTGTGTTTGTATAGTGTGTGGGTATGCATGCACACAGTTCTGCTATGTTGCTGCCCTACACAGGTGTTTATGGACAGGTGCAGACCATACCTGGCAGGGTGTGCAGTTCGCTGCCTCCGTCCACAGACATGTGGACTGTGCCTGCCGGGGATTCCATGGGGACATCCAGATACAGGCCTCGATGTGCTACTCTCCCCTGATGATAACTGATGTCTGCTGGAACCAGGTCCCTCCTGGGACTGGCCATGACCATGTGCTCATGGCTTGCTGTGGTGTGGACAGTGCCCCCCCTGCAGTGCTGGGGCTGATACTGCCACTACAGGAGCCCCTTGGTGTCCTAGCAAATTCACGTTGACTGTCAGCTGTTGGTGTTGCTGGCTTACGTCCACATGGCCATTGCCGCACTCCCACCACATGTTCAAGCACGGACAAACCACAGTCGATCAGGGCCATCATCTCACCAGACCATCTATCCATGAGCTCGGTATAAGCACGGATGGCACCAGACAGTTCACGGAAGTTGTTACTTGCAGATGTGAGAGCAGCCCTCTGCAGCCTCAGGCCCTGTCTTGTGTAATGTTCCATACGTGCCTGTGCCGCCATGACAGCCTGAAACATGTGCCTGGTGGTACCAGTTGTAGTGCGTCTGCCAGGGGAATGATGACCAGCGGCCCTACCACGAGAAACCTGGGACATCTGCCTATGTGGTGCCCTGCTAGATATCTGGCTATGCCTGCTGTGACCAGACACAGTAGGCATGGTTACCACACTCTCCTGTTCACTGCCACCAAATCCCAGCTGTCCCTCTGCTATGGCCACTGGGGATGAGGTATGTATAGGCACTGAAACTGTGTGCGGGGTTGAGGTCGCTAAAAGGAGGATGTCAATTTATGGTGCTGTTTCGGTCCCTGACAACCCCACCTGTGCCTCAACAGTACTATCATCATCTTCAGTGTCTGTATGGACACCAACATCAGATTGCATGCAGGAAGGACCCTGACCCACCTCGCCACCTGTGGGGGAAAACACAAACGCACTTTAAGACCTGTACAGCATTGCATAACAGTACACACACACACACACACACACACACACACACACACACACACCTTAATACCTACCTGTCTGTGACTATACAGACAGTCCCAGGTTTATTCCCATGCATTCTCCATCCTACATCACACTTGATAACATACACTCATTAATGTATCATTCCTCTAAATGCCTTGACAAGTGATCACAACCCAAAACATGTTACTCCATTATCTCCCTGGCCTGAGTGGAGTGGTTTACATGGCCTCACTGCTGTCATTCAGTGTTCACCCTGTGTATGTCCGGACATCATGAGCATGACCCCTATATGTGAGGGGCTACTATGTTCACTCCATAATATCATGCACTGGAGTGTCATTTGTAAGTATTGCTCAGTACATGCCAGATATGCTGCTCAATCAACTTATCATGTGTCAACTGTAATATATGGGTTGACTCCCTGGTGTTGTCTAGTAATTCCCCAATGCATCTGTAGTGCTGCATATGTGGGTTGTCAGTCACCTCTCTGCTGAATGCAATATTAAGGGTATACCTGGTTTCTACCTTCCCTCCCAATGCATGTTCCATGCTACAGACCTTATTATACTATCAGCTGTCCTGTGATTAAATACATGACAAGTAGTCCTAGTGTGTCATGTGTCAGTCCATGTCCATGTACTGCATGATCCTAAAGGTAAGTATGGCTGTATGAACAACCCGACAATCACACATGTGCATACATGGACACTCACACAAACACACACACATATGCACACATGCATGCTACATGCATCAACCTCCCTCCAATTCACCAGAGTGACCCTACAGACAAAATAACCACCCACCGACACAGACACACACACACACACACACACACACACACACACACACACACACACACACACAGGTGAGGTTGCACAATGATAGTACACACAGTCCTCCTATTACCCATCTGTCAACATGGATAACATACGGTACACAAGAGCATGCAGTGCAGCTATATTCAATCCATGCTAGCAATAGTATATGTGTATGATGTATGTGCTGTGTTAGTAGGTGATGCCCCTTCACCTGGATACCACTGCACCCATGTGCACAATATTGCTGTGCACCTGTTCTGCACCCTGCCATGTACTGTGCATCAAACCTCACAGGTGTACAACCCATTGCTGAATGTGTAGTACTGTGTCAGTTATGTTAGCTCTAATGCTCACAACCCCTATGTTTTTCAGCAACACATACTTGGGATGATATGTGTACAGATGTCATTTGTGAATGCCTGATGTCTGGTTTACAGATCTCAACATCAGCGGACCATGTATGACCAATCCAATACTATTACACTGACAACCGTCAGAGCATACCGTGGCTATGGGGAGTGTACACACACTTATTGATATGATGCACCCTTCCTTGATCTGCCATGGGACCACAGCAATGGATATATTAACAGTACTTGAGCCCAATATGTGACATATGTCCTGTACATTCACATGCAGTGTCTACGGAATGTGTTAGGTGTGTGGATGCTGACCATGATGCATACACTCCATATGTGTGCACACCCTTATCATGATGGTTTGCTGCGCCTATTGTTATGTGTGCTACAGCAGTCACTACTCCTGGCAAGGGTATACTAGCATGGGCCACCTGCATTTGCCAGTGTACGTTCAGTCTGCCCTACACATGTCCCCCAAATCTGCATTATTGCAAGGTCTACTCATGTGCACATCCCTTAGTGTTCACACACTGCCATCACTATTACTGTGGGGATAGGGTTACATCTGCCACAGTTCCTGAATCCGACTGTGTGCAGATACAGCCATTCTTAGCATCCTTAGGATCCCTGCTGCATTGCACTAGTGTGTCATGCTGACACTCCCTCCCCACCTTCAGTCTTTTTGCAGATGCTTGACAAGTAAGGCCTACATGTGTGTCAGTTTGCAGTGTCCCATACACTGAACATCACACGTTACAGCCTAGACCCAGCTGATAATGTGGACCACAGTAATACAGTATGCCATAGTGTAACTCTATAACAGTTGCCATTGTACTACTGGTTTATACACTGTTGTTGCACTGGATATGGGTGATGTTTCATACATGTCCCTACTGTAGGCCATATCTCCCACCATTATGTTACTCCCTGTGGGCACATTCCACAATGACAGGATGTTAGTTATCTTGCAGGTGCCTGACATACCCTTCCAATACCCCATCATGGTCACCACTGTGATGTCATGCATTTAACAGCAACAATACATGCACATGTACAGCCTGCATTCTGGGTAGGTATGTTAGATGTGTGCATGGAATATACCATAGCCATTACATGCCTGGTGTATTGGCAAGCATCAAAATAAACCATACTCACCAGGTACTGCCTTGATGGTATACTGGAGGGACCTACATAAGAGGGTGAGAGATGCAAAGTCAATGGCCACACCTATGTCATTGCTACAGGGTGGCTGTAGCATTACAGTGCATCAACAGTACATATCCACAATACTATCACGTATGCACATCTGTTTATCACTACTATGCAGCAACAAACTATTTCTATGACATGTCAGATATGGATGATCTACCTGTACAGATGCCGATGCATACATAACAGTGGTCTACTGATGTGCCCTGTGGCCTTACCTGCATGCTCTTCAGCCGGTGTATGGGTAGCATCCACCTCCACAATGGTGTCTGGCAGTTGTTGGGTATGCGGACTGGCAGGTGCCACGAGGCTGGCGAGGAGCTCCTCAACACGTGTCGGGAGGATGTATGGGGTGGTTCCCCCTGTTGCGAGGTGATCCTCCTGGATTACAGCACGCTGACGGGCATTGTGAAGCAGGTTAGAACAATGCTGCCGGACCTGCTCTTAACTGTAGTTGTGCAGTCTGACATCATTGACCCTGTGGACTAGGACATTCCACAGGGTGGTCTGCTCCTGCTGCTCATGGGCAGCCCAGACAAACAGGACAGGGTAGTGCTGGATTAGGTGGTTTAGCACTATTTCATTCTCAGCAGCCAAGTAAGCAGGGAGCCATCCATGTGACATCTTGTCTGAAAGACATAAAGATGGAAACAGGTCTGAGCAACTCATACAGCAAGGTTACCACAGTTCTTAATACACATGTCTGTCACCCCCCCTCCATATCAGTGACAGCAAACTGTACACACAACTCAATAGGTATGGCTACAGCTTACCTACCAGTAGGACAGATATTGTATTGTACCACACTTTGTGTTATGTGTTCGTAGCCATGTTCCCTGTGTGGACACTATCATTGCTGGCCTGTTACAGACTATTCACCTGCATCCCATTGTCAGGGCCACTATAGTTCCATATATGCCTGTGGTATGGTTGCTATGTGATTGCTGCACATCTGACATTCTCTGTTATTGGGGATATCTATGCATGTTGTTGGACATGTTCCGGGACTGTGTAGACTATTACTACCCACATATGTTCTATAACAGTGACACAATAGCATGGTTAGGGAATATTTGCCAGCAGAACCACCTCTCTAAACTCATCTGCCTATGTTACCAGGCAACATCACATGTGGATCCCATCCTAGGGCTTCCTCATGTACTGGTCCAGTACTACCTCCAGGTGGAACCAACTCAGGGGATGTTGTACCCCCCCCAGGGGCACACACAGACATGATCTTGTCCTCCAATGTCAGGTCCAGGGTCTTTTCCATAACAGGTTCCACAGACACATGTTGGATGTGCTACATCACCTTGAGGCACCCAATACACATTCACAGGGTCCACATGCTCCTCCTGCTCAGCCTCCAGGCCAGGTACCTTCAGGACATGGACTGATGATGTGAGTAGCAGTGGGTGGGAGGCTTGTTCCCATTGTGTCCATATTGGGGCCCATGGGGCCTCCACATCACAGACCACACACACCATCCAGGGTGTTTACCCACCACACGTGTCACATGCCATCCCTGTAGGCTGTCATCTATATCTACCAACCCGGACCACCTCCACAATGATACCTGCCATACTTCCCCATATTCCCATTCCCTACTTCACAGACAAGGGCAGTGTGATCCCAGCAAGGGGTTCACATGTGACATACCCATCCATGTTGCACACACTGATAGCTGTATATATCTGTGTGTATTGCTATGTGTGCTGTTCACTCACACATAGCATGCAGCATTGTGGTGGTAATATAGTAGACATGTATTTACATACATATATGCATGTGTGTGTGTTTGTATATATGTAGACATGTGCATATAGGTATATATCTATATATGTGTAGATATATATATGATGTTGTACATATATGTTAATATATATGTCTACATATGGGTATCTATACCTGTGGACATATATGTATATATATATATATATATATATATATATATATATATATATATATATACATATATATATATATATATATATATATATATATGTGGATCTACTTGATTTCAGCGAATGCCATTTCACCGAACCGGGACATTTACGAGTGAATTTACACGGACGTGTGTTTTATCGAAAATGCATTTTTGCGTAAAGTAGTAGGTGAAACAAAAAACTATATCAAGTAAATAAAGAAAAACATGTGGTTTGCATGTTAACTTAGTTGTACATCAACGTTTAATGTTGATGTACAACTAAGTGGACTGTTGTTGAGATCATAGTACAGTGGGGATGAGGGAACATTCCCTTTTCCCCACTGTAGTGCGATCTTGGAGTGAGAATATTAAAGTGGGGTGTGGGGGGGCACAATCCCCCAGAAGGGGGGTGCACGGGGGCTTGTCCCCCTTCATAAAAGTGTTTGAAGTGTTATTTATTTTGTTATGGATTTACACAAAAGTGCATTTTTGTTGAAATGCACTTTCGTGTAAATGCATTTGCGGATTTACATTTCGGTGAAATGCAAATTCGTTAGAATGCAGTAGATCCATATATGTACACATATACATACCTATATATGGGGTACATTCAGACATCAGGTCCACAATCTCAAAACACCTTCCTGCACATCTGCACTGTTCTGCCTTGCTACAACACAGACAGGTGCCTCATATGAACACAGCCTAACATTAGGGAGATATATGTGTTGCCAGATTGCAGGTAACCCTATTACACACCTGTGGCATTCCAGCATGTTACAATACAGGTTAACCTGAGTATCCTGCAAGTGGTGGACTGTAGAACCCACGTGTCCATCATTATGGTATTACTTCCACCACCAGCTATTGGCCACAGTAATATACATGCTTCCCATTACACAATACACACTATGATGGCTTACATCTTATCAGTCAGTGCTGCTCTCCACAGTTGACGGGTATGGCCCACTGCCCACAGGGACAGATTCTATTGTCCTTAGCAGTTGTTTAGCGCAACATCATTACAACAACACCTGATGGCACATATAAATCATTCCACATCATCTACCCCATTATTATGGACTAAGTACTACAGTCAGTTACATGCATATATACTTTGCACACCTGTTGTGGGAATGAGGTCTCTTCTGGATAGTGTCCTTGTTAGTATTTTTGTTTTGTTCCCCTTTGGCGTTGCCTTTAGCCAGCTTTCTTTCTTAGGTTGTTCGATTGTTTGATTCACATTCAGTTTCACTTTCTTTCACTCTCTCTCTCTCCAGTAAATGGATTGAGCTGCTTTGAATAGATTGCAGCATGGCTTTTGTAGGTGATGCACATGATCAGGTGATGGCATCTGCACCAAACAGTGTCCTCCACTTGCTACCTGCATGCAGCATGTTGTGTAGTACTTCCAATTACCACTGTCATGGCAACCCACTACTATAAATCCTTACATCATATGGGCATGGTTCCTTTACCTTTCCTGTATGGTGGACATCCTTCCTGCGTGTGGGCAACAGTGTTACAGACAGCAGGTAGCAATACCTCTTACAAGAGAACTTGCACACTCAGGCCAGCTACATATTTGTATGAGGTTCCGGAACTACATACAGAGTGTGAGTAGTGTTGTTGTATGCATTGTGTAGCACCGGTGTTACAGGATTTGTGTGTACATACTAGTTTAGCATGGAATGCAGTCTGCCTGCATAGCTTTCAACTGTGGGCCTATCCACTTGATGGCCAGAGGTGTGCCTGTTATGTTTTGTCTGTCCACCACACAGGTCTTGTGTCAGATATATCACTGGCAGTGTGTGTGTTAGTGCTATCAGTACATGGCTACATCCATTTGTGCTTCTAACTTCATATTGCTGACTAAGGGTATGTTGCAGACTATCCTGTAACACCAGTGACTTGCTTAGTGTATGACAACACAACTTCACATATGGGCCTGTGTTCCAGCCTCTGTCCTCCACCTACATACCGGGCTTTGTCCATATGACATGTCAGGGATTATGTAGTGGGCTGTGAGTATGTCATTCTGCCATTCCTGCCATCATTTCACTGCTGTTGTGGCCCCCACACATATTGTGGGGTTGGGTCCATATATGAGTGGGCTTCATCTACAACATACATGTGTGCCCTTATGCAGTCCAGAGGCCAGTGTATGTAACACTGGTATATGGCCATGTATGTCAGTCTATGGGGGGGTGCACCATAAATAACCTAGGCTGTTACAACATGCGGGGGTATCAGTGGTAAGCTGCCTTAAGGTATCTGGATGTACATTACCATACAATTCACCTTGTATAAAAGTAGGCCTACTGCTTCCTGCCATACAGACTGTTCTGTTTGTCAGTGTGATTGTGATGGTGTCAGTTATGCCTTGTTATGTAACAGATACATCCCATTGTGTCAACTGAGGTCTTTACCCCCTAGGGATTGTGTACTGCATGTAGATAGGGGCTGCTGGACTTTACAACTGCATTACATACTGTTGATTGATTGTTATCCTGTGGCCCAGTTTGTCTTTACTGTTGTACTACTTGAAGGCCTTGGCCTGGAAAGTAACATATGTAAACCTTTCCAGAATACTGTATTCATTTATCTTCTTGACAGTTGAATTAGTCTGTTTATATGTATTACAGAGTCTAACAGCTGTATGACATGGCATATACAACTGTAATAGTACACAAATAAAGATTTCCCATGTATGCAAACCTGTGTGTGGTATTATATCCTTTGACCTCTCTGTGGGTATATGTTGCAGGCAACAATTGTCATTTGTATGGTTGGTTCATACAGTGTCCAGTGGGTAAGGTGGCAACTGTAGGTTTAGTGGCTGTTCCGTATTGTGTGCACCCTCTACATATGTATTTTCCTATACATATCTGTGTGTGTATGTGTATGTGTGTATATATATATATATATATATATATATATATATGTATCTGCATATATGTGTCTGTGTATATGTATCTTAGGAATATTGATTGCTTCCACATTGTGCATTCCCTATAGTAGCCAGACTGTACTGCATGATATGTTACTGATACCAGCCTGACATCATACAGGTGGAATGGAGTACTGTTAACATCTTGTGCCCATGTTGTGTCAGGTTCTTTCTATGAGATTTGCAACAGTTGGTGTTGTATTGCAGGGCAGATGTATTTGGCTGTGGGGGGGGGGTATCTATACGTACAACACGTATGTTGCTTGGGCCCCCTCACCCCCATTAATGGTGCATGTGGTCATACATGCTTTTGTTATGTTCTCTTTTAGGTATATGCCTGTATATACATATATAGATATATATTTATGCTTACATATATATATTGCTGTATATGTATATATATATATATATATATATATATATATATATATATATATATATATATGTATATATATATATATATACATATATATATATATATATATATATATATATATATATATACATATATATATATATATATATATATATATATATATATATATATATATATATATATATATATATATATGTATATATCTATTTAGATATAAATATATATACACACACACACATATGCATCTTCATGTTTAAATACATTTCCTGTACTGTTGAATGACTGTGCTGGATGATATGTTTGTGAAAACATCAGGGTTATGTATGTCTCACATGGATTAATGGTAAATCACTTTGGCTATGGTGTGCAGGGTTCTGGGTTTGAGCCTTGTAGAGGTTGTTTATTTTATTGCTGGGCAGAACAAGGGCCGTTGGATATAGAGTGATTAAGGCACTTTTAAGCAGTTGTAAGTGGGTTTGCACAGGTTTGCGTGGAGGTAACCACTGCTAACTTTCAGTTACTGTTTCCTATACTCAGCTTCTAAATTGTTTAACCTGTGCAGGCATTGCTTACCCCATGCACAAACAGGCTTAAACCTGCTTAATGTTGCTTAAAAGTGCTTACTCCCACTTACCCCTGTGCTAATTTCTTTAAAAGAAAAGAAAAAAGAGTTGATAGGAAAGTGTTGAAAAAGGGACACAAAGAGGGAAAGACAGTAGAGAAAATAGCTAGGGATGTGCAGGAAGGGTGCTGGGAAAGTCCATAACTGCCCATTTCTTCTACAGTAACAGCTGTGCATATTCACTGAATTTGGAGGCAGATTTGGACACTCAAACCCCTGAGAGATGGGTGAGGACAACAATAATATGTTGTTATGCCAATTAGACCAGATTACATGTGTCCAGTGGACACATGTGTGAAATGGATAACTATTTATGGGGCGAGATGTTTTGGGGGGAACAGATTGCCCTTTTCTTTCTTTTTCAGGTGAGAGTGGGATGTTGGGGAGGGATAGTAGCAATATTTGGGGAGGTAGGTTGGGTAGGTTAACAGACAAGACAAACAAGATGCATACAGGGGTGGTATATGACACATTTGGGGGGTAAACACCTTGATAGGTAGGGATGTTTGGAAATTGGAAGCCCATGAGCCCCCTAGTGGAAACAGTGGGACTAAGGTCCCCACCCATGGGCAGTCACCATTTCACCTTCACAGCCCTGAAGGTGGCTGTGCTGCGGGCTGAGTTGGAGAGTCAGGCCGACCCTGTAGTCGTGACATGCGGCCCTTGAGCTGGCATAGCAGATCTCTGACCTCCCTGAGGAACTCACTATGCACCATGAACCGGACCTGGTGATGAGTGACAGGTTCCTGTCCGCCCCATCCCCTGAAGCGGTTCCACCCGAAGGTGGTGCAGGACCAATAGATGAGGAGGTCCCAGATTGGGCCCCAGACATGCTGCTGCCTGGTGCCACGGCCAGCTGAGGTGGGACAGGTGGGTCCATTGGGACTTGCATTCCCATACGTGCTATGGTGTTTATGTTTTATCAACATATGTGGGTTAGTAATAGTTAACACATTCCAGGATTAGGTATAACAGCATGCATATATATTCCCTTTAACCCAGACACCAGATATGGAACAGTTGCATAGCAAACAACACATGCATATATGGGAACACAGTGGTAGTTACAACAGCATGCAGGCACATTGATGGCACCATGACACCAATGTTGGAGTATTTCAACATAGCACATGCATAGAAACATATTTAAATAATTATCAAACAATAGGGCATATGTCCCAACATTGCAGTTAAGTCATCACTTACCAGTTTAGTTGGGTATTTAGTTTATTGTTGGTGGGGGGGGGGGAGATGTCAATTAACAACTAGTATATTCCTGTAGTTCGGATTACTTTCCTAGTCAGTGCTGTTATCTGTACCTTACAAGTATTACTACACTACCCTATTGCCTTACTTTGGACAGTGGTATGGTGTCGACAACTATATACATGAACTGGTTTTACCTGCAGTATACACCTCTTACCTGGTATTCCTGTGGAGGAATTATTTGTTAACACTAACTAAATGTTTCTACACATACTCCCAGATTCCAGGTTGAATTTATGCATATACCTGTCCATCTCTTTTTGCACAGACTCTGGCCATGTCTTGACCACATGCAGGTGAAGCGGGACATATGTAGACTATTGCCCTCTTCAACCTTTAGTAACTTACAACACTCTTATACAGGATTTCCTAGACAGTTATATTATGTAGCACAGTGTGGGTGACAGTGATGAGTGATACCTTATTATTCAGAGCAACTGCAATAACAATGCCATACAATACCAAAGTAAACAGTACCAGTACAGGGTATCAATATTTTATTTCTAGGAACAGTGTTCGTATCTGACGGACCTGTGGGAGCAATGTTTGTTAGCGCTCCCTGAATGTTGCCACACAAAGTACCAGAATACACATTAGTATTATGCACATACATACATCTCACTCTGTTACTGTACACACTCTCATCACAGCTTGACAACATGGGAGTGTAGATGGGACATATTTGGCTTATTACTCTCATAACAGTTTGGGGAGTTGCTAGAGTGACAGGTTTGTTCTCATAGATGTGTGACAAACAGTTATATTTCTTGTTTGCTGCCTATACATCTGGGATCATCCCACTGATTTTCTAGGGGGACAGAGTGACAAACAGCATATATCGGCCAATTTACTGGATATTCTGGGTATATCTGTACAGTTGTGGGGTATGATTCTGTATGCAGACTACTACCACTCCCAGGATTCGAACCATGGCTGAATGTGCTAAAATTGCAACAGTTCACGTCTCAGTTGCATGTGCTATTTGGATTTTTTTTTCTGTCTTTTCACTGTTTTCTGTCTATGTCTCTCTCAGTTGCACTACATGACCTCTGAGGATTACACCAGTCATATACAGACATTCCTACATTTTATTTATGTTGCATAGTGTCGGTAACAGTGCTTAATACAACAGTACTATTAAGTGATTGCAAATCTACACTACCATAAGATACCAGAGTAAACACATGCAGTCAAGCAGTTAGACATTCATTGTCAGGCTATTATGCTTTTATTTACATACAACTTATATGAGACTCTTCCTGCCATATTCTCTGGTGTGCGCAGTACTTGCCTTAAACAATACCGGTTTTATACAGGCAATTAACTTACTAATACTTTTAGATTTATTTCCTATGACAGTACATGCAAGAGTATTACTAACCTGCCTCGCATCGCAACCTCCTGGTTCGCAGACCGCTCACTTGCCACTGTGAAGGACATAAGAGGAATATTTAGTCATACCTATCCATAATATACATGAGCTGGCAATTATTAAACAGGTAGTAGAGTGATACTTACACACAGTTGGGACCTCCCCTGTCGTCCTAGCCTCTTGGAGCCACTAATCCAATAGATCCCCCTTTCGCTGCTTCAGGTTGGTATAGTGATACCTGACCTGCTCACCAGTTTGGGGTATGCTAGTGGCATTGGTGAGATCATGGGTGAGATGGTCCCAGGCTTCCACTTTATATTGGTGACCCTGGTACTGGCCCTGCAGCAGTCTCTGCTAATGGTCTTTGACAAGGATTCCTGCCATGACTCTGGACACCCGGATGCCCCAGCACTGCACCAGAAAGCGCACACCCTCTCCCATTCCAGACAAAGTGCCTGCAAGGGGAAGCTACAATCAGTTATGAGATGCATTCCCACCTGTTGGGTTTAAATAGGGCCAATTTCCCACACTTTACTGTGATTGGATGGTTTTGAAAAGGCTAAGCTATGGGCAAACCTGCTTACCTAAGGTTGGTATTGTTTAAAGGGGTATACCAATGTGCAAATTGAGTTAGCTGGCCTTCACATTGGTTACACCTACTAAGCTGGCCTGTGCAATGCTTAGCATTACTTAATATTTAATTTGCATTATATTTACTTTTTGGCATTGATTTATTATTCATTATATTTTATATGTGTGTCTGGTATCCATGAATCATGTGTACATACACTGTATGGAATACTTGTGTTTATTAGGGGGACTTCAACACTTTATTACAATTACACCTCACATCTGGGCTTACTGCAGTACTCCAGTTCACATATTTATGTTATGTAGTAAGTTATAGTACATAAGACTGTATATATCTTCCTTTCACATGTTCAGTTTGATTTTCCTATAGTGAGGATTTGTTTGGTGATACAGCAATCTTATGTACTGTTGTGATGGCTTAGTGGTAAACTACTGTGACTGTAGTGTACAGGGTCCAGAGTTCCAGACCTGCAAAGGCTATTTTGTTTCTGGCCAGAACAGCAGCTGTTGCATACAGAGTGATTAAGGCTCTTTTAAGCACTTGTAAGCGGGTTTGCATGGGTTTGTGTGAGGGTAAGCAATGCTAACCTCCGGTTAAATATGCTTACAGAGAGTTAGCTTCAATATTGCTTAACCTGTGTGCGCATTGCTTACCCCTGCGCAAATGGGCTTAAACCTGCTTACTAGTGCTTACATATGCTTACTCCCACTTACTACTGCTTAATACTGCTTACACTTGCTTACTAGTACTTACTCCTGCTTACCACTGCACTAATTTAGACAGTAATGTCTAATGGTTCTTGGGAAGGTGGAGGTTTTGGAAGCTGTATGGAGTTATCATTCATTACACATTTTACCTTCCATTTGCATCCATGATTCCTGTGTACATCTACTGTATGGGGCACATGTGATTATCTGTGGACTTTGCAACATTATGACACTGACACTTCACATCTGCATGTAATGCAGTACTCCAGTTCACAAATATATGTTATTTAGTAGGTTATGCAACTAAAAATATTGGTCATATTTGACATGGAAAATGGAATGTGCTGCAGTGGGACTCTAACCAAGAATGACTGCTCATAAGGCAAATGCTCTGCCACAACACTACTGCTATATTGCTTTATTGGCATATATCTTGCTTTTTATCCTCTTCTGCCATTTAAGCTGCATTAACCGTGGCTAAGCAATGGACAAACCCATGCACCTATGGTTAAATTTCATCTGTATCATGAAAAAAATATCTTTATATTTGTTTTAACTATTGCTCTTGTACACTTGGGGGGATGTTGCTGGGGGTATGTAAACACCTAAGAGCGGTCTCGCTCATTCTTTTAGGACTTGTCTGCTGTTCTTCATTGCAGGGGCATGTATATTCTGAGAGCTCTGCTCTCGGACATGACCCCCTGCACTCTTACATGCTCAGTGTAAGACTAAGAGCTCAGGCAGTGCACCTTCATTAATATGCATGGCACTCTGCCATCTTGCTCCTAAATGGCCACTTCCTTGTAGGACTAAGCTAATCCTGCATGGGAGGATAGTGAATATGGGGATATGATATTGCCACCCAGTTTAATGACTATTTCACCTCCTCCATCCAAAAGTTATTCAACAATTTCCCTACTACCATTACTACAAACACCCCCAAAATACAAAACTGTCACCCTAAGACCAAAACCCAATTCTCTCTCAAGCCAGTTCCAACTGACCTAATTCGTAAACACCTTGCCAAATTAAAATCCACCACTCTTGCTGCTGATAAACTCACCTGCTGATTACCTCAGGATTGCCGCCTCTGCCATGTCCTACCCTATTTCCATACTCATCAATAGAGCTATAGTTGAACACATTGTCCCCTCTCTCTGGAAAATTTCTTACATCGTCCCCCTACACAAAGGTGGATCTTTGACAGAACTTAGTAATTATCTACCCATAGCTGTACTATCTCCCCTATCAAAAATCTTAGAAAAATGTGTACACACCCAACTACTGAATCATCTTCTTCAATATAACCTGCTAGCAAATTCCCAACATGGATTTCGGCCAAACCATAGTACCACCCATGTCCTTATATCCTTTACTGACCATGTAAACCAACAAAGAAACCTCGGTAACTTAGTATCTGTTGTCTGTTGTCTTCCTAGACCTGTCAAAGGCATTTGACATGGTATCCCACTGCAAATTACTATCGACTCTCTCTCAGCTCAATCTGGATAACTCCTCTCTACTGTGGTTTAAAAATTATCTATCCCTC
The DNA here is from genome assembly GCF_019279795.1 of Protopterus annectens. Classification (NCBI taxonomy): domain Eukaryota; kingdom Metazoa; phylum Chordata; order Ceratodontiformes; family Protopteridae; genus Protopterus; species Protopterus annectens. The sequence continues at coordinate 11,368,795 of NC_056738.1, read as the reverse complement.
CGGCAACAAGCTGTTAAATGGCATAACTCTCTCCCCCTCTCCTCCCAGTGGGACAAGGTGTTCCACAAGGATCCATTCTTGGTCCCTTACTATTTTCCATCTTTACCAATAATCTCCCCTTAGCTACCCAACAAACTAGTATAGTACAGTATTCTGATGATACCACCCTTATTTGCTCAGCCCCCTCTCTACAATTACTCCAAGATAGAACCGAGGAAGTTTACTTTACTGTAGAAAAATGGCTAAATTCCTCCCAACTCATACTAAACCAATCTCAGACCCAAGTCATGATCTTCCACCCATCCAAAATTTTCACCCCTACCTCGTCATTCTCAATAACACCCTCCAACATTACCCTTGTCACACCAGTAACTCAAGACAAGCTACTAGGTGTAACTATTGACCAAAATCTAAAATTCAACAAACATATAGCACTAACAATTGACAAAGTTCATAAAAAACTAGGTTCACTCTACTGCTGCAAGAACTTCCTCAGACAGGAATCCCAAATAACTATCTCTTGTACCCATCTACTCTCCACCTTACTATACGCTTGCCCAGTTCTATCTAACCTCAACAAATATGACCTTCTGAAACTATCTGCCTGCTACAATAAAATCTCAAAATTTGCAACCAGTGCTAAATTTCGTTCTCATCACTCCCTCTCCCTAAGACAACTAGGATGATTAGAACTCCCTAACCTACTAAAATACAATCAGCTTCTCCTGACCCATCAATTGCTATACCAACCAAATAAAATACCTGCCCTCTCTGGTCTGCTCACCTTCCATAATACTGCAAGTCAACTAAGATCTTCCAATACCACCCTACCGACTGTTACCAATTGCTTACATAGCTTGGGCCAATCTCTTTATTCCTATGCAGTTGCTAAGGTCTGGAACTCTCTACCCCCTGACAAATAGTAAACATACTTTTAAATCCCTACGAAAAGATCTCCTATTCAAAACTTGGATATGTTCCTGTACAGAACATGACTTTCAACATCCCTAGATCACAGGTGTACTGCGTAAATTCACTTAGTACATAGTACTGTGAACCAGGTGTTTAGGCCACCTTTATAGTTATGATTTCGAGTTTATGACCCTGTTTGTCTATGGAAACTTCTTTTTGAATTTATGTTCAAGCAATTCTATATTTGTTGTATCATATCTTGTTTAATTATTTCTCAATATTTTAACCACTGTATACTTCATCAATTGTAAAACTCTGATTTTTACTCCTTTTATATGATCTATGCTCTTTGTACAAAATAGCTATGTATATATATATTTTTTAATTATGTTTATTATAATTTTTTACTATGTAATTGGAGCTTTTCTCCCTGGGCCTCCACTGAAAGCGGTCACCTTGTGTCCAGTCGGACTGACCTGGTAAACAAACGGATAATAAAATAAAAATAAAATAAATATGTGGTTTTATTTTCCAAACATCTTTATTAAATTTACACATATGACAAAGGCATTCTTACGTTTATATAAATGAAAACATACAAAATTATATCACTTTAGTTACAAACAGTTTACATCACAGACACCATTGAAACAACTGTAGTTGTAAACATTATGCATCACTTGTAAACCATCCAGTCATTGTCAGTTAAGCATTCTATTGCTCATTCAAATCCTGCCTCTTAAACCTCATTCCTGCTCTACATATATTGTTCCCACAATTCCCATTTTTCCTATGTAGTTTGCTCTTTCCCTTTTCTAAAGATCCCAGTTCCAGTTGTTCCATCTCTGTTACTATATTCACTACTTCTAGTAAAGTCTGTCTAGACATTGATTTCCATTTTCTAGTAATTCCTTTTTTGGTAGCCACCATAATTAGATTCAGCAAGGCTTTACTATGTCTAGGCAATTCTTTAGTATAGCTCAAAAAAAATCATCTCCCCAGTCAGCCCAATCTGCTCACCCAGCATCTTTGAGAGAACGGTCCGCAGGGAATCTCAAAAGTCTGCCAGCTCATCACACTTCCAAAAAATATGTTCCCAGCTACATCTTTCTTGCCTGTCATACCTTCAACATTTGCTTCTTCAGCATTTGCTCTCCACCTGAGGAAAAATTCTTTGGAGTCTACTTGAGGTATAAAAATACCTACGTAAGCACTTCAGGCAAACATCCTAATTCTTTTAGACTTTGTTGTATATTTGGGAGATATACACATATCCCCCCCCCCCCATTGTCTCTTTGTGAATTGCTCATCCAGTCTCTCTTCCCAATTCTTTCTAAGCTCTTCTGATTGATTATTATAATTATCATGCAATATTTTATATGCTTTACTAATTATTCCTTTTTAAACTGCAGCTTCTGTTCTAGACTCTATTAAAAACTCTACCAGTGCTGGTCTTTCATTTAGGAGCCCACTATTTCTTTCTCTTTACCTGGTCTCTTACCAGGACTGGTGGTAATGGACCTTTATGACTATAACCGAAGAATGTTGCATATTTTACAGAGTGAGGTTTCTTTAAATGAAATAAATAAAGCTAGTAATAAAATTCATGGACAACTCAGGGATATGCTTATTGAAGAAAGTATTTCACTTGAGATGTTTAATTATTTTAACATGCTTTCTCCTAGAACACTGATTATTTTTGGTGTCCCAAAATATCATAAGAACATAGAGAACCTCCTATGTGACGTATTGTAGATGGGAGGATGTCTCTAAATTCGGGTTGTGCAAAATACCTTGATTCAGAACTTAAAAAATTCTTAGGAGATGAGAAACAGATATGTAAGGACTCATGGGAATTTTTAAAGACAATGAATGAATTAGAATTTCACCCAAATGATCTTTTAGTAGCCTTTGGTGTAAAAGACCTATACACAGTAATTCCTCAAGAATTAGGTATTTACCAAGTAACTGAATTTCTACATGGGAAAGGTGTCAGCCAGGAGAATATATATGTATATGAAACTTTGAAATGGTTCTCAGTAATAATTTTATATACTTTGAGGGGAAGTATTTCTTACAAAAAAGTGGTGTGGCAATGGGGTCTGCCTGTGGTGTGATCTTTGCCAATGTGGTGATGGCTTATTGGGAACATCAGTATGTATTAGAAAGTGAATACAGGACTAACTTGAGACAATTGACATGCTACCTGGGTGATATATTTATCATCTGGGATGGAACAGAAGAGGAACTGCATTCTTTTCTAACATATATATTAATAGTACCACGTGCTTTTTCAAGTTCACCCACACATATAGTGGAGATAAAATGGCCCATTTAGATGTATCTTTGAGGAAAGATAAAGTCAGTACTAAATATGTGTCTACTATATATCGAAAAACTACGTATTCTAACACATTCTTACATTATACAAATTCTCATCCATACCATCAAAAAAGATCTGTAGTAAAAGGACAACTAGTAAGGGCAGCTAGGGTGACCTCACAAAACGAGGACTTTACGTGTGAATGTTAAAAATTACGAGATATGTTCAAAAGAAGGGTATGTCCTCCTAGGTTTATTACAAGTTGATCATAGAAGTAAGTAATAAGAGAAACAATGGCACTTTTTTACCAATATTGAATAAAACTATAGATCTGGACACAAGTGGTCATTATGAACAGTGTTTGGAGGGAGAAAATGGAAATGTGAATTACACATTAGCGTTCATCACTACATTTAGACTAGTGAGATGGATCCTTGGAAAAAAAATGGACAATAATCATGAATTATAAAAATATTAGAGAAAAAGTAGGTGATACCCCTAAAGTAGTCTTTCGTAAAGGGTTGAAATTTCAAAAACATATTGGAAAGGATTAATAGGACTGAGCATAATTATACAAGGAAAATTATGACAGAATGTGGAAGGTGCCCTTACTGTAATTAGATTAATTTCTGTGACAATTTTATAGTGAATGATGCCAAATATAATCTGACTTGGAACTTTAACTGCGATTCAAATTATGTAGTTTACTTAGAATCCTGTGAGGATTCTTCCTGTTTCTACATGAGTAACATTAAGCACAGGTTTAGAAACAGGATATATGAGCATAAATATAACATCAGGAAAAAGAGGGACTGTAATGCTTTGGTCAGACACATGATAGATTTTCCATTTAAGTACATGGCTATAGATGAAATTAATATAAGCCCTAGAGGTGGCCCATGGGGCTTATATTTAGAGAAAAAAGAACTACTATGGCAATTGAAATTGAATGCTTGTATATGGCCAGGCTTGAACAAATACTGTTCTATATATTGTTTATTAAGGTTAAGAGCATTGGATAAATAAAATGTGAACTGAATATGTTTCATAACTTTAATAGTTTATATAATGTAGTAATTATATTTTGTTATATATGTGTATACCTTATAGTTTTTATAGTGTATTTATGGAAAAGGAGATTATAACTGCATTTTTTATGAATGAAGTTTTTAATGTCATTATGGTAGTTAGTTTTTTAAGGGAAGGGTGAACCACTATTCATTTATTTATTTATTTACTTACGTAATTAAATAGCAATGACGATTGCATAATTAGCACTAGATATTTAAAATGGACATGAAACTATGAAGTTTATCTGATGAAGTCCATTTGTTATTTGACCTTTGGACGAAAGCACTTATCAGTTGGACCTGGTGTTTCAGTTGTTTTACAATCAAAGTATTCTGGTTTTAGCCCGTGAAGTTTCTGTTTGGACATCTTTGTTGTTTTGTATCTGGTTAGTCTATCGTCTTGTTGTTTGGGATTACATTGGCAAACAGGTCAGAGAGGATATTTCAACAAAGCTGCTGTATGCATATGATTTGGCATTACAGGCAGACTCTGAGCAAGAAGTTCAGCAAAGGATAGGGAAATGGAATGCAAAACCGAAGGCACATGGGATGAAACTGAGGCTAGATAAGAATAAGACAACTGTAATGGCAGCAAATATGGATAATCAGAGGAAACTTAGAATTGAGATAGAAGGGAAAATAGTTGGACAGATTAACAGCTACAAGTGCCTGGGATGGGTGGCTGAGGAGAAGGGAAGTCTGAATGAGTTCAAAGATAGAATCAGAGGGGCTGCTGCCAACTGTCACAGAGTGTCATGAGTAATGGATGACAGAAAAATGTCAAAGGAGCTGAAAAGTAAGGTGTACAATACAGTGGTACAACCAGTAGTACTGTATGGTTCAGTAGTGATGTTCTCAGATGGATGGAGTGGTAGAATGCATACTACAGAACAGATGAAGAAATGAGGACATTAGAGCAGAAGCCAAAGTCACTCCAGTTGCAGAAAATTTCAAAGCAAACAGATTATAGTGGTTCAGGTACATGTGTAGAAAAGCAGAAGAGAATCTAGTGAAGAAAATTTGGGACAGACAGGAAGAGATAGATGGATTGTGTGAGACAAGACCTTCAACAGTCAGGCATGACTATCAAAGAAGGTAGGAGAGTAGCACTGAATAGAGAGAGATGACAACAGCTGAAACAACGTTGTGACCTCATGTAGAAAATCAGAGTAAGGGGACTGATGATGGTAATGATGATTATTTTATATATTTACCAGGCTTCTTTCTCCTGAACTGTATAATGTGGTCACCATAAGTGCAGTTACTCTAAAACTTGAATATATTCTCCCAACATTGACTTTAGAAAACTCTTGATACACCTCAGGTTAATTAAAATCCCTTAGTAAAATTTGCAGGATCACCATCTTAGCAGACTTTACACTCCATCACTCTTAATATAGCCACCTAATACCATTTCTGGTCCTTCCTATAACAGAAAAAAGTAACATTTCCATCATGACAATATATTGTCTTAGTTTTGTTCTCTTTTATCAGACATGGTTGTCATGATGGCTAAGGTCTTCACATCACGGACACAAAATACAGGGATTATTCCTGACCTCTGGTCACAATCCATATTGAATTTGTATGTTCTTCCCATGTCTGTGTAAGCTACCTCCCAAAAATATGCTGTCTGCTCCACCTCAAAGATGAAAGCTTTTGGATTCAAACCAAATTTTCACAGATAAACTTAAAAGGTGCGCAAACAGAGTACATCCAAAATTGTATGGAGTTGTGTGCAGCATGACTGACTCTAGGTAGTGCCTATTAAGGGAAGAAATGTGTTGACCAACTGCTTTAGTGACTTGGAAGTTAGCACAGACTTATTTATTTATTTTACATTTGTTGACCGGGCTAGTCTAGCTGGATACATGTCCATTTTCAGTAGAGGCCCAGGGAGAAAAGCTCCAAGAAATCATACATAGTTAAAACAGAAGTTATTATAGATATTATAAAACAGCAAGTATTACAAAAGCTAATTATAATAAAAAAATATATATATATATATATATATATATATATATATATATATATATATATTTATTATCCCCCCTCCCCCCACCCACAGGTACATACAAATTGCAAAACACTTAGTGATTTCATGATCAGGTGCAAGATACATATATGTTGTATAATAGTATTTTAAAGAATATGTAAATGGAAGAAAAGAAAGGATGTAGGGTGAGGTATAGAGGATAGGAAAATAATTAGTCTGGGTTAGTACAGGAGCATAGCCAGTGTTTATTGAAGTATAGTTTTAGGTTCTTTTTAAAAAGTGAGAGAGAAGACTGAGAAGTTATTTCTGATGGTAGTTTATTCCATATTTTTCCAACAGCGTTCGAGAATAAGGATTCACCTGCTGAGTTGTTGGGTTTAGTAGTATTGATCAGTAGTTTGTTTGAGGAGCGTAGATGTTTGAGATTATTATAAGGTGTAATTAGGGTAGAGAGTATTGGGGTGTTGCTAGGTTGATACAGGGTCTTGTGGATTATTGTAAGCTGGTGAAGTTGGAGCTGGTTAAGTAGTTCTAGCCAGTTTAGATGTCGTAAATTTAGGCAGTGATGGGTTCTAAAAGGAGAGCCTGTTGCAAATCTAGCAATATTGTTATAGGATGTTGCTAGTTTATTGAGGTTGTTTTTAGAGAGATTGATGTATATAGGAGAAGCATAGAGGAGAGTGGAGGTTAGGTGAGTTCTGGCTATAATGGTCCTAGCTTCTGGTGTAAGATAGGGTTTAATTCTGTAAAGGGATCCTAGTTTTTTGTTAACTAATTTTATTGTGGTGTTTATATGAGTGTCAAAGTTAAGATTGTTGTCTATTGTTATTCCTAGCAGTTTAGTGGTTGGTTCAGGAGTGATAAGAGTACCGTTGTTAGAAGCGAGATTGAAATGGAAAGAGGTGGACTTTCGGGTTGGTGTAAAGAGTAGTAGTTTAGTTTTCTTGGGGTTTAAGAGGAGGCAGTGGTGTGAGAACCATTGTTCTACAGTGTTGAAAGCTTTTTCAGTAAGATTATGAAGTTCAGATTGAGAGGAGGCTGAGCAGATTATGGTAGAGTCATCTGCATATTGAATACAGGCAGAGTAAGGAATAGCAGAACTCAGGTCATTAATATAAATGGAAAATAGGAGTGGGCCTAGTATTGAGCCCTGTGGGACCCCAAGGGAGATAGAGAGGTGATTTGATAGTTTATTTTTCCAGCGTACAGCCTGCTGGCAGTTTTCAAGGTAGGATCTGAACCAGCTCATAGATAGAGGATCTAGTGAAAGAGAGTTTAGTGTATGGAGGAGTAGTTGGTGATTAACCATGTCAAAAGCTTTAGATAAGTCAATGAAAACTGCAGATGAGAGAAGATTTTTGTTGCGGTTGTTGTTAATGCAGTTAGTGAATGACAGCAGAGCAGTGGTAGTGCTGTGGGAAGGTCTGAAACCATGTTGACAGTTGGCAAGTAGGTTGTTCTGGAGAAGGTGGTTAAGAAGTTGTTTATGGATACACTTTTCCATAATTTTTGCAATAGGGGATAGTAAAGCTATAGGGCGAAAGTTAGAGAAGTCATTGGAGTTCCCCCCTTTGTGTAGTGGGATGATATGAGAAATTTTCCAGATAGATGAGACAGTTCCTTCACTTATAGATCTATTTATCAGAATGGAGATGGGATAGGCAATGGCTTTAGCTCCTTTTTGCGAGAATTCTGCAGGCAGTTTATCGGCTGTGGGAGTATTAGGTTTTAACTTTTGGAGAAGGGAGGAAATGAAGGAAGTAGATACTGGTTGTAACTGCAATAAAGGAGGTAGGTTTATAGAAGAGGTGGGCAGGTTAGAGGTATCTGGGGATAGGTGGCTAGCTAGAGTTTGGATGGCGTGTGTGAAGAAAGAGTTGAAGGCATTGGCTGTTTGTGTGGGATTGCCAGGGTTTGAGCCTTGTGGGTTGGGTAAGATGGATTGGCCTGGGAAAAGAAGATTGTTAATACTAGTCCAGAATTTTCTAGGATCCTTTTGAGTGGTTTGCTGTAAATGTAGATAAAAGTTATTTTTGTCTAGTAGGATGGCTTTTTTTGTAATATTTCTATGTTCTCTAAAGGTTTGTCGGTCTGCTAGATTCTTAGTTGATCGCCATTTTGCCCAGGATTTGTTTCTAAGAAGGATCTTTTGTTTAGTATTGTTGGTGAGCCAAGGGGCGGGCTTAGCTTTGGTTCTTATAGAGCGAGTTGGTGCATGGTGGTCAAGGATGGTTAAGAATGCTGAATTGAAGTATTCAACTGCTTCATTTAGAGGGAGTGATTTTAATGGTGACCAGTTACATTGTCTTAGTTCTGTTAGGAAAAGTTCTTGGTTAAATTGCTTTTGAGAGCATATTGTTCTGAAGGTGTTAGGGAATATTATGTTGGTTTTCTGTTTGATAATGAAAGTTAGAGAATGGTCACTTAGGTCATCTGGAAGGGTTCCTGTTATGTAGGCTTGATGAGGGGTATTAGTGAGTATCCAATCCAGGGTACTTTCTTTGTTATGGAGTGTGTTAGTTCTGGTAGGGCAGTTTATATGTTGTGAGTATCCATATAGGTTGATATGGGTGGCGGGGGTTGTACTAGTACAGGAATTCCAATCAATATTAACATCCCCAAGGACTATGGTTTCTTGAGGGAGATTAATAGAAAGCCAGTTAAGTATATACTCAAGTGTATTAATGTTATTAATGTTATTTCCTGGGGGAAGATAAAGACAGGTGATATTTATGGCTTTGCATGTGTTGACCTGAAGTTTGGATATAATTACTTCTGCTCTATTATCCAAAGGGAGGTTAAGTTTTATATAGTGCTGACTTGTAGCTCTCCTTTATAAAGGATTGCTACCCCTCCTCCCTTTTTGTTGTATGGTCAAGTCTGATTATATTATAGCCAGGTGGGGTGATTTCATTGTCTTTAATGGTAGGTTTTAGCCATGTTTCTGATAAACATAGGATATCAAATTGGTGAGTATGTAGGAGGGCATGAACTTGAGCAATTTTATTGCAAACACTACGTATATTAAGATGTGCTATAGAGAGTGAGTTGGATAGTTTGGTAGGTGAAAGGGTCCTAGTTTTGTTATGGATACAGTTTGTAGTGGTAAGGGAAATATTAGGGCCAGGGTTGGGATGAATGTCTCCATCAAGTAATGTCTGGGGAGGAGTAAAGTGTTTGGGTTGGAGAGGCTTAACATCATAGATAAGTAGTTTTCTAGTTTTTAAGTTGTTGAGCTTAATGTGTGCTAGTCTGTGATATTTCGCTAATAGGTAGCTAGGTTTAAAGATGAGGTTTAGGAAGTTTGGGGAGAAAGATAATGTTGGTGTTGATGTGTGTTTGTATGGTAAGGGAAGGGTAGAGTAGAGTGGTTGTTCATAGGAAGTAAGGAGATAGGTGGTGGCTAGTGGAGGAAGGAGTGAGACCCAGATTAATAGATGTTAATAGTGAGGGAAGATTGATATATGCATTCTAAAGGTAGTGTGGTGAACAAAAAATGAGAGGTTGGTATTAAAAGCAGTGAAGAGATAATAGTAAAGGTTGAGTAAATAATCAGGGAAGGATGTGAGGTAGATATTAGAAGGTATGTTCAGAGAAAAAAAGGGGGTGAGAGTGTTAATTATTTTCCTGGTATGATAGGAGTAGGTAAAGAGGGGTGTGTCTTATAGAGGAAATAAATGTAGGAGCACTGGGGGTGGATGAGAATTGGGGGTAGGGTAGGGGAGCGGAGTGAGCCCGGAGGGCGAATGGAGCGGGTAGAGACAGGATGAAAGACTGTCAAGGAAAACAATCAGTAGAATATGAGAATTCAGCAGGTAAGTCTGAAAGTGGGAGAGTGTCGGAGAAAGTTACAAGGCTAGAGAGAGGAGACTGAGACTGTTAGAGGAGTTGAAAGTGATTAAAGATCCCTTGGGACATAGGAGAGATGTAGAAAGATAAAAGTGTGTAGAAAAGAACTAGATGACTAATGCTCTAAGCTGTTAATCATCTACTTCATATCGCCATAGTACAGGGTTTGATTTCTCCAAGTTTGCTTACTGTGTGACTGAGTAAAATCACTTAACCAGACAGGAAATTAGGAAACTGGGCTAGAGTCCTCAGTGGTCTCCTTGAACCTAAGACCCTATGAAACAAATGTCCTGTTGTAACAGAGTACTACCTTCTCATAATTCAAAATTGCACACAAATTACATTGCTTAGGGAACTTTGTGACTTATCTTCTTTAGAATGGATCTTTTCTAAACCAGTTTCTACATACTCTTCAATTCATAGATTTATAGAATCATAGATTGTTACTAGGCTAACAACCAGGGGAGTGGGCCTGTCAAAGCCTAGCTGAGTTTTCCTGAAAGAATAATGATGATATAATTGTTAGTTTTGTTTCTGTTTTGGAGATTTTCTCCCCGGACATCCACTGAAAATGGGTTTCTGGCCCAGTCGAACATTACCCAGTTAACAAATGTAATAAATAAATAAATAAATGCCCTATGTCCAAATAAGACATTGAGAGCCAGGCATTTATAAGCTACCTCTGCCCATAAGGGACATGAGTGCCTGGCCCAGTGTAAATTTCCTATTCCTCATCCACTGGTCTAGATTGCACTTAAACTGGGTAATAGATGAGCTCAGCTTCACATGGATGGGTAACCTGTTTCATAGGAAGGGCAGTCTTTGAGACACATACTGTTACACCATGCATAGTGTCCTTGGCCTCTATGAATATTGTCTGTTTAGATCAAATATTACTTTCAATTCCTATCTCTTTGGTTGGGGGTGGGGTGAAGCACTGGCTATGACCCAGCTGGCTTGAAGGAAAGGAAGGGGAAGAGCAGTTTAAAATATATCAGCCATTCAGGATTTAGGGTGTTTATTTATTTATTTATTTTTGGTGCATATTACTTAAGATTTTGTGTGTTAAATGTTGAAATGAAATGTTATTTTCTTTTACAGGTAAGTAACTGATACTCATGGTAGGACATTCTTTTGTTTACTGGGCAGCTGGAAGATCAGGGCTGAGATCTGGAGGTGGAAATCTGGGCTTGGATCCATCACTTTGGGAAGTTAAGCGGAGTGGTTGAAGAGGTATGAGACAATACTAGTTGGTCAGCTTTGGATGAGGTAGGCACTCAGTATAGCAGCCCACCTTGTATAGTCATACATTTAGGAATAATACCAAAGAGAAAGCAATTTTCCTCAATTATCAGAGACCTTTTATTTGTGTGACAGTGACTTTCCTGGTACTATTTTAATCTGGTCAGCAATAATCCCTAAATTAGTTTTGAAAGTTGTGTTTAAATTTAGTGCATTAGAAACTACTAGGATGTTTATCAGTCACAGAGTAACTTGGGCAAGTGCAGCACTAGGGTTTGCTATTTTGGAGCCAGTGTTGTTTTCCCTCTAATGGGGTAGACTTGATGATGTAGATCTATACCTTTTTAATGCACTGGCATTGCTGTTGTAATACATATTGAGCAAGTAGTTTTGTTTTCTGAGGGTGGTAAAAAGGGGGAGCCCCCCCTTTTTCTCCTTTCATATTGGTTCCTTCTTAAGTTTATTGTCTTTGTATTTTATTTAAATGAGTGGTGTTGTGCTGCTTTAAGTAAGTATTGAGTGTGGTTAGTGAGCACTAGGATGCTGCTGCTGTTGTGTATTGATGAGCAGACTGCCACATATCCTGAATGGTTCTATGTTGTCAAAGCCAGCCTTAGGCATAGGAAAACTAGGCAGCAACCTAGTTCGCCCTCTAGCTGGGGCGCTTTTCCAGTATTCTGGATGGTATAGGTGGACCAGGATGGGGTCACAGGATGGTGTTGGGGGACATTGTGGAGACCTTTTGCCTAGGGCACCAGTTGACCAAAGGATGGTCCTGCATGTTGTTGCAGGTTACTGGTTATTAGTTGGTGTAAAAACTGAGGTGAGCTTTCTACCACTCTGCCTGGAATTTGGAGCATGTTGTGTCTTGCTATTGTGAGTTTTATATTTATATATATATATATATATATATATATATATATATATATATATATATATATATATATATATATATATATATATATATATATATATATATATATATATATATATATATATATATTTATAGAGAGAGAGAGAGAGATCGCTGATTGCAAAGTCCTGGAGTTGAGATTTGCTTGGGACTGGTGAGCAGTCTGCCATGATGCCTGGATGGATATATGTTGTTGTAGGTTATCTGTTGTTAAGTAACATAAATATTGAGGTGAGCTTTCTACCCTGATGCCTGGAAGTTGGAGCATGTTGTGTCCTGTTACTATGAGTTTTATGCATATTAAGTTGACATTTGTATGGGTTGTAAATGTGTGGGGTATCAGTGATGGAAGACTGCTGTTTTTTTTTTTCTGACTTTTTGTTACAGAGGATCGTTAGTCTGTGACAAATAATGGCTTGTTGCTTTGGAATACTACCTGGGTTTCATGATTTTTGGAAATTATTATGACTGAGGTCATCAGCAAAGTTTTAAGACCACTAGTTAAAGACCACTAGTTTCTCTGTTTTTTTTTTTATTTTTTCCTGAACACTCATGATGGTAAGGTTGGAACTAGGCAGATTCCTGTGCTTGTTCATTTTTTTTTTACTAAGTCACATATGCACAGTGTACTACTGGCTGTCCTTCTGTAACACAGGTACAAGGCTTCTTCCATGTAGGGATTAGCCTGTACTGGCTTGTCTTTGGTCTTCCATTTTTCAGTAGTTCCTAGCATGGAAAATATTATCATTATGAGTTTTAAGTTGTATTATTATAACTGTATGTGATGTTATAATGTGGCTTTTTAAATTACAGATTAAAGGAGTAAAACCATCTGCAGTCACAAAGAACAATATTGCTAGTGTTAGCAGTAACACAATACAGACTTTTCTGTATATTTAAGGTTGATGCATATTGCTTTTATTATATACTTCAGAGATCTTTTCTGGGCTCTCAGTTGCTGTAATTTACAATTGGTACACTTGCCTATTTACTACAAAATGCTGTTCTAAGCTGAGCTTCACTCTTCAAAGACTTCAAAGGGCAATAGCTTGCTTGATCGTAATTTTCAGTATGAATACAGACCATGAAGATGGGGGCCTCATGATCCTCCTGGCTTTTTGAGTTTTAGGCAGAAGGCATAAAAAATGTTACCACAGGGATAAATGGCTTATGGTGGCCAAGTATTCATAGCGACATCACTTTTTGATGCATCAGTATTGGTTCTTCCAATCATTGTGAAGAAGAGTTCACCAATCATTGGCTTGCCCACCCACAAATAGGGAGAGTGAGCTGGGATTTGACTGTTATGAGACAGGTTAGTTTTACCCTACTGATGATGTGTTTTTGTAGTAGCAATCCTGTTCAGTATGAGATGAACCATGAGTTAAGACATTTGGTGTATGTGCTTGGCTGAGGACCCAGTGGTGCAAAGCTGCCATCTCTGGGGTTATGACTGAACACCTCTAAATCAGAAGCCCACCTAAATTTAACAATATAGCAGTACAGTGGATCTCCAGATGGCCATTGCTAAATTATTTGTAGACGACCTGATTCTGGGTCAGGGTTTCTTCTGTAGAAAAGCAGCAAAAAGCTGTGATCTATTGAAAGTCAGCCCTCAAGCCAAGATTTTATTGCAGGCCCTTTTCTTGTTAAGTGTTTCACCAAACAAGTAAAACACTGTATTTGTATGCTACTTTAGATATTCTATGTCTTTTCTTTACTGTCACCCTGTGACTGTTCGTCTTCATTTCTGTCACATTTAACCCTCTAGTGACATACTTTACAGGAACAGCCCATTGCAGGCATCTAAGACATAGTTCTAATCCTGCTAGTTAACAGTACATAAATCAGCTTCTGTGGTGTGGAATGTCTTTGTACCTTTTCCTATCACTGAAAATTTCATTTGACTTCTGGATGGCACTTAGAAACAGAACATCTGCCCAACAACTTAACAACAAATAACTGCCCATCTCTTGTTCCATCCTTTAAACCCTATATACCCAACCACCAACTCAGATCCACAAACCAAAATCTCCTTCAGGTCCACAAACCTGCATTACCTCCTGGCCACCTACTACTGTACTACCCCTTAGACAAGCAGTGGAACCCCCCCCCCACCTTTGCAACCTTCCAAACCATACCAATTTCAAATCTCAGCTATTCTCTCATCTATCAGCCAAATGGGAATGCCCATGTCATGCTCCAACATAAACCCCTCTCCACCCCATCTCTTTCTATCCTGCACTGAAATCATTACCATTTACCAATTCTGTTTCTTCATCTCAACCTAAAACAGTCTCACCCTACCAGGGACTGATTTTCTCTCTGCTATCTAATGTACTATACTTTCCATAATCCAATTTTCTGGTATTCTCTTCATACAAAATGGTCCACCTAACCTGTGAAGGGCTAGTAGCTACTTGTTTAATATTTACTGACAAAGAGCTTATTTGACAAAAATGTCTTTTTCTGCAAATGTTCAGTTTACCCAACCTCCAAAAGGGCTAGTGACCATCTCTTTAAATGTTAACTCACTAAAAGCTTATTACATAATGTATTATATTTCTGTAAATGTTTTAATTGTTCTGTACAAATCTTTGCTATTCTTTCGTGACATGCAATATGTAACTTGCAATATTTGGAGCTTTTCTCCCCGGGCCTCCACTGAAAACGAGCTCTTTATGGCCCAGTGGACTTCCCCAGTCATCAAACTTAAATAAATAAGTAAAATAAATAAATAAATAACTGTCATGCACCCAGTATGTGAAGCATAAGCAGAGTGAAATGGGTAAAATTAACTTTCATTGTTATTAACTTTCATTGTTCAGAAACATATCCCACAGCAATTCTACAAAACAATCCCCTTGATAACTTTTCTGTGTTTTATGTACAAGTTGTAACTTTCATACAAGTAATACACATTATACACAATTTCTGTTCTTCTAAAATAACTTTTCAGCATAGATTCCATTCGTGGCTATCTTGGAGTAAAAGGTGACTAAATGCTGTAGATCTGAAGCAAAATTTGTGCCTTATGTAACCCATTCTGATCTCCAAATCTCACCTGCTAGATTTTGTATAACATAACAAGAAGATGCTAGCAATTATTGTATAGTTTGTGATAGAAGTTGCTATAACAGAGCAGCACCATGGCATTAAAGATCAGCCCATATGCAACTTACCTCCAATAGGTTCCTGATGTTAGTTAACAAAATTCTTATACACATTTCAGTATATAATGATACTTGACAAATAGAATAGTCAATGTGGAATTAAAAGCCACAAGTTATGGTATTATTCAGATGAATGCATAGGTGTGACGTGATAATCTTACGTAAAGCTTTAATAAACTTGTCTTAAGATATGAACTGTAAGCATCCAGTCAGTGTTATACATCTTAATATAGTTAATGTCTTTTGTCTAACCACATTTTGAAAGATTTCCAATATTTCTGACAGAAATTAAAAAAGTAGCAATCTACTGGAAGTCAGATGTGTGTGTGTGTGTGTGTGTGTGTGTGTGTGTGTGTGTGTGTGTGTGTGTGTGTGTGTGTGTGTGTGTGTGTGTGCATATGTGTGTCAGAGATATATGTGCATGTCTGTTTGTTCAAGGTCTTTTTTATAAGACATAATTCATTTTGTTTTCTAATTTATTTAGATTTAAACCTCACTGACAAGCCCTATGAAAAAGAGGATATTATAGCTTTAAAAGTGATTTCTACTTGCTAGATTATTGGAGCTTAAAACTCTTACAGTATCTGTATAAACCAAGATAATTGCAACCTTATCAGACTACTCTGAGCTAAATGCTGTCAACGGCTGAATCTTGTGATGAATTGCATTGATCAGGTAGGTTACACAACCCCTATCCATATTGAAGTAAAAGCAGTATATTTTGACAGTTGTGCCTGTTGTCACTTCCTGAAAATACTGCAATATAATACAGTTAAGCACAGATATTATTGATTTAACATTTTAATACAGTCAAAAAATAATTATTTTTGCCATGCAATGGGCACTGGATGCATCATTAAAATTGTTTAACAATAAAAAAGCAGCATATATATTTCTATAATTTACTTGTACATTCTACACATTGAAGTCTTATGTAGCACAATGTTATTTATGAAGCATATTTTCTATACATGCAATCTAATATGCTAATTGAATAACTAACTGGATTTTTTTGCTGCTTAAGTTTATTACTGCATAACTTAATGTGCAAAACAGCTTGTTTTTTTAGAGAATGTAAGGGATACCATTTTATGACAATATTCCTCAGAAACTAGCATTTTAATATAACATTAAGACTTATTATAATTTCCTCACTGAAATTTCTTGATATTCTAGCCAATTATAGAGCAGACTGGACAGACCCCTCAACAGATATTTTCTGTATCATATTTCACAAAGTTTTTTCTTCTTTGTGATGTAATTTATGCTGGAAAATATTAAAGGTTGCTTTTAAGTGCACTGATCTAGACTGTTTCAACAGTTAAAGGTCATAAAACATCTTACCTTACTTTCAAGTTTTGTAGATAGTATTTAAAACATACTGTCAAGGCTTTCTTTCAAAGTTAACTAAATGCAGAACAATAAATAACTTATGTTGTGTTAACATGATTACTTGTGAGGCAATACTTTCACATTTGTAAATGATGGATTAGCATAAGACTAATTTCTAATCCTTGTGTTTTTGTGAGAAAGCAACAGCCTACTATATGCATCTTAGATGGGTATATGGGATTCATGCACTAATGGCACATATGCTCAGTGCATCCCCACACATTCACAGTGGGCACCCCCCCCCCCACACACACACAAGCATAGATGTACACATGCACACACACACACACACACACACACACACACACGCACATGCATGTGAGCACATACTTAGGCTCCTATGCCATCTGAATGCACATTTATTCATACATAGCATGTAAATGCACATATATACAGAAATGCCTGTGTCCATACTGATATACATGAATATAGACACACACACACACACACACACACACACACACACACACACACACACACACACACACACATATGCACACTCGCTTGTGTACACTTCCATGCATACTCACAAACATGAGTAGTTTCCCCTTCAAAAAAGTGAACTAAGACTATTTTCAAATGTTGCCCAGTAGGAGATTTGTAGAGTAGTTTTAAGATGATTATACTGTTGACTTATATAATAATCTATTCTGTGAGCACTATCTGCCTGTCTTATGATTCCGCGTATAATAGCCTGGCAGGAAGTGCCTATAGTATTTGCTGAATTAGAATTGTAAGGGAGGAGATTGAGTAGAAATACTGATGGCATAAATTTCCATTTAGTGGCAGCAAACACAGTTATTTCTATAAAAGAAGCACTGATTGATTGGTGTATATCTGTTATCTTGGGTCAGGGTCAGCAACAGCAATGACAGGTGGAGGTAACCTGTTTGGAACGTAGAGCGGAATATTCAGGACCTGCCAAATTTTGGAGTATACTCATTAATCACCTGGTGGTTAGGCTGCAATGTGGCCAAGTTAGAAAATAGGTCCTGGAAATCATTATTTCCATATGGACAGTACTGGAAATTGTTCTTCAGATATTTTTCCACATTATTTATGCAGCTGTTACTCCACAGGGAATGAACTAATGCAGGCAGGGCTACAATGTGCACTCCTGCTCTGTTTCCACAGCACATCGAAGGAAACCAAAACACACCTAATGAAAAGCACACATGGGAAACACATTATTATTTCATCATCCTCACCTACTGAGATCTGGCATTGCTTTTTATTTAGGAAGAACTTCTCTTAAGTTGTGCTTCCAGCATGCTGCCAGTTTTTAATTTCCTCTCAGCACACTCTAGAAAACTGTCACTCACATTTCCTTAACCTAAACCAATATACAAATAAAAAGTTCATTGCTTGCAGGAGTGTACAACATGTGCTTTTAAGGGCATACAGGGATGGCTTTATTAAAGTGAAGGTGCACAAATGAATAAGTTAGTAAAATGCTACTGGAACCGAAAAAGATAAATCATCACTGATGTAGCATAGCACTCATTTTATTTTGTGATGTTCTGCATATGCTTAGCATTATTTTGTTATCTTTGTCATTGTTTTCACATAGCACAGAATTGCATTAAATGATGCTTATTGCTGTGAATTTAACTAGCTTTTTACCATACCACCTGCTTTCTTGGACTAATCCTTAAAATCCTTTTGAGCAAAGATAAAGAAAAGATGTACTTCCATTAAAAGATGAGTGTATTTAACCTATAGCAGGGGTGTTCAACCTTTTTGCCTCAGGGACCACTTACCATATAGTTCAGGGGCATCTTACCATATGTGACAAGGTTGGGGGAGGGCACATTACCATGTCTGGCATATATCTGTCCATTCAAAAGAGTTTATTATAGGACATACCAAGGGCCAGATACAATATCAAGGTGGGCCAGATTGTGACCCTAGGGCCACCTGATGGACACACCTGGGCTATAGCAACTGGGTTACTTTTTAACTTAATTCTATACTTAATTTTCAAAAGGATTAAACAAAATTAAACCATACAATGTATCAAGAATCAGAGTAAAAACTCTGCAGTATGAGCTTATTGACTGTTCATTGTGAGGATATGGAAGATGAAACACAATAAATCAATAACAGGCCTACAAATCACATATGCCATATACACACACATATACATATTCACTTGCTACATGAATGTATGTCTGCATGACTGCATATTTTTGCATTAGTATGTGTGTGTGTGTGTGTGTGTGTGTGTGTGTGTGTGTGTGTGTGTGTGTGTGTGTGTGTGTGTGTGTGTGAATGTGTGTGGGGGTTGTATGTGTGTGAAATCATCAATGTCAAAGTACATTGATAACTAATCTCTCTTGTTGAACAGAAGGATGAAGCCTTGCCTGCAACCAAGCTGATCCATATTCAACTAGCAGCCTGGGTGTTAAGCAAAAGGGATAGGAGTATGGGAGTGATTGACTGATGTGGGCTCACCTATCTTGATGAGAGGGAGGCAGTTCTGGTCTGATACATAAGTAGCACCTGAAATATCCAAGATGAAAAACAAACTAAATAAAACAAATAAAATAATACCCAAACTCAGCTTACTAAAATCACCACAGTTTTATTAGTGCTTTCATTTAGATAAATACCAAACTTCTTCATAACTTGCACCTGCTGGGAGCACTAGGTGTTACGCCTATGGAGACCGCATATTAGAAGCAAGTTCTGTATTGTGATATGCATGTTCTTGCAAACCTGGGATGATATATATATATATATATATATATATATATATATATATATATATATATATATATATATACACACAAAGCTGTGCATGCCTCCAAGGTCTGTCAGTTATTGTGGAACTTAAAAGAGCTGCAGGTGATACTGTCATAAGAAATACAGTTATTTATGTATTCATTCATATCTCATGCAATCATCATGATCCACCATACTCAGGAAATCCCTCTGCCTAAACCAGTTAATTTCCAAGGGAATATCTTCAAGATTAAAATGTCATCCTACAAATGTAAACTTCCCTTAACAAACCCATCATCTAATACAATGCCCTCTTTGGTTTGTACAAATCCATGCATAACACTCAACTGGAAAAGCCCCCAAGACATTTAACCAAGAAAATTATTAAAGGTCTTAATTTCTCCAACTATCCTGTAATGTTCATGTTACTTCTGGCTGCTCTGAGGTGATGTCTGTCTCATCTTTTGAGCCATGAAAAGCCAGATCGTATTTGACCTCCTATTACTTCACAAAGCAAGTGGCTCTACAAACATCATTCTAGGAATCTAAATCAACACCAGTAAATAAACAAGACTTGAGGAATGGATAAACACTATATTCAACAAATCCTCAGCTATGAAATAAGTTGACATTTACAGGTGAAGGAAAGCACTGCTTCTTCTCCCTTTAACGCTAATCTTGATGATTGTATTTGTGCACACAAATGTATATCAGGGTTATCATGTACAACCCTCTTTAATTTGGGTGTGAGTGTTCTTAGGTGCTTATAAGGGGTGGCAAAGAACTTTTATATATGTCTACGTAAAGGTGTATATGGCTAGGTATCTTGTGGTCCTAGTGATTTCTTGCCTAGTGTTGTTCCAATGTTTCTAACTCCCTAACATGGACAGAAAATGAAATCAGAAGTTGTAGGCTATAAGAAGTCCAGCCGTAAAGAGACCTTGGGTGGGTGCCCTATATAAAAAATACATGAAGAAAGGGTCATAAACTAAAATGAGAACTGGGGAGTCAAAAAGATGACATTTATAACTAACAACCTCATCCCCCAGTAGTAAACTGGAAGACAGCAACTTTAACTTCAGAAATACAAGGAATTATTCTAGTTACAGGTGACGCCTGTGCTTGAGCAGCAGATGAAGAATGCAACGAACCATTAACATGCTTGTTCTGCTTTTCTGTAGTACATACATTAGAGACCAAAAAGCTGGAGGTAAGTAGCAATCAAATTGCAGTACTGCGACTCCTAAAAACTGCAGCACGGGCAACAAAAATAGACCTTTGGAACTTTTAATAGGGTTGATTTTAATATTATGGGTAGGAAAAATAATGATTAACAGATACAAGTGTAGGAGAATATCAGAGTTTAGAAATGTATTGAGAATGAATTGCGTAGAAAACTATGGAGTGCATCAGTTAATAGATTGACAGGAAGAGTAGCTTACTTAACCAAATGAGAAAATGAAGTGCACTCTAAAGGAAATGGGCTTTGCTTATTACAGGATGTTGTGTTATACAAGTGTAATGATTGATGGTTGGGAGGGTGGCTTAATGGTTAAGGTGTTTGCTTCCAAACACAAGGTGCAGGGTTTGAGCCTCACAAGGGATAATTGACTAGGCTTAAAATGGCTCGCAAGGGCAGTTAGCTTAGTACTAAACTATGAACCTATGAGCTATGATGCATAAAGACACAAAGAAAGAAGCCAGCTAGGGTTCCATGGCAGTCTGATTTATTGGCTAGATGTAAAATGAAGTTTAGGACTCAAACAGACACTAAGTCTGCTGGAATATTCTACACCTTGATTTTTACAAAAAAAATGTATGTATTTTTATGTAAGTAAAATACATTTTAAGTGTCAAAACAATTTTTGGTACTGTTTTACTATTTTATCCCCTAGTAGCTACATTTATTATATACTGTTTGAACTATATTTCATTGGTTGTTAAAAGCAAGATCAATATGATCACCCACATTTCAAAACTTAGTACTCTAGTGAGGTATGAAATCATTCAGACAGACCTGGGGACACTACCAAATGTGTGCAGGTATGCGGCAGATAAGACATAAAGTAAAATTGTTCAGGTATGCCTTTTTGGCTACTTGGGAAATTTGAAGTAAAGTATGATCTTGTGGAAAACATCCAGAAAAAAAACATGAAGACAAGCTCAGTGAGTGGTCATGGGCCTGTATATACAATAATGTAGGAGCATGTGTATAACTCCTGAGATCTTACAGTAAAAATAGCACATGGAGGAGGATGAGGGCAAAATGGTTTACACTTCCTACCCTGACCTGGCCAAAGCATTTGACACAATTCCCCAATCAGGCATTGTTAACTAACACAAGAGGTTGGGGACAAACCCTTATGTCACCCAGTGGATAGATAACTGGCTCACAGACAGGACCCTGGAAGTTAGAATTGGGGACTCCAAGTCTACAAAGAGGCCAGTCACAAGTGGAGCCCCTCAGGTATCTGTCCCTGGACCACTCATTTTTGGCATTTTCCTCTCTGAAGTCAAGTACAGTGTCAATGTCCCAACTAAATTTGCAGATGATTGCCAATTAGGAGCTGCCATTGAATTTCACACCAACACAAATGTCATCCAGAAAGGGCTGACACATTCAAACAACTGGTATCATGGCCATGGGCTGCAACTAAATGTCAAGAAATGCATAATGGTATCCTTCAAGAAATCATCCACCCCTGGTAACTATCATATTGACAACACACCCCTAAGAGTAGATGCAATAGTCATGGACTTGGGGATACACAGAAACAATAATCTAGCCTTTGACCGTCATGTGTCTAAAATAGTGAGGAAATCATTCTATGTTTAGCAACTTATAAACAAAGGTATGGTATCTAGGTCCAATGAAGTGTGTTTGTCATTCCTCAGACCTATCATTGAGTACAATGCCCCCTTTGGTATGTACCTAACCAGGCATATCCAATAACTGGAATGTTCACATAGGTTGCTCACTAAAACAATACAGGGAGTGAGTAACATGACCTATGCAGACTGCCTCAAGGCCCTATCCCTGTATTTTGTCTCCTACAGGCTGTTGAGAAGAGATCTATACCTGGCATCCAAGGCATTGTCAGACCCCACTCTGATGGATCTCCTGCACATCCCAAAACAAACAGCATCACAATTACCTGTTCTAAAGACTTAAACTTTGCCTGTGATATAAATAGGACCTGCTAGGGAGACAGGTATAGGCTACCCATCCATGTGAAGCATAGTTCCTCCCTAACCAAATCCAAGTCTAACTTGGATGATTGGATGAGGTACAGGAAATTCATCCTTGGTTTAGTGCCTATGTCTCTAATGGACACAGGCAGACTGTAAATGGTTTAGCTCCCAGACCCCTGCTTATAAATGTTTCATCTCTCAAGCCCCTGCTTATACTTACCAAGGGTACCAGAATTTGCCAGAGATCTGGGATGCTTGGCTAGGCTTAAAAAGGCCCTTGTGGTCATTATCCTAGTAAACAGCTATGAACATATGAACCTATAAACAGTATACGAGGGCACAGTAAGACAATGAAAGGGATGTGACAAGGATTATGAAGACCACACAGGCAGCATCTAGAAGGATGTGAAATGGGCAGGTTATTGCTGCTACTAGATGGGGCATGATGGACTAAGATGGGAAAGAGACATACTTGTAGGTGCAAAATTGATATAGGAAGATTTACACCTGTCTTTAGGAAATGTTTTAAAGATGAAATGTTGTGGTCTCAGACTTACCTTCTAGAGAAAATAATGATATATTACACAGTGGCAACTCCAATGGTTTGTTGCATTACATGGATTACTGGTCCTTCATCTTCATGACTTTATGGGCATATAAAGAGGCATACACACCCAGCACAACTGTGAAACATTTCATTAGTCCATATTTGATATACAGATAATGTAATGTAAAATTCTTCTTTAATATGCCGCTTTACAAAAGTAAGGAATACATATATACATACATGCATGCAAATATTCAGGGATAGGCAATAATACCCTTGTAGCCTGCCAACTTACCAAAACAGTTATTCCCATAATAATTGTTCAGGTTGTTCTTAAAAATATCTAAACTAGTCCTTGCTTTAATGTAATTTGTTAGGCTATTCCATACATCAGCTACCATTTAGTACAGCCCTCATTCCTATATAATCTTTTTTTTAATTTCTCCAAGTCTTTTGGGTTTCTAATACCACAATGGGAATGGACCCCATTCCTAAGTTAAGGTATAAATAAAGTTCATGAAATTAGTATTGTTTCATTCTTTGATGTCAGCCACAAGTGCTCTTCGCAGCGCCTGCAATGTGCCCAGTAATGACTCCTTCTGTAATTCATATGGAATTACATGTATCAGTAACATATCTAAGTACAATCATAAATTCCTTTTTATAAAAACCCAGTGCTCCTACTACTATTGGTACTGTCTGGGTATCTTTCTTTCACATTGCCCTCATTTCTACCTGCAAATCATGGTATTTTCTTACTTGTGTCTCTCTGTGCATAAAACACTGTAGTCACTAGGAGTATTAATTTCAGTGATCAATGCTACTTTTGTCTTCTTTTCATGGAATATATTAATTTCAGTGATCAATGCTACTTTTGTCTTCTTTTCATGGAATACTATATCTGGATTTCTCACATTTGGTAATGGGTGATCTCATGTGATATAAACTTCATTTTGATAATGCTTTGTGGCTCATCTTTCTAGTGTTTTTCAGCTGCTTCAATATTATATTTGTGCAATTCCCAATGCAGCAATCTTGACACATTATTATGCCTTTCAGTATACAGTCCTTCTGCCATTACAATATCACAACCAACAACAAGATGAGTGACTCTTTCCAGTTCTGATTTACAAAACCTATATTTATCTCTTTTTCCCACATGTTAATAGGACTTTGTAAACCATCGTATACATAGTCCACTCTCTTGGGCTGCCAATATTAACCTTTCATCTTTTGCTTTAAATTCACTTCTCCTTAACCATTCCTGCATTTGATCCTGATCAACAGGAGGTTGTTCCAGGAGTTTTCTGTACTTGCAATTATATTTATGCATTTTCCACATTTCTTGCCTTCTCATCCGATCCTTCACCTTATATTCTTTCTTTATTTTTATTTTGGCATATTCATCAGCTGCCTGATTTTTATCTACTTCTGGTTTGATTTTCAGATCTGCTTGACACTGATATGCTTCTGCTAAACTAAGCAAGGAAGTCATCTTAAAATTATCCCCCTCATGTTTCTGAACTTTCACTACATTTGGGTCTTGTGAGGTCAGCAGATGTGTATGCAGTCCTATGATTGCAGATCTGTACATGTAGTCAATTTTGAGGAGGCCCATACCTCCTTCAGAAAAGGGAATATAATAGTCTTGGTATTCACTGATTTTTTAAATCATTTGATAAGCTTGGAACATTTATCAAGACCAAATGGCATTCTTATATCATCTGAAAATGTTTTAACCACTTCTAGTTGTGCTTTCAGCTTCTCATCTGATGAACTATACATTTTAAAATCAGCCACAAACAGAAGATGAAAAGTCTTTATACTGTGTTGTTTTCTGGGAGCCAAATTGTAGCCATGACCTAATCTGTTAATTAGACAGCTTAATGGGCTAAGGGCAAAACAAAAGGGCAGCAGTGACAGAGTCACCCTGGAATATCCCCCTTTGAATTTTTATCCCTGGAATAATCATTTGTCATTTATCATGGCTTAACTGTAAGGTAATTTGCCACTGTTTTATGGTCACTGTAATGTAATTGATCAGTGTAGGGTGTATCTTATTTATTTATAACACTCTTTTATCCATGAATGTGTTATACTGTCAAATACATTTTCTTAGTCTATCCATGCCATACTTAGATTCTTCCCATTTTTACATTTCTCCATTATGACTTTATTTAACAACAAATAATCCTTTGTTCCATATGACTTTCTTTTGCTACCCTTTTTTTCTTTTGCCATGAATGTGTTTTCTTCTAAATTACTAAAAATTCTGCCAGTATCAATTCCATTGTATAGTTTATACCTTGTCAAAAGGTAATTTATTGGTCTATAGTTTTTAGGATAACTTGAAGGTTCACTCTTAAGTAGGAGTATTCCTTTTCCTGTTATTAACCGTTGGAGCCTGTTCGGGGGGGGGGGGGGTGCATATAAATAGTTTTTATTCATGGCTAAATCTTCTTGTAAAGATGCTAATACTTTTAGCCAGAAGTTAGGTTCTGCATTTGGGCCTGGGGGGTTCTAATTACGAGCTTTTCTTAACTGTGTTTCAATCTCTCTGGCCTTTACTTCATATCCTGTACATTTGAACTTCTTATTCTTTCTTTTACTTCTTTTATCCATTCAGCATCTTCGTTAAGTTCTCCAGGATCTTCATACATATTTCTCTAAAATGTATCTATTTCTTCTTTTTTTAGTGGTGTTTCCATTTTTTTGCCTTGTTTCTCAGTTCTCTAAAAATTTTGTTTGGATCATCAATAAATGTTTATATTATCTGCATATATTCTAAGTTTTTCTGCCTGTGCTGATATTTTTAGTTTATTATTTGCGATAGTGCATGATAGATCCTGATCTGTTCTAATACTGCACATTGCTTTTATCAGTTCTGTCTCTCTGAGTATTTTTTTTATCTGTTCCCTATTCTATAGTCTTCTAACAGTGACACTTCTTGTCTTAATTGCTTTATAGTTTTCTCTATTTGGTATTTCCGTGATGGCATTTGATTTCTCCCCTTCCTTTCCCTTACTGCACTGTGTTTTTGTGATAAGACTTTATCTGTTATTAATTTAGCTGCACAGTAATATATCCTATTTACTTCTGCTATATCACATGAATCTCTATGAACAGTGCTAATTACTGTGTTCATTTGTTTTATCAGACTTCTAACTTTTTGGATTTTATTGGCTTTCTGTAGTTTGTTTCTTTCATTGATCGTAATATGTCTGTCCATCTCTATTAAATAAAACAACTCTTCTCTTAGATCATTTTCTTCTAAATAGAGGACACAATATCTGTTCTCCTTTTCCTGCAGCCTTTCTACAGAACGTTCCAGAGCATCTTCCTGTTCCATATTCTCTTCAGTTTCATCCTGTGTCATCCATTGTCTTTCATATGGGAACTCCCTGGTCTATCACTCTACAACATTGACTGTATCAGAGTTACCACAGTTACATGTTCCTACCCTTGCTGTGCAATTCCAACTGAACTTTTGTACTAGTTTCCTATGGAAGGCTCCAAAGTATCTTCATATGACAACTGACCATTTGTTTCCCATTCTACTGGTTTTTGCTTAATTTGGGGATCCATTACTCTATCCTGCTGTGACGTTATCAGAGCTAGATGTTCTACACTAAATCCTTCACTTTGCATGTAATCCATAACCTCAGTTTCTATTTCTTTAACTTCTCCATTACTAATCCTCTTTTCCACCTTTCCTCTTTGTTTTTTTTTTTTTTTGTATTGTAAAATTTTCCATGTCTGGATGCCTTTGCCTGCATTTCTCTTCAAATATCTTTGGTGCTGCTCTTTTTGTATTGATTAGTTTTGCTTTCTCCTTTGCATAAACATTGCACCATTTTTTTTCCCATGCCCATATTTCTTCTTCAGATGTCTCCTGTTCCTCCTGTTTTACCTTACTTTGGGGGCTCACTGTTTAATCATGCTGTGATGTAAGCTGTGTTAGAATGTCTGAACTAAATCATTCATTTCACAAGTATTCCATAACTTCATCTTCCTTTTCTTAACTTCTGCTTTTCTAATCCTCTATTCTATGTTCCCTCTTTCTGATCTTATTTTTTTATTGTGAATTTTTCCATATCTGGATGCCTTTGCCTGTATTTCTCTTTGAATGCCTTTGGGTCTTTTTTGTGTTTATTAATTTAGTTTCTCCTTTGCATAAATATTGCATCATATCGGATCCCTCTTTTTTTCCCCATGTCCACATTTCTTTATTATAGCTTTCAAAAGTGTCTAGATTTTGTTCTTTATATTTTCACACTTCCTCAGTCACGTCTTTTTCCAAACGACCAAAGGTTTCTTGGTCTATATATTGTTTTCATAAATCTGTTGTATTGATGAACACACATTTTTATTTGAAGATTCTGACAGTTTTTCTTGTGGAATTATTTTTCTTTCCTATAATTTCTCTCTTAATTATCTCACACCTCACACCTGCTGATCATTGCATTCCTTCCTCTGCATACTCAGACTCACCCTTTACTCTCAACTTCCCTCCTCACTCAGTCTGTCATACCTGTTATAACATGCTTAACTACCTCACTTAATCTCAACTCCAAATACATATCCAACCGACTTACATCTAGCTACCTCTCACTACCACATATACTACTCACTCAGTCTCCTCTCTTTCTCCTCTATCTTCCCCTTCCATTCCATTAGCCCTTCTAGCTTGTTCTACCTTCATGTGGAGCAGCTGCTTTATATCTGTTTGAGTTTAGTGCAATATTTGTATATAAGATTTAGGTATATGAGTTTAGAACAGTATCCATTTGAGCTTAGTACTATCTGTATATACATCCTACCTTTATTCCTAGCCTCTAGCTAGATATTGATATATCTGTTCATTACTATGTTTCATATTGTATGTATAGCTAATGTTTGCTGCAGTATGTATTATTTGCTATTGTATGCATATTCAACTGTTCTTCATGTACTCTGCTGCTCATTTATTGTTCTGTGGAGCTTTTCTTCCCAGGTCTCCACTGATAAAGGACCTGTGTCCAGTTTGGAATTTCCCAATAAATAAATAAATAAATAAATAAATAAGTGAAAACATAGGAACTCTGGCTCTCAACCTTCTCTCCATCAGTAAGTGTGGACAAGTTAAACCTAGAGGTTTGCAATGGCATATTTTTGTAGTCAAATAGTCTTGGAACAATGGCCATTAAATCTGATGCAGCATATTTTGTCAGCATACTTTGCTGTCTGCATCATGTGTTTCATTTGCCCATAGAAGTGTGTGTATCTTTGAAGTGAAGTGATATATTAGGTACATGAAAAGTATCTGAACTGCCTAATTAATGTATGATCACTACTGGGATACTATGAACTAATAGTAACACAAACAAATTGCTTCTTGATACTTCAACTGCTGTGTGCTCTTCCAATGCAATGCAAATATATTATCAGTAATATTTCTATCAGAATATATCTTTCAGTTATCCATAATTGCACCATGTAACTTCATTGCTTATACCTTCACCTACTAGGAGTACTTTTAAAAAGTCGATTCTTAAGTATTGTTACTATCATGACAACTGGAATAACTGCTACAAGTAGTCTTAAGTACACTAATGATTCTTGATTAACTGTTCTTACAATATATTAAATTAAATTAAATTTATACTCTTAGTAACTGCAGTTGTAGAATGGTCCATGCTGTTATGTTTCCTATGAGTTTGACCATTTGCCAGTATGACAGGGCGTTATCCTTGAAAATGGTCTTGTAGGCCAGCATACGTACCTAGTTTGCAAAAGTAAAGAAAATAAATAAAAACTCTTGCCAGATAAATGATGGTCTATTAGCTGACATCACTTGCTTAGGTATAGCATGCCTTGCAGATATTGGCTTAAACACATATATATTACTGTTGTAGCTGATGGATCTTTCAGTTGAACAGCTTGCTCTGTTCTCAGTAATGGGCACCAAAATGCAGGCACTTCTGATTATTGTGGCAAAATAAGTGGACTCTTATTTTAGCTAGAGCAATGTTGAAATGTCATGAGGTATTGTCTCCTGTCACTGGGCTTGGTTCCTGTACATGCCAAAAGCTGAACAGCTTTGCACCATTTTTACTATGTATGCTATCATCCTGGTCTAATACATAATATCTCTTGATTTGTCTCTGCACTTCGACATTCACAAATAAGAGTAATGGATTATAACTAGTATTTGGTGTCTCAGTAGTGACCAAATTGTGATGCTCTCACCTTTAAATAAGTCTTGAATATTAAAAATTTCCACTTTGAAAGTATAAGATGGCCAAGTGAATGAATGTAGGGCTTAGAACTGTCTAATCATTCTGACATTATGGTTTCTAATTCTCCATCTGCACTGCATCTTTTCTGATAGCTGTCTTCACTTCGAGCAGTTTCTCAGGTGTCACTAGAATCTGTATTGTAAGACAGGCTTCCAGATCTTCTGGCAAATCTTTCTTTCACTCACTCAGTCTCAGTCAACTAAGCCATAGCCAGCCTTAGGCATAGGCCAACTAGGTGACCACCTAGAGAGCCGCTCTAGCAGGGGCACTTTTCCAGTATTTATTTGATGTAGGTAGACCAGGATGGGGCACCAGGTGGTGTGGGAGGTGGCACCGTGGAACCCTTTCACATAGGGCACCAGTTGACCTAAGGCCACTCTTGAGCTAAGCATGTCAGCAATGTTAGCCAGAATTCCTAGTTTATACTTCATTTAAACATTATATTTATGAGGATTTAAAATCATTCTTTGCAATTCTGTGAGTGTTTTGTGCCATTATTTCTCTCAATGCTCTCTGCATAGGATTCTAATCTTCCTCTCTTTTAAGCTAATTCCTATTCACATAATCATAGCATTTCACACAAAGTAACACCATGGCCACCGTTTCTTTGTCAGTCTCTACATTTGGCAGCTTTCTTAAATCGTAAGTAGAAGGTCTACTCGTTTGCAGTAGTATTACTAATGACTCCTTGTTGTGTTGCAGTTGAAGCATCAGTAGCCAGTAGTTGTAGTAGATCAAAGCATTTGATTTGACAATATTAGCAACTTCAAACTGTATATTGCCTAAGAGGTTTTTTAGAGGTGCAGCTCTATTTGACAAGTGAGATATGAACTTGGACAGGCATTGTGCCATTACCAAGAATCTCATTAAATAGTATTTCTATATGTTTACATTCTATGGCAACATATATCTTATCAGCATCAGCCTTACAGCTTATTAGCAGTTAGAAAATAACCCATGATTTTCAGAGATGGTATACCAGCCTGTCACTTTATTTTATTCAATTTCAAACCTTGTTATCTTAGACTGTCCAGTAGTTAAATCAGACCTGTATCATGTTCTTCACTGGCAGAAACCAAGATCAAAATGTCAACAATTATATGTACAATTTTTTCCAAGCCTAAAATTATACAAGCAGCTACTTTTTGAAAGAATTGTGGAACTAATGAAATGACAAATGTTACACGCAAAAATATGCACCGTCTGAAGTTGTGTTAAAGGCATGTAGCGTATAACTGATTACCATCCAGCAATAATAAACAAAAATCACATTAGGCATAGTGATAACTAAATCTTCTACTGTCTGTTGAGGATAGTTTTTTATTAAATATTCATTTATTAAGTGTTTTGTGGGCTTGTGCAGAGTCTAGTTTTCCATTTATTCATAGCAAAAACATGCAGATGACCCATTAAAAAGGCTCAGTCTAGTTACTAATCACTCTTAGAGGTTCATAAGTTGGTACTAGGCTATCGGTCTAAGGGGCTTGGAAAGCCTAGCCAACAAGGTTCCCTGGCTTACGCCACCCAAGAAAGTTACTTTCCTGTGCCCCTGTCCAGCAGAGACCCAGACGTGATCCTCGGGGTATATTTCCTGTTTCCCATCCACTCATCAAGACTTTTCTTGAAGAGTGCCAATGAGGAACTTTGCTTGACATAGATGGGTAGGTTGTTCCAGAGTATAGGACGTCTCTGGGACAGGAATCTATCCCTCCAGCATGTCCTGTTTATTGTGGTGTTTATTGTAGGTTCCTAGAGCGTGTAGTTCAGAGCTATTGGGATTTCTTTAGGTGTAGCATGTCCAACAGCTCTGGGTTTGACATAGCTTTATATGTTAGGCAGAGATCTCCTTGGAGTAGGCGATATGCTACAGAGTAAAGCTGGAGTTGTTTGAGACCGTCAGTGTAGAGCATCTGTTTGAGGCCAGTAATCCTCTTTGTGAGGTACTTTTGTGGCCTTTACAGCTGCTGCAGGTGTCTTGTGAGGTACATACCAAAAGGGGCATTGTACTTTATAATGGGTTTAATGAGTGCCGAGTAGAGGGGAACAATGACCTCTTTTTTCCTGGATGAGAACCCTTTTGTGATGAGGTGTGCCACACAGAAGGATTTCCTGACTACTGTGGTGGTGTAATTATCAAAGGAGAGACTACTGTCCACCTGGGTCCCAAGGTCTCTTATCCCGCATTCGGCATTAAGTAGACTGCCGTTTATGTGGTAGTTCATGGGTACAGAGTTTTTACCAAAGGGGATGACAATGCACTTTTTGGCACTGAACTTGAGGCCATGCCTCTGACACCAAGCATCTGTCTCAGTGAGACCCTTCTGTAGGATGTCCACATCATTTGGGGACTTGACTATGGGTCCTAGTTTGCAGTCATCTGCGAACTTCATTAGCCAGAGGCCTTCTGTATTAGCCTGTACTTCAGAGAAGTAGATACCAAACAGGAGAGGTCCCAGGACTGAACCCTGTGTTACTCCACTTGTCACTAGTTTGAAGTCAGATTTGGAGTCTGCAACTTTTACAGTGTGGGTTCTGTCAGTGAGCCAGTTGGCAACCCATCTTGTGACATAGGGATTTATACTTAGTTTAGTGAGTTTAGGTATAATTCCAGAAAAGGGGATGGTGTCGAAAGCCTTGGTGAGGTCAAGATAAGCTGTGTGAACCATCTTACCCTCATCTACAGCTTTAGTGACTGCCTCAAATAAGTCAATCAGGTTCAGAAGGCATGATCTGCCTTTCACAAACCCAAACTGGGTGGGGTCCAGAGTTTGGAGGTTACCAATGTCTTTGTTTATGAGTTCCATGATGATATGTTCCATGGCCTTACAGACCAGGCTCGTCAGGCTAATAAGGTGATAGTTCCCAGGATCAGTGGTGGCTCCCCCTTTGTGGAGTGGGCTAACTGTTACTGTGTGCCATTCAGTGGGTACAAAGCCTGATGTGAGACTATGATTGAACATGGTGCTTAGGTGGGGAGCCACTTCATTCTGATGTTCGTGTAAAATAGGTTTAAAATATTTATGTTCTTACTCTGCCTTTTTTGTCAGAGGTAGCTGTAATCTGTACTGTGCATGTATCTCTACCACCACTTCTGATGACAGCTCTGTTTTAAAACATCCCAGACCCTAAACCATATCAGAATAGGTTACTAACACTCCAGTTTTTAGGACAGCCACTACAAATTGTGCTTAAGCATGGTGATGCTGAGAAAACAGATGCATTTTTCTATTGTCTCTTTTTTGTTTCTGTGCACCTTTTGACTGTAGAACCTTATCAGTGCTACTCTTTCTTCAGTTCAGGGGCATTTTGGTCTATTTGTTATGGCTTTTGTACTGTTCTGGTTTAGTACTGCTTGCATTCATTCATGCAATGGCTGTCTGCTCCAGTATTCCAGTACCCCCTATAAACATGCAAATACTGCTGGCTTGAATTTTCTATTAGTTTTTCACATTGTACTCATTTTAAAAATTACTTTAAACTGAATTTTATGAATATTTTCTATCTATATGCCATGAATTCTCATAATCATGACAATAGACACACAGTGTTGCTCGTTTTCCTCTAACATGGATGACAAGCGGGCAGGTATTTCGTTTAGATGCTTTAATACAGAGAACACATCAGGATGGATAGCAGCATCATAAAATATAAACAAACTGGTTAACAGACAGGCCTTACATACATACATGCTTACATCTCAACAGCTTACTACTAAATGGCAGTCAGGCACACAAGTGCTCAGTATTTATACACTTGTGTAAGCCCTTGGATAGCTTCTTAAAGGTACATACACACACATTGAGCTACATCCTCTCTCTTAAAAAGATTGTCCTTTCTAAAAGCAATATTAGAGTTAGACACATATTACTATAGACATTAGAAACAAAACACAATGTTCATGTCCAAGTTTCCATGTATCTGCTGCATAGTTTGGAGATATGACCAAATCTCGTAACATAGCAATCTGGACTAAATTTAGCAACAGGGACAGTCTTCGGTGAACAACTCATATGAGGAACTTCTGGATTTGTTGCAGGAATCGGAATATTCTCTGGAACTTCCTCAGGAATTGGAACACTGGACAACTCACTCTGAGATAAAAAGTCTCTCTCACAGGCTATGTGCTGTGGTATAAGCTCAGACACTGGCATCATATGTTTCCAATTCCACCTAAAGTCTGCTCCTTGTGAGTCCACAATGTACGATCTCAGCTCTGGGCAAATACTCTTCATGACAACAATCCTATCATAACCTCTGGACTTTTGCATCCTTACCACTTCTCCTTCTCTTAATGGATTGAGCGATTTGCTGGTCTTATTGTAGTAGGACTTCTGGGATAAACGCTTCTTCAATAGATTGTTTTTTACTGATCTGTTGTTTTTGACACAAAGAACAAACAATTGACTACTGAGTAGTAATGTGGTTCTGGTTTGTCTCGACAGAAGTCTCTGAGCAGGTGAAAAAGATGTTTACCCATGAGGAATGTTTCTGATATTCAAGAGATTCAGGAAAACATCACTATTGTCTCATTTTGACTTCTCTTGTAACTGTTTTGCAGTTTGAACTGCACATTCTGCCAAACCATTTGACTCCGAGTACTCAAGGCTGCTTGTGATATGAATAAAGTCCCATTCTTCAGCAAATCTTTTGAACTGTTGACTTGTAAACTGTGTGTCACTGTCAGAAATAAGTTTGTGTAGACTACCATGTACTGAAAAATGACATTTCATCTTAGTAATGACAGTACTGGGATGCTAAGTTAGGAAGTAGGCCAATCTTGAACCAATTAGAGTAAGAGTCTACTAATACCAAATAATGTTGACTATTCCACTCAAAAATGCAGGTGGCTACCGTCGACCAAGGTAGTTCTGGAATCTGGTTTAGCTGAAGTGGTTCCTTCTATTGATATGGCTTAGTACTATTACATATGTAACAAGATAAAAGTGCTGTCTCAATGTCTTGTGAGATAGAAGGCCAAAATACTAGCCCTCTTGCCCTTCTTTTGGTAGAGTTGGTTCCTGGGTGACCACGATGCAAGATAGTAATGTACTCTAGTTGCAAGAACTTTGGAACAATTACTTTTGGACCTTTCATAATGATACCTTTGTCAGACAAAATCTCATCTCTGTATAGAAAATAAGGTTGCACTTCTTGAGGTAAACTAGATTGCTTTGACGGTCATCCTTGATTGATAAAGTGGTTGAGCCTTTGTAAAACTGGATCTGTGGCTATATGATCGCTCAGCTCATCAAGACATGTGAAAGAAAATTTTCTCACTTCCATTACTTCAAAATCAAGGTACTCAAGATGGTGATCTGGTAGCAGCACTCTTCAAGAGCTCTCTAACCTGGATTATATTTCTGACAGGAATTTTACTTCATAACTGCTTTTTTTTTCAACTTTTTATCATCACTTTACTTCTAATCAGTTTGGGGAATTTATTCAGCTACTTTGTTTTAAAAATATAACCAAAATTCCTGCCATAGGTTCATACTAGGCTATCTGCCCTAGGGCATTTATAAGCCTAGCCAGAGTGTGTGTGGCTTTCGCCACCCCTTGGAATGAGAATACTATGCCCATTTAGGGTTTAGTTTACTGTGCCTCTGTCTAGTAGTGACACAGAGATGACCCCCGGGGTAAACCTACGATCTCCCATCCACTCATCAAGATTTCTCTTGAAGAGAGTCAGTGAGGGGCTCTGCCTAACATGGACTAGGATTCTGTTCCAGAATGTAGGGAGCCTCTGGGTTATGAATCTGTCCCTCCAGCATGTCCTATTTATTTCTGTGTTGAGGTTCAAATCTCTCGCTCTCGTGGCTCTGGTGGATTTGGATTTTCTGAGGTGGAGCATGTCCATTAATTCCGGATTGGACATGACCTTATATGTCAGGCATAGATCGCCTCTGAGTTGGCGATATGTGATTGAATAGAGCTGGAGTTTCTTCAGCCGAGCAG
The DNA here is from genome assembly GCF_019279795.1 of Protopterus annectens. NCBI lineage: Eukaryota > Metazoa > Chordata > Ceratodontiformes > Protopteridae > Protopterus > Protopterus annectens. The sequence continues at coordinate 11,333,229 of NC_056738.1, read as the reverse complement.
CATATGACATATGTTTGAGACCCCTTGATCCTCTTGGTGAGGTACTTTTGGGGTCTTTCTAGCTGCTGCAGGTGTTGGGTAAGGTACATCCCAAATTCATCTTGTTAAAAATTCTATACTCAGCTTGCCAGCATGAGCCACAACAAATCTTCACCTCAACACTTATCCTTCAAAAAGGAATTACAATATCTGCTAACAAATCTACAGGAACTTCCCCTGAAAATAGATAAAATGGGCAATAAACTGGATTCCTTTAAAGACAAATGCTCACAATAGCTTGAACAATTCCAGGAAATAGTGATACAACATAAAACCCAAATATCATAGATGGAACAATCCTTAAATGAAATGCAAAAAAGACTAAATGAAAAAGAACATCACTTGGAACTACTACAAAAGCAAAACAGCTATTTATTGGACAAACTGGATGACTTGGAAAATAGGTCCAGAAGGAATATCTCCAAATATATGGACTGCCAGAAAAAGCAGAGGGTGACAGCATCATTAATTTCCTCACAACATGGATACCAACTATAATTAGTCTACCATAATCACTCTTATATGGCATAGAATGAGCCCACATATCCATAGCAACTACAGATATACCAATTTATTCAAAATCCAAACAAGGTCCATCATCATGAAAATGTTTTCCAGTCAAGACAAAGAATTAATTTTTAAAACAGCGTGGTAAAATTCCCCAATAAAATACCAAGGATCTCTTATCAGGTTATACAATGACTACTCATCAAACGTGGAATCAAAAGAAAAGAATTCTACCCCTTAGTTAAAGCACTAAAGAAAAAGCAACTGAAAACAGATTTATTGTTCCCAGCCAGATTAAAAATCTTTCTTCCTGAAGGCATCAAAATCTTTGACTCTCTGGACACAGCAATAAAATATTTAATTAACAACAACATAGTTGACCAAGTTGAAGTTATGGATTGGACTAACAGCACACCTAAAAGAAATGCCAGGAGAAATGAATGGAAAATGGTTGAACAGAAGAAAAAAAAAGTTAAAGGACAAATAATTAAATCATATCTTGTTTATAATTCTTCACCTTTTTTTCATTTTTTCCATACTACAATGCAGGTACTAGTTTTCAGATTTGTATTCAACAAAAGGGAATAAGGGAGGGAAATAAAGGAAAAAGTATTAAAGAACAAAGACAAAGTTAAAAAAAGATTTCATCTTTAAACCATCAAGTAATACGGGTGCATTTTCCTTCTCTTTTAATAATCCTTGTTTTCTTAATATTTCATTTACACTTTATAGATGATATAAAAATCAAAGCGCCTTTTAATTTCATAAAGAATACGCAAAGTATACTCAAAGAACATTATACCATAAAGAATAAATTATATCTTACCCATACATTATTATCTTTAAATAAACAAAAACATTAAATGCTTAATTGCATACCTTATAATGTATCAATAACCAAACTACATTCTTTCACAAACAAATACACTTTCTAACATTTCTATATAACATATAAACCCATAATAATTATTTAAATACATCAGTTTATAACAAAATTAAAGCAAGTACAAAATCTTTAAACACTTGAAACACCATACAGTAAGTTAACATAACTCATACATATCATGTACACAAGCACATCAGCATAAACATACTAAGAAGAAATGTATGGTAAATTAATATTAAACAGTAAAGGCCAAAATAAGAATAAAGTGCTTATTAACTATATATTTATTACAGAAATTAATTAAATGATTTAAGCAATGAACAATGCTTACTCATAATGTATGCCCTTAGTTATCTCTGCTGCTAAGAAAAATGTCCTTTTTCTATTTGTTCTACTGTCTTATTTGAAGTACCCATACATAGCAGCATCATGGTGTGATGAGTGGTATGGTTCACAGTGAATATTTGTTCTTGCAGATAAGTTTCTATAGTTAAAATTAAATGAAAAGTTAATGTTTGTTTGCTTCTTTATTTTATATGCAAATATAGGGTATAAGCTACTTGATGGTGACTGACAGTGGGAAAATGAGTAAGTGAGACACATTGAAATCAAAAACAAAGTAAGGTATTTTTGCAGATATGAACCTTCTACTTGTGATGGGGTTTCAGTGAAACCTAAGATAATCTGTATAAATGCACCAGTAATAGATTTGTTGAATTAACTTAACTTCATCTGCAGTAATTTTTTTATTGAGTCATATCCTTGTTTTCCCACTAATAATAAGCATGAGACATACCTGGGTTGTCTCCCATTTTTGAATTATATTGTTAACATTAATGTTATTAACGTTATTAATATTATTAACACTTATAATAACATTAAAAGATTTATAACATTAATAGACTATACTAAACATAAAAACAAAGATTTAACATTAGTTTCTTTAGATATCAACAGTGTGTTTGATACAGTAAACTGGAAATACTTAAAACTAGTTTTAGAAGAATATAAATTCCCCGAGGATTTATAAACTTAATTATGACATTATATGAAAATTCCCTAGCTTATGTTAAATTAGGATCCTATAGGTCAGGGACTATTTCAATTAAAAAAGGAACCAAGCAAGGCTGTCCGTTATCACCTTTGTTATTTGCATTACTGATTGAACCATTTGCAAACAATATTAGGTCACAGGTCAAAATACAAGGTATAGAAATAACTAAAAATATAAAAATAAAACTACAACTATTTGCGATGACATCTACCTATCTTTATCTAATGCAAATCACTCTATTCAAACTGTATTTAAAACCATGCTTCATTTCCAAAATTTTTCAGGACTGCAATTCAATGATGACAAAACTAAAATATTGTATATAAACTCCAAAACAGAAAAACAAACTGGATAAAAAGTTCTACAGATATATTGTCTCTGAAGATAAGCTTCAATACTTAGGAGTTTATATAACACATGACTTAAATGATTCTATCTGATACAACTACACCACAACAATAAGCAACATAGAGGTGTTGATTAATAACTGGAATAAATATTTATTTACAATGGAGGACAGGCTATATCTAATTAAATCAATCATCTTCCCAGAATATTATACTTCATACAAGTGTTTTCACTACCAACACCTAAACACATAATACAAAAATACAAATAAAATAATCCTAAAATTCTTATGGCACCCACTCAAACCCAGAATAGCCTTGAATAATCATTTACCAAACTGGGAAAATGGTGGAATTAATCTCCCAGATATTAAGATATATGCTCAATCAGCAGTAATTAAAAATATTATCTTATGGTTTAATCCATCATATTCTTCAATATGGAAATCATTACACAAAATTTACTTAGATGCCATCCAAAAACATGTGCAAAATCACTTACTTATTCTTTCAAACATCTTTTATTAGACCTTAAAATCACACATAATTGAAAATAAGAATAATAAAATATCATCGACCTATATAAATCATACATTATCTATATTTTTAAAATTTATTAATTCTGACCTCAGTATTAAAGCTTGAATACTTCTAATTTTTCCATTAGCCTGCACAACTAACAATTTTGAAATGCTTCAATTTAACAAAATGCAAATTCTAAAGAAAGCAGACTTAATCTACTGGCATCAGTTATTAGAAGGAAACAACCTTCTTTCCATCACTTACCTAGCAGAAAAATATAACCTAACTAATAACACTTGGTTGACCTTACAGTCATTAAGGCAAACACTAATGATTAAGAGACACAATGCAAATCTATATGAGACAGAAAATATCCAAATGTATTGACTATATTACAAGTATCACTAACCAACCTTTCCAAGGAAATGGGTATTTATCCAACATTTACAAATTAATCAAGGAAAACAAAATATATTATAAACAAATCATATTAGAATTACTTTGAAAAAATAAATAAACACCCACCTCAAGATGATGAGAAAAAAATAATGCTTAGGTCATCAAAGCAATCAACATTATCTCCCCATTGGCACTTGTTTACATGGAGATTTTTACATAGAAGCTTTCATACACCACATAAAATATCTCTAATATTTAACAAACAAGAACATTGTTGGAGGTGTGGATTGAAATTAAAAGCAAACTGAAAACATGTTTTCTATGATTGTAAAAACATAAAATCCAACTGGAATAGCATAAACTTTTTTTCAGACCATATTTAATAATAATTTTGAGTTAACTAAATCGTTGGTGGTGTTTAACTCATCAGTTCCTAACAATGTTACAAGAAATGACAATCAATATTATGGCCTTTATTATCTATAGCCAGAAAGACAATTACCATTAACTGGAAAAAGTGAACTTCTTCAACATTTAATAAATTTAAGAGTCTTACAAGAACTGTTGGTCAAATGGATTTGAAAACATTAAAAAACAGAACCAATAGAATTACGTCATTTCAGAAGTCTTGGTTAATAGTAATGGAAACCTTGGAGAAAATAGACAGCATAACTAACTAAACAGCTATGTTTTACTTTAATTACATTGGTTACTTTCAGATGATTAGACACCTTTGTAAATAGTTATTTTTCATTTTTATTTTTGGTTATTCTAATAATTATCACTGTAAATTTATTCTATCAGTATCTGAATATAAGTTTATTTTTCTTTTTTGTTGTTTGTTATTACCACTTTCAAGATTTTTAGATTGTCACATACATGTTTTGGTAAAATATTGTATTTTCATTTGGAAAACAATAAAAAAATATAAAGGAAAAAATCAAGGTACTCATTCTCATGCTGTTCAGTGGTATTTCTGGGTGATCTGGATAATGTAACAGCAAGACAAAGAAATTTGCCTTTCTTGTAAACAAGAGTGAAATTATACTTTTGCAATCTCAGCATCATATGTTGCAATCTGGCTGGTCTGAGTACATAGGCTTTATCAAGCTAGTGACTAGAGGTTCGTGGTCTGTTTCATTCTGGATAGGTATACCATAAACATAATCACTGAACTTTGAGCATGTAAACACAATTGCCAAAAGCTATCTCTCAATCTGGGCATACTGTATTTCAGTTTGGGTAAGAGTTCTTGATGCATAGGCAACAGGTTGATCCTCTTGTAGAATGACTGCAGCAAGACCAAATTTTGAAGCATCACAAGAAAGTGTTACTGGTTTGTGAACATCATAGTATCATCAGAGTTTGTGGACTAGCAATTCTCTGTTTCAGGACATCAAATGTTCTTTGGTGTTGCTCTAAGACCATGCTACATTTTTACTTGTCAGCTCTCCAAGCAGTGCTGAAAGTTAGCTCAAGTCTGGAATGAACTTACCTAGTAGATAGTTACTAGATAGTTAACCATGCCAAGAAAATGTTTTAGGGCTTGAACTATCTGCAGCTGGCATTTTGATAATGGCTGTTTGCTTTATCAGGCCTGCTAGAAAAGTTGGGTCTGGTCGTAGGCCTGAACTAGTAAATAAATGACCATCATAAGTAACTTTTGGTAGCCTGAATTTGCATTTCTATAGATTGAGCTTAAGATTCACTTGAATTGCTCTTTCCAGAACTTTTCTGAGGTTTCAGTCATGTTCAGCTTCACCTTTAACTCCTACTAGCATGTCGTCTACTATAATAGCATAAGGATACCCAGAAAAAATTTGCTCCGTTGCACGTTGAAAGACTTCACTTGCAGAATTTATCCCAAATGGCATTCTCAAAAATCTGTACTGGCCAAATGGAATACTAAACATAGTTAGCAATGAGAATTTCTTGTCAAGCTGAATTTGCCAAAATTAACTCTTTGCATCTAAGATAGAAAAAACAGTGGCATTTGGCATCAAGGCTGGAAATTCTTCGACTGTGCACATTGGATGATGAGGTCTTTTTAGTGCTTTGTTCAAATCTTGTGGATCAATGCATATTCTGATGTCATCTGAACTTTTCTTGTGAGCTACCACCATAGAAGATACGCACTCAGTTGGAGTAGCAACTGGACAAATTACACCTTGTCATACAATTTTATCTAGCTCGGCTTTGATTCTGTCCTGCATGGCTGTTGCAACTTTTCTCGCTGGCCTGATAATTGGGCTGACATTTGGGTCTAACTTCATGGAGTACACAACTGGAAGTTTGCCTAGTTTGTCTTGAAAAGATCTATATAGTTAGAAAAAATGTACTGGGCGAAATTAGAGTAGTGGTCTTTTAAGCTAACTTGGTGGACTTCTTTATTAAATGAAAGCAGTCCCATTTTCAAACTGCCTCTGAGCCCTAATAATGACTGGATGTGCCTCTTGACTACATTAAATAACAAGCCGTAGCTTCTTCCAGCAAAGTAACATGAAAGCACTACTGAGCCTTCAGTATGAATTTCATCACCTCCATAAGCAACAAGCTTCGCATACCTTGCCAAATCAAGCCTTTCACCATTGCACATACTAGCAAATGCTGCTGCTGGCATAACATTGTACTTGGAACCTGTGTCAACTTTGAGCTCTATGGACCTTCCATTTATCTGAACAGTACAAAATGGTTCATTTTTTGTCCTTAAATTTACTGCATTGACTGTTTCATGAAGCACTGACACACCATCAACATAAAGAGTAGGTTACAGCTTTTTAATTGATCAACTCATTTCTTAAAATATTCCCTTTTAATAAAAGAATGTTGGCCTTTTGATTTACAAAACCTTTTGAATTTATTCCACTTATTGCATTTGTGGCATTGCTGACCAAAAGCTAAACATTTCTCCCTTTTAGGTTCATTGTTTCCACCCTGGGTTGCCAGACGTCCCTGTTTGGGCGGGACTGTCCCAAGATCAGCAGCCTGATCTCTAGTCCCGCACTGCCAGTTTAAATCCCGGGCAGCCTCCACTTTTTTTTTTTTTTGATTGGCCCATATACCGGCATATGGGCCAATCAAAAATCGCTAAACACGGAGCTTCTTGTGTTTAATGCGGAAGTTTTGCATTAAACACAAGAAGCTCCGTGGTTACCGATTCTTGACTGGCCTGTATGCTGGTATACAGGCCAATGAAAACATCACAAAACAGAGCTACTTCTGTTTAATGCAGAACTGCGATGTTCCGCATTAAACAGAAGTAGATCCGTATTTAACGATTTTTGATTGGCCCGTATACCAGTATATGGGCCAATCAAAACATAGCAAAACAGAGCTACTTCTGTTTAATGCGGAACTGCGATGTTCTGCATTAAACAGAAGTAGCTCCGTATTTAGCGATTTTTGATTGGCCCGTATACTGGTATATGGGCCAATCAAAACATAGCAAAACAGAGCTACTTCTGTTTAATGCAGAACTGCAATGTTTCGCATTAAACAGAAGTAGCTCTGTATTTATTTATAAAAATTCCGCATTAAAGTCGTGGAAAACCTTTTTTTTTTTTTTTTTTTTTTCTTACAGTGAAAGACCTTTTTTTTTCTTTTTCTTAGACTTTGTCCCTACCTGGCCAGTCGGAAATCTGGCAACCCTGTTTCCAGCACAATTACAGCAGTTGCAATGAAACTAGGTTGGGGCCCATGCTTTGAGCTAGCTGACTCACTGTTATGTTGGGAACTCTGGAATTTGCTAGAAAGTTCTAGGGTATATCAGTGGGTGCTGCAGGGGCTACAGTTGCTGCCACATGCTTGGGCTTGTTTCTTTTAACAATGTGCTGCATACTATCAACATGAGTTTTATCACTGTGCCCTCTAAAGCTATTCTCATTTGTAGGCATATTTGTGTGCTTTTCTGTGAGCTTGTATAGCTGACAAATCTCAATGGCCTTATTCAAAGTTAAATCACTGTTATGAAGTAAAGTCTTTCTCACAGCATCATCTATTATATCACACACAAGTCTGTTGTTTATCAACTCATCCCTTAAATCAACAAATCTGCACATTTTAGCCTTGTTTCTCATGTCAGTTATATATGCTGCAAAAGTTTCACCAGGCTTTTGATCTCTTGTGTAAAATAAGTGCCTTTCCATTGTAACATTTGTCTGGGGGTTACACATTTTCTCTAAATTTATGTTTTAAGCACTCAAGGTCCTCCCTTTACTCAGCTGGTACAACAATATGATGGTTTTCCCCCCTTTCCTGTATAGATAGCAGGAGCACACAAAAATGAACTCTCCCTTTCACTGGCTTCTGTCCTAGCTAAATGAAGCAGAATAAATGCCTTTGTACAGTCATCTTTATCAGAAAATGCAGCCTGTATGAAAATATTGTAATCTTGCTCAAACACTCACAGGTTCTCAGCAATATTACTGTCAAACATAAGTTCACTGAGGTTTTGAAATCATCTGCCATGCCCACAAAGTATGTACAAACACACTGAAAATATGAACCTTGCAATTATGTACAAACTATTCTGTGAGCTTGTAATAGGGAAATGCTCAATAAACTCTTCAAAATACTGTACTTTATGAAATATGCTCTGTAATACTGTATTTTGTGAAATAACTTTACTGTAATACTGCACAAACATGGGAACACTTTATACACTTCTGATAACTCGAATATCTTTGATTAATATGAAAAATATGGATTCACTAAGCATGTATTACAAAATGCAGTTGTTTCCTCTTATTTTATTTGTTCTATGCAATTTGGAATTTATTTCAAACATTTTCTGTAGAAATTTGAATATCTTTATCAATATTGTACATATCGGTTTATGTGAATATCGTTTAGAGCATTCTGTATGTCTCATTTCATATTATGCAAATAAGAAATAGTGCTGAGCAAGTTTTAACATCTGAAATTCATTTCTGACCTGTTTTGTGAAGTATATGTACAGTAGGGATGATTCACTGCTCTATATTCCTCCAGTTCCAACCAAGTGCTCCTCAAACTGAAGAATTTGGATTTCATGCTAACTTCAAGTCATTTTAGACGTGCCGCTTCTGACACCATGTCCTTTAGACATGTCACGTCTGACACCATGTCACTTGTCCTTCTCTAACATAGATGACAAGCAGGCAGGGTATTTTGTTTAGATGCTTTAATACATAGAAACACATCAGGATGGATAGCAGCATCATAAAATATAAGCAAACTGCTTAACAGACAGACCTTACATACATACATGCTTACATCTCAACAGCTTACTACAAAATAGCAGTCAGACTTGCTCGTGCTCAGTATTTATACACTTGTGCAAGCCCTTTGACAGCTTCTTAAAGGTACATACACACACATTGATCTACATACAGTAAGAGTTTGGGACAGACTATATTGTCATGGTCTCCCCTTTCACTGATTCATGGATATTCCCTGTAAATGGGTTATCAGGGAGGGGGAACAGCATAAATCTCTGAGGGGAATGAAGCCTTTAACATAACACAGTCAGATTCTTTCTCAAGGAATAGATGAAAGAAGCAGTTTGCATTTCTGCGTGTATTCAAGTTGTCCTTGACCAGAGGAATGCTTAGACTGGAAGGAATGATGTGCATGTCATCTGTTTTGGTTCACTAGCAGATACCGGTATACAATACCTGTGGGTAAAAGGAAATATTTTTGGCATGGAAAAATGAAAAAGGTAGACACAGGGCGATAATCTTCATAGTAACCAGGGCAGTAAATGCAAAAGCCATTTTTACAGCAGGTGCAGCAACAGCTGGAGAAAATAAATTGTCCATGTGATGTCTTTGTGAGTGCCATCTCAAGGCTCTTTCTACACCATATTCAGTCTTCCAGATTCAGGATACAGCATTCCTGAAAGAGATGTCAGTTGTTAGAACACTAGTATTGTCATGAGGCAGGGAGACAAGACACACACGTGATTTTTCTTCCTAGTTCTACTCACAGCTATGTAGAAGCTGTTAGTCACATGGCTCATATACATTAGTCACTTTATTGTCTTAAAGGAGAATGCTTTACAAGCAATACCTAACTGTTGAATAACTAATTGGGCCTAATAATATCTTATTATCCATGCATCCATTTTCTGATAATTTGCTTTATCTTTCCAGGATTACAGTGAAACCGTGGCTTCAATTCATTAAATGTCATTCTGGACTGGGGTACTGATTAATTGTGGAATACACACTGTCACTCACAATTACACACACACACACACACACACATACACACACACACACACACACACACACACACACACACACACACACACACAATTAGAGTAGTGGACATCTTGGAGAACTTTATTTCACCTACTATATTTTTCCGAGAACAGACCACAGCAGCTATGGAGGTCCAACACAAAAACAGGGAGGATATGCATTACCAGACAAGAACCATAATGTATAACTTCTTGTTGTGAGTCAGTGACTGCAACACTATGTCATTCAGACTTCCATTTATTGGCAGTTGGGTCTCTCTAGTTTTCTGTCTTTTTTGTCTTTCTCTTCCCAGATGTCAACATTGTCTACGTTATATTTGTCAGCAATCATTTGTTTTCTCTGTACTACTCTTATTCCCTTTTTATAATTGATAGTTTTATGGGATCTCTAATTCACTTTTATTTGATTTTCTTTCTTATTTAAGAAAGTCAGATAACACCTGGAATCAACAGCAGACACTTTGACTTTTACTGTCACCAACACTTAGTTCCAAAAGAGCACTGGTATCACTTCAAGTTATATTAACAATGTCCTATATTTAATAAAAGCTATAATGTTTTCCTGACACATTATTAATCATTAGAATTTTAAGTTGCATTGTGTTGACCATACTCAGTACTATTTAATCTCACTGTTAGCATAAATTATGAGTTGCTGGGGATAGAAAATGTCTTAAATCTTTGGCAAATACCTCTTAAGGCACTCTTACACTGTTCACAGAAACTATCAGCCAAACAAAACCATGATAAATGTAGTTTGTGTCAGGTCACTGAATGTATACGCTTCATTTTAGAACATTTCTACAAGTATGTTTCCACTCTCTCTCTCTTGATCACGTATCAGTCCAACAAGCCTGATTTCATTACTATAGTAACGCTAATTCTGAAATAAACCTATACATATAATTTTCTTTAATATCATTAAAACATATTAAAAGATACTGGTAATGCATCACAGTTGGATTACTTAAATACACAAGAGAGCAGAGAATTGATATAGATAATGATGCTGTCATCAATAAATCTTACAGGATCCATGCTGTACCTCAGACTATTCATACTGGGGATATTCTGCTGGAAAACAATATCATAAGGCATTTGTTTCTCTTCATGCACTAGCTATAATTTATAACTATGCCCCATTTAGCATTTTGGAGCTTGCATGTGTACTTTTTTAATGCTTTGCTTTTATACCATTCTAATTGGCCATTCCAAAAGGGATGCAAATAATTGGGAAAGACAGTAGTTTTCTCAAGGCAGTGTGTTTTTTCAATGCCTCACTCAAAAAAGGTATACCCAAGTCACAGAATAAATGTTTTTGAATAATACTGGTAATGCTTTAAATGAATAACTAAAAACTGGAAATTTCAACACTATGTCCTTTTAACCAAACTGGTTTAGGAACAGAAAGCAGCAGTCTGAATACTCACAATTAAGGATTCTTATATTCCTTTATTCAGGCTGGTTAAACACCTACTTGTTGGCAAAAAGCATTGCTTTAGAGCCAGTGTAGAACATGTCACTGCAGGCTAAGAATGATTCTGCTCAGAATAAACACACAAACAAATAAATAAATAAATACATTTTATACAAACATATATATATATATATATATATATATATATATATATATATATATATATATATATATGGGTCCCTATCAGATGCTTGAGTTGCAGAATGCTGAAGACCATATGGTCAAGACCATATGACTGAAGATTTGCAACCTGAAACACTTTGTATTGAAATTGCATTATAGTGCAGAACTCGGGATTTACAGTTTTCCTCACTATAGTGTGATCTCGGACTTGGTATATTTAAGAAGCAGGGGATGCGGGTGGTGCAGCTGGGCTTGCCCCCCTGCAAAAACGTCACAGTAAGTTATTTTATTTCATTTTTGTGTTTTTACTTTTTTTTTTTTAGGTTAAAAAACTTCAGTCATATTGTCTAAACCATATGGTCTTCAGCGTTCTGCAACTCTTGCATCTGATAGAGATCTATATATATATATATAAATATATGCATATATAATATATAATATATATATGTGTATATATATATATATATATATATATATATATATATATATATATATATGCATATATAGATATGTATATATTACATTTTAGATCTCGATCTGCTCCTCAAATTTATTGCCTATCTCAATCATACCACACGTTTCGGCCATCTAACCTGGACCGGAACACCAAAGGCGGAGGTGTGTCCATATTCATTAAGGATATCCACATGTCCAGGCTAGTTGCTCAACATAATACATCTGAGGTTATCCAAGTGCAACTAACTCTGGGCAAAACTGCAATCCAAACTGTAGCTTGCTACAGATCTCCCACCATGCCCCAGGATTCCTACTCCTCTTTTCTTGATATACTGGAAAATATTAGGGTTCAACCAAACACCCTAATAATGAGCAATTTCAACTACCCTACCATTAACTGGGAAAACTAATCATGTACCAACTCCTTTGCTCAATGCTTTCTGGAATTCATAAATTCCAATGCCCTGGATCAACTTATCCTCACCCCCAACAGGGTCAACAAAATCCTAGACATAGTCATTACCAATATGAGTGACTGGTGTTCCACACCTGAAGTCAACTCCTCGTTGGTCAGATTCGACCATAAGCTAATCACCCTAGATATCCACACCCCACCCCCACCCCCCATTAAGAAAACCATGGTAAAAATTTCTCCAAAGCCAATTGCATGCTTCTTAAGACTGAAGTGGCAAACTTCCTGACACCCATGCAGATGGATAATACAGTTACAACTGCTGAATCCTACACAAATGCACTCTATAAGCACTTACACAAGTGCATGGATCATGCTATCCCAAACAGAACCAATACACTATCCTCCAAAAAAAGGAAGCCAATCTGATGGTCCCCTGCCATAAACAAACTCTACAATAGAAGGAGGAAACTGCTGAAAAGAAAGAAAAATCCCATGTGTGGAGGAGCTCCCTGGGCAGCCTCAGTAAGAAGCTAAGATCCCTTATAAGATCCTCCAAAGCTAGCTACAAAAACAAAATCGCAACTGATTCTAAGGACAACCACAAAGCATTCTATAGCTATGTCAAGAATCTCAATGGAAACACCCAGATCTGCTGTGAGTTACAGCACAATGGCACAAAAATTACAGAACCAACTGATATTGCCAACATCCTGGTAGATAGGTTCAATGCTAACTTTACCCCCATCTCACCCCCTAAAGGGCCCATATCTATACAGGAAGAATGCAGAGTCCCTGTAATCGCAACTACGCAGGTAAAAGCTGTACTCTCTAAAGCCAAAAACACAGCATCCATGGGACCGGACAACATCCCAGACTGCATTTTACATGAACTTCAGAATGAACTGGCTCTCCACCTAAGCACCATGTTCAATCATAGCCTCACATCAGGCTGTATGCCCACTGAATGGCACACAAAAACAGTTATCCTACTTCACAAAGGGGGAGCCACCACTGATCCTGGGAACTATTGCCCTATTAGCCTGACAAGCCTGGTCTGTAAGGCCATGGAACGTATCATCATGGAACTGATAAACAAAGACATTGATAACCTCCAAACTCTGGACCCCACCCAGTTCGGGTTTGTGAAAGGCAGATCATGCCTCCTGAACCTGATCAACTTTGGTGAGGCAGTCACCAAAGTCATAGATGAGGGTAAGGTGGTTCACACCATCTTGACCTTGCCAAGGCTTTCGACACCTTCCCACATTCTGGAATTATAGCTAAACTCACTAAACTAGAGATAAATCCCTACATTACAAGATGGGTTGCCAACTGGCTCACTGACAGAACCCATATTGTAAAAGTTGCAGACTCCAAATCTGACTTCAAACCAGTGACAAGTGGAGTACCACAGGGTTCAGACATGGGACCTCTCCTGTTTGGTATGTACTTCTCTGAAGTACAGGTTAACACAGAAGGACTTTGGCTAATGAAGTTCACAGATGACTGCAAACTAGGAACCATAGTCGAGTCCCCAAATGATGTGGACATCCTACAGAAGGGTCTAACTGAGACAGATGCCTGGTGTTAGAGCCATGGCCTCAAGCTCAATGCCAAAAGTGCATTGTCATCCGTTTCGGTAAAAACTCTGTGTCTTGAACTACCACATAGGTAGCAGTCAACTTAATGCCAAATGTGTGATAAGAGACCTTGGGACTCAGGTGGACAGTAGTCTCTCCTTTGATAATCACATCGATACAGTAGTCAGGAAACCCTTCTATGTGGCACACCTCATCACAAAAGGGTTCTCATCCAGGAATAAAGAGGTCATTATTCCCCTCTACTAGACACTCATTAGACCCATTATAGAGTACAATGCCCCTTTTGGAGTTTACCTCACAAGACATCTGCAGCAGCTGGAAAGGCCACAGAAGTACCTCACAAAGAGTATTACTGGCCTCAAACAGGTGCCCTGCACTGACCATCTCAAAAAACTCCAGCTTTACTCCATAGCATATTGCCTACTCCGAGTTGATCTCTGTCTAACCTATAAAGCTATGTCAAACCCAGAACTGTTGGACATTCCACACCTAAAGAAATCCCAATCTCTCCAAGCTACACACTTTAGGGACCTAAACCCTGTCACCACAATAAATAGGACATGCTGGAGGGACAGATTCCTGTCCCAGAGACTTCCCATACTCTGAAACAAGCTACCCATCTATGTCAAGCAAAGTTCCTCATTAACGCTCTTCAAGAAAAGTCTTGATGAGTGGATGGGAAATAGGAAATACACCCCGGGGATCATTTCTGTGGCTCTGCTCAACAGAGGCACAGGAAAATAACTTTCTTTGGTGGCGTAAGCCAGAGAACCTTGTTGGCTTGGCTTACTTAGGCCCTTGAGCCGATAGTCTAGTACCTACCTATGAACCTCTCTATTTTGACACATTTATCTCTACTTTACTCCTTACAAACACTCAGTCTAGTTTGTATCAACAGAGAAATATTATCACAGACTATTACTTGTATATACTACTACGACAGTTATACAACAAATGGGTTAACAGAAATCTGCACTTTGAAAGCACAACTCTTCCATCAATATCTATTTTATAGAACTGATTTTGTAAAGGTAAATAAAAAATTAAGGAATTGGAACTGGAAAGAAGTGCTATGTTTGGATGACATAGTTGCTGAATGGGAACAATTTATGCTTTTATACACCAAATGATCATAAAACATGTAACTTTAGTACCAGTAACATTATTAACAATTAAATCTCCTTGGTGGAATAGGCAATCAGATGAAATTAATAAAGAAGTAGGTATATCTGGAGGAAATTTAGAATGCATCCCAATAAGTGTAATAAGGATAGATATGAACATGTTAGATATGGATTTAGCAGATGTATGAGGCAGGTTAGACTCAGTAGCTATGAGCTGAATTTCACTAAGCATACTGTAGGTAATAAGAAATCATTCTTTAAGCATTTGAAACAGCATAAATGCAAGTGCATTTGTTATAACATTGTACAGGATAATAAACTAATAACTGACTTAAGTTATTTAGATGATTTATTCTTAGATACAATAGTTATATTATAGGATGATAATTGTACTAATGATATGCTTTCATTTAATATGGATGGTCAGTGTCTCAGGGTGGTGCTGCAGTAGTGTTGTCGCCTCACAGTTAGACGTTGCCCGTTCGATTCACAGCTAGAGCGTCCTCTGTGTGGCGACATGCGTGAATGGGCCTTCCTTCATTGAAGGTTGTGCGTTAGGCCCGGCAAGCCAGCACGTAAAAATATACTGCCAACCGTTAGCGGACCGGAGTTCCGCTGTGGCGACCCCTAACCGGGAAAAAGTCGAAAGACGCAACAACAGTGTCTCAATATGTTTTGTGATAACAATCTAAGTATATTGGAAAAGATTAACCCTATTTTTGCTGTTGGCCTGAATGGCATTAATCTAAAGCCTGTTATTAAAATGATCACTCTGCATTTATTACAACATTTTCAAAGATCACTTGAAACAGGATATGTACTAATCTCTGGAAGGAGGGATTAGTTTGTCCTCTACCTAAGGGTGAGGATTTATTTGTTATAAAAAATTACAAGATGCTTAGTTTAACATGCATTTTGGAAATGTGTTTTGAGAGAGTTATTTCTAAATATAAATTGGACACATTACATCTAGCATGGTTTTAATCACAGAAGATATTATATGACAGCTTTATTGCTCTTTTATCAACCATTATAGGTTGCATTAGATCATGGAATGTAAGCAGATGTCATATATTTGGATATTTCTAAGGCTTTTGACACTATCCTTCATAATAATGTATTTTCTATGATGATAACATATGATTTAAATCAATATGTTAAAAGATTTGTCAAGAATTGTTTATATTATAGATCTAGTAGGATTAGATTACAAGATACTCACTCAGCAACCACAATTAATCATTCTGGTGCCCCGCAGGCTTCTGTGTTTTTTTAAACATTTTTATTGAATTATCACTTGTGACACAGGCAAATTTACATTTATATAAAAGTAATCACACTGTATTAACATGTTCACATTTACAAACATTATACTTCACATATATTACTATATTTCATATAACCAAAGAAATATTACATAAATTATTGAATTCCTGCCCATTTTTTAAACAAGAAACCTCTTTATTAAATAATCCCTTATAGCATACACAATCATACATTGATATAAATGAAAACATACCACACTGATACAATCCTAGTTGCAAGCATTTTATAACAAACCATACTGAGACACTCCCAGCTGCAAACATTATACATCACTTATAATCTGCCCAGTTATTTTCAGCCAAACATTACACAGCTAATTTCAGTCTTGCCTTCTTTTGATTTCTATTTTTGGCAATTGCTTTTGTTGGCAGCCACCATAATTAGCCACAGCAAGGCCTTACCATGTCTAGGCAATTCCAATTTTGTATCATAGCTCAGAAAAATCATCTTCCTCATCACACCAATCCGCCCACCCAGCATATCTGACAGTGCATCCCACACAGAATTCTCAAAGTCTGCCAACTCACTACACTCCCAGAACATATGTTCCCAGTTGCCTCCTTCTTGCCCATCACACCTCCAAATTTTGCTGTTTACCTGAGGAAAAATTCGCTGGAATCTACTTAGGGTATAAAAATATCTATGTAAACATTTCCAAACAAAAGTCCTAAATCATCTAGATTTTGTTGCATATTTGGGTGACATACATTTATCCTCCCATTGTTTCCTTATGAATTGCTTATCCAATGTATCTTCCCAATCCTTTCTAACCTCCTCTGATTGATTCTTGTAGTTATCATGCAATATTTTATATGCTCTCCTAATTATTCTTTTTTTAATGGCAGCTTCTGTTCTAGATTACACTAAAAACTCTATCAGTGCTGGTCTTTCATTTAAACACCCCCTCCATATTTCTTTCTCTTTGCCTATACTTTCATATCAATCCTTGATAGGGAAGCTAACCCCAGGCATCTGTTTTAGGGCCAATTTTAAATTGTCTTTTTGTGAAATCTTTTCTATCAGTAAAAGGGTTGTGGTTAAGTAAATATGTTGTTGACCCTAAGATAGGGTCAGTAATTACAGATATTGTGGGTCACAGTATTGAAAATGTGAGAAAATTTAAACACATAAAAGAACACTGAAAAATATGATAATATCAAAACACATTTTTAATATTTTTGCAGGGGAGGCAAGCCCTTCTGTACCTTCACATAATGTACACACATAAACACGCACACGCACACACACGCACACACACGCACACACACACACACACACACACACACACACACACACACACACACACACACACACACACACACACACACACATTTATACATCATATACCAACTCCCAGGTCTGACAGTAGTGGGTAAAGGGCATAAACCCCTCCCTAGTATAAGGTTAATATTATCAGTCTTTTTCAGCATTAGTCTTATTAATTTTCAATATTTTTCTGTCAGTCCATTTACTTATGTTGTATGTTGTTTCATTAATTTTATACACACACGCACATACACACACACACACACACACACACACACATATATAAAACAAACTACCGAACATCAAGTGATTGAACACAAGTGATTAGTCATTGCCAGTTGAAAACCAACTAGAACTAGTTGAAATAAGTTTTCCCTGAACCCCTACCTCCTGCTAATTATATATCTATACCATCTCCTAGACCACTATACAGTGGGGAACAGGGAAATTCTTTGATACACATTGTATAGCAGTCTCACCCTGAAAAAAAGTCTCTACATATCTACATACAATCAGCTCATTTTTGATCAGCTGTACCAGCTTTTAAATATATATACATATGCAATACGTTAACATTTAGTCTACATCCCAGCACCAGATTTTGTTGAATGTTAAACATATTACAGAGATTTTATGAATATAAAATCAAAAATAAGAAGGAAGAAGATGAAAAAGAAGAATGAAAAAATGAGTATGAGGATTTGTCAACAGGAGGAAGTTTGTCTGAGTGTAAGAACCTAGAATCCAGGAGATATTAGTGAATTAGGGGTCAAAGTACGATTCCTGGGGGACTGTGAATAAAAGCAGTTCTAGTGAATGTTCTCTAAGTAGGTGATGTTTGTGAGAAAAATGTAGTTAGACTTCATTGCGTATGCATCTACTTTAAAGGAACTGGTCACTCAGTGCAATGCCCCCAATGTGCACCCCTCATCCAAAGTTGAAAAGACCCAACGGAGCTAATGTGGTGTATTTTACTTGGTCAAAGGGATTAATGAAGTTTGTTACTATTATGCATTGCACAAATAAAAAGGTCTTATTTTTTTAAATAGATCCATTATATAATAAGACTCCTTTCTGCTGTCAGGTGTTTCCACAAACTGCAGAGAAGAGTGGTGTTCTTCTGTATAATGTATATATTTGTGTCCTCTTATGCATCTATACATATTCTCTGCTTCACAACTTCATAGCTTACACCACTGATGCTGAGGTATTGAAAGACTGTTTATGGTAGTCTGTAATTTAATTTGAAATTTTAAGACATTTTTCTGAAAAGTATCGATTTCTTTATTTGTACAGCAGCTGTAGGCTGCAAGTAGAGATATTTATTTTTAATACAAAGCAATAAATTCATAGGGTTAAGGTAAGGAGCCACTTTCTGTAGCCCAGGGACCCCAGGGTTTGTTTCTCATAGCTTCCATTTGCCTACCATTATGCGACTCTGAACAAGTCGCTTAACCAGAAATACTTCCGAGCTGCCCCAGGAAAGGGCCCCTTGTGGCAGTAGTCTTGCATGTTTAAAAATAAATATATATATGTATGTATATATATATATATATATATATATATATATATATATATATATATATATATATATACATATCAAGAAGAAAATAGTGAAATACCATATAGCTGAATGTTTAGAAAGCCGAAACTCAAAGCATCGGACTATGTATGTTGAATGGAGATCACACTACATTTAAAAGAGTAAAGTATACAGGACAAAATAACAACTTCCTCAATGGTTTTCAATGGAGATCACTGTACAGTGAGGATTGGGAAATCTACCCTTTTCCCCACTGTAGTGCAATCTCAGACTTGGTATATATAATTTGCAGATTGTGTTTGGGGTGCAGGGGAGCCAGATTGAGAAGGTATGATTTTGTTGTATATGCTGTATTTAAATGGACAGCTATTCTGTTAAGTTTAGCACATTCTCAATTTAGTGTGTGTAGTTGCATTCTATTGTTAGCACCAGTTTACCTGTTTGCAACAGCATTGTATTGTACAGCTGTCCATTAGAACCTGGGCTTTCAAAAGTAATATCTGCCATAGTCTTTGTTTTTTTTTTCTTTGATTTGCGGTTTGCAGTACCATGTCTTAAAGGCATACCATCCTTTTTAAAATGTACACAGCTGCAGTGACTGGAATTCAATATTATAAAATATGATAATGTGAATTTTCAACATTGTGACATCTCACTATTTTTAAATGTGTACATAATATAGGTTAAGTTACAAAAATAGTGAATAATAAATACTGTTGTATTTTAAGAAATCCAATCTCATCTATAAAATTACTTAAAACTTATATGGAAACCTTTCAAAATATTTGAATGGAATAACAGTGAATCTGGCTTCACAGGCAATAACGACAGTGAGGA
This sequence comes from Protopterus annectens, assembly GCF_019279795.1. NCBI lineage: Eukaryota > Metazoa > Chordata > Ceratodontiformes > Protopteridae > Protopterus > Protopterus annectens. The sequence continues at coordinate 11,313,066 of NC_056738.1, read as the reverse complement.
ATGTTGGTACTAAAATTGTTCCTAACAGAATAGTGGACAAAATCAAAGATTAGTTCATATTTGAATGACAAACTCTATTGTTGAGTCAAAACACCTAAGAATCAGTCCAAATATAGGTGGAATAGCCATTGTGAATAATTGTGGAAGTGAATGAACCTGTTAAATGTTTTTGATAGAAAGAATAGCTAGAAAGATGCAGTTGGTTATGTTTCTGCAGTATTTTTGAAAAGATCGCTCAACAAGACAACAAGTAATCTGACAATGAAGTATTAGGTAAGTCTCTTTGAGCAAGGTTAAATTATATGGATGTGCAGTTTCAGTGTTAAACCCTAAATAAATTATATGGTGAAGTATGACTTCATATTAATTTATACTGCACATTTATGGCAAAGATCACACTGTTCTATTAAACTTAATGAAGCATGAAGGAACAAAAATAAAAGCTGATAGCAACTAAATAATATATGCAAAACTAGACTTTATGAGAAGTACAAGAGGAAAGAAAATTTACTCCATGGGAAATTCAAGGACAAAGAACATTATATTCTTAGTCGCATACCTTTTATTTCTTTATGATTTTTGCTGAAATTTGTCTTCATATTTTTGTCTTGGACCTTCCAAATTTTTGTATTTTCTGATAAACCACTGAGAATGACAGAAATTAGAATGTCATACTTCTTAGTGTTCCGAGCTGCACATTGATATAAACTCTTTTGCTCTGTTCACTTTTTAAGCGAATTAGTACAGTATTCAGACGTTGTCATAGATTTTAGATGATTATCCTCTCATTAGGTTTGGCTTTGTTCTGAATTATTGAGCAAATAAGTTTAGAGGTATTCACAGTCCCATCTGATTTTATCTTACCGGTAAAAATCACGTAACTAATAAAATCAAAAGTATTAAATATGACCGAATGCTCATAAAATAAGGAACTAAATTAGGAATGTAGTTTGTAGATGGATAAAATTGCCTGTTGCAAAACATCAAAAACAATATACATATAGACTCTTAGAATTAATAAGATGAGAAAGTATCAGATCTGATGAACAAATTTGCCTTCAACAGAACAGAAACAAAGGGCTTCAGCTCTAAAATAAGGCATATAAAAGAAATAAAAGTTCCTTGTTTGAAACACTGAACCAGATAAAAGAATTCAGAGCATTTTGTTATATCAAATGACAGCAAAACAATGATGACCCTTTTATTTAAGTCTGTCTTATAGAGTTGCAAAAAGATAAGTCCTTTACATACCATTCCTTACAAGTTACAATGACCCCTACCTACTGACCCTAGCCACTGAACCCTACCCACTCTTCCATATAGAAGGGAAGTGTTGGAAAGCAGGCAGCCTACTCCCACTGTCCAGCTGATACCTGCCTTCATTATAGTAGTCACTATATCAGCACCATTGAGGGAAGCCTCAATATTCTAACAAATGTGCATAGTATTAATACATTTACATATGAAATACAGATACTTTCTGTGGTCTAGATAGTGTTAAGGATGCTATTAAAAACTTAAATATGAAGAAATAAAATATTATAGCAAGTTAGCAAACAGAGTATCAAAACCAAGCATACAATACTGAAAAAAACACATTGGTTAAGAGTATAGGCCTTATGCTAGGTTATGGACAAGAACAATTGAGCATAAATTTAATCTGTAAAAGATATTTTGTAGGGGTTGTTATGAAATGGCTCAAGCAATATTTTTGAGCTGTATACTAAATTTTGTGCAGATTGAAGACTATTATTGGATATCCAAGCATTAGTAATTCTTGCCATTGTTCTTTGCCAGACAACATGGTCCTTTGTTAGTGCCTGGTTTGAGACCCAGTCTTGACATCATTTAGAAATACTGTTAAGAAAATGTTTTAAATAAATAATACAATATGTTTTTACATTACACAGGTTTAATTTCCAAAGTTTTAGGTCTTGCAGTATCAGGTTCCATACTTTCATTAAGAAATAATTTAAGCACACAATGCCTTGAAGGACCCTAGTACCATAGAAGCATTCTTTTGGAAAACCTGAATTATTAAGCGTTTTAACAATATTTTTATAAGAGATGTTTTAGTGTTTACCAATCATTGATTCAAGTGGCTGTTCTACTTATTTAAGCAGTTAGCTATACAGGGTAACTCTAATGCATCACTTTTTAAATGAAATAAACATAAGTTATTACACTAACAATTAAGTATGATACATTAAAACACACTTCCAGAGCTTACAGTAACAAATCCAAGATGCAATATAGTTCAATAACGCCTAAACAGAAAAGTGAATAGAAATGTAACATCAGGAATATTAAAAATATAACAGAAGATGTATAATATAACAACACTAATTCAGAGATGACACAACAGAACAAGCATTTTTCATTGCCTTATTTGGATTGCAGTTTGCATCATAGTGATATTCTAATGACATGCTGAAATAATAGAATATCGGTCAATTTAAGAAATTAATGCCATTTTCATTTTAAACAGACTTACACAAGGGCAGATCCTGCATTGCCAACACTGACAAACTTTCTATATCACAAATTAGAAGATTTGTCACCAGGATCATCTACTATAAACATAGAATTGCCACATTAGAGTACTAACCCAGGATACCAGTAACTTCAGCATATGTTTTCTCTTACTTCAGATGCCATACAAACAGTAATTCTACATCTGCAGCCTGTCAGAGCACTTATCCTAGTACTGAGTAAGAAAGGGAGGGGCCAGAAGATCATTCCACATAACATACTGTACACATGTAGAAGGACAGAATTGCATATTCTTCTTAAACTTCACAACCATTATATTTAATATAGGTGAAACACTGTATCTATAGCAGTTATAATGATGTGGGATCTTGAGGAAAGTTTGTTACCTACCTGAAATGTATAAAAGCACTGAATATCAAAAAACTATAATGTTTCAGGATTGCTGGTAGAAACTGTCAACTGTAATCCTTAAATCCCTGTAAGTGTCAGGCAAAACATACTAGAAGTTAAAGAAAATATCATTTAATATGAAGGGTTGTATTCTAAATCAGGAAGTAGCATAAGATAATGGAAGTAGTTTGAATGATGTTAAACGTAAAAAAAATCTAAAATTTTGATTGTAATAATTAATAGCACATGAATGGACAGAGGTACAAAATAAGTACAAGTTTATCTATTTCTCTAAAAATAGCCTTTGAGATGAGAAACTCATAAAAGAGTTAATATACATTAAATGGGAAAACAAACACAGCATATACAAAGGGGTAAAACATCTTATCAGAACACATGCCGCTGGATTGCAGTCTGACTTGGAAAAAAAAAAAAAAAGTAAAGTTAAAGTCACCAAAAGTTCAAATTTCATGTAAAATATATGTAATTTACTTGTTATCTTGGAATTGTTTTAAAATAAACTGATGTTTATTGATAATCCAAGAGCTGACTGCAATGAATTTAACTTAAAGGGATAACTTACTGGATTATATCAATGTTGAAAACTGAGAAAAATAAGGTAAATGAACAATTGCCTTCAGCTAAACTTGGACTAGCTTCAATTATAGATTATAAGCAAATTTTGCTCAATGTAGAACATCCAGTCCATGGTTATGACTACCACCTCCCAAAGTACCTGGACTGCTGCTAACAAGCCACTGCATCAGCAAACAATTTACATTTTTTCAGTGCTTTGAGTTGCATGTCCAAACAACTGCTGTCATTTTTGTAATGGAGGCTTTGGCATTTATTTGGGTTCCCTTAAGAATCTCGAACTACTGAAATCCCGAATTTCAGTAGCCCGAGACCAGGAGGGTGAAAGTGCAGAATACCGAAACCCCAGAAGCATGAAATTCAAAATTCTGAAGTTCGGAGATTTTGAATTAGCGGTTCTGGTATTGCGGTGTGTAAATGGGTGTTTGGAGATGTAGGTAAGTGTTTGTGTTTTACGAGTTTTGGGTAGGGTTTTAGTGTGTGTCTGTGTGTTTTGTTAGTGTGATGTGTGTGTGTGTGAGGGAAATGTAGCTTGTGTGGTGGTGTTTTTGTGTGTTTGTCTGTGTAGTGCGACCTCTGAGTTAGTATATTTAAGTAGGGGGGTGCAGTGTGGCTTGCCACCCCTGTTTGTATGTAGGGTAGGTGTTTGTGTATGTGCAGGGAGGTGTATGTTTGTGTTTGTGTTTGCGGTATGTTTAGTGTAGAAGTCGCGATTTTAAATTTTGCGCTTCTGGGGTTTCGGGTTTATGGATTTTCAGCTTCACGGTCTCGAGATACTGAACTTCGGGATTTCAGTATTTCGAGATTATGAAGTAAATCCCATTTTTTTGCACTATGCAAAGGTTATGTTGCATAGACCTGCTTATGCCATGTTAAAGCCCAAAGATTGCTTTCTAAATGTAAATGCTTATTAGATAGCTTAAAATTGAATCCAAGAGCATATATTCTTCTTTCTGAGTCCTAGTGTTATATTCATTCTACACAGGATTTATGATTAGAGGGTTAACTGGTTACAGTGATCTGTTCAGACCACCATTTATAAACAACCTCAGGATTCAAGAAACTCTGTGTAGGCTTCACACAGATCCTTCATTGATTTTACATGTTTGTGGGGCAGTGCGCAGCAAGCGGTAGCACACAATGCATAGTAATTACACACAGTGTGTCTAAGCTTAGTTTCATGGCTGTCAACAGTGTTGCCAGCAAGGAAACCATGTAAGTGAATGCTGATATCAATTCTGAGTAAAGCAGAGCACCTAAAGTCCACAGATTTGTGCAGAATGCCACAGTGATCACCAGGGCTTCACAAATAGGTGTCAATCTGTTAGTGCAACACATTTGCATAAAGACCAACATAATGAGGGTACAAATAACCAGAAACAGGGACATATTTGACATAGATATTACATAGCAATGTGTTAGAATGAAATACTCTCAACCTCTTAGAGCAGGAAATCTGGACAAAACCATAAATAATGGGGCAAAAGTACAAAATAGGGACAGGTTTATAACATTGCTCTTCCAAACATATAAAGTTCATAGAATAATAGTCTGTATATAGCCTGCACTTTCTGAATAGAATGAAGTTTGAAACTCAGATGTCAGTCATGTGTTTCTGACTTCAATCTGCAATGCCATGCCATGCCAATGATTTGCCAGAAAACCAAAATGTTATGAGGAAAAAGATCAAAAATGTGAGACAGAAACTGAACATTCTGCTCAAATCAAGACAGCTGACAGGTATGAACTCAAATGTATGTAATATTGACATATATCAGTCCTGAGATCATCCAGTATTATGGCAGAAAGCCACAAATTTGATAAGGATCACATCTGGACATCCTGGGAATATCTGAACAATTGAGAGGTATGAATGCAAAGTATATGGTGCAAACACAGTACAGGACAGTATACCTACAGTGCAGAGTACTGTGATATCCTATTTCTGGCACTGTGTACTGAAGCTATGTAAATGATCTGTAACAGGATATGTACTGTCATGTAAAATGAATACTCAGAGGAAGTGTGTGTATTGAATAGGGACACAGACATGAATAGTAGGAATCAACACAGGGAAAGAGGACAGGTGAAACTACTATTACCCAATTTACAGCAGAGGAGGGCATGTTAATGGAAGATGGTTATAGCAGCAACACCAATCACATACTGTATGGTAGGGACTGTACAGTGAAAATGTGTTTTATGTGACTGTCACACAAGATGACATAATGGGTAGGATGTCTGTGCGAGATAAATATCCTTACATGAATAATGCAGAGAACATCTATCAGGGATCTGACATACAACTGGGGTGCATATTGCGAAGGTGTGCAAACTGATATGCCTGAATATGTGTATACTCTCAGCAGAGGTCTCCAGCAAAGCAGGCCCATGTAAAGGCTCATGTAACATATTACAAGAACCAGCCATAAGCAATATCAGAATAATAACACTAGTAATCCCATGCCTCTGACATAACATATGTGATTTACAGTGATAGGAGATGATTCTGCACACACGCACCTGAACAACTACTATGATACTTCTACACTCTATGAGGGTAACTCCACACACTGTTCTGGCACTGTAACATCTGTTGGAGGTGTTAGGAGGGACACTGTTATACCTGTATGTGACAGTATTGGTAATACAAGTTAGTTGCCTTGGGTGTATGGCATACACATATATCTATATATATATATATATATATATATATATATATATATATATATATATATATATATATATATGATACAATCCACACTGTCATGAATGATATACTTGCCATTAATTCTGTCAAACACCTATGTATGTAGTGTGTGCATCAGTAGTACAGGTAGCATACACGCATATTGTGTAACAACTTGATTGGTGTTCCTCACCATCAGATAGTCATGTATATTCCACAGAAAGAATACCTAGGTATGGCCAGTAAGCTGTGTGACAGCTCACTGTAACAAAGGTGGTATACTTCAGTTACACATCACTGGAAGATGTGTCAGGATGGACATGAAGAGGGTGAATTGTATACAGTTACCAGTGTGCTGAAAGCTGGGAACCATGAAGGTATTATGGCCTCTAATGTGGATGTCCTTCACATACCCTGTACTTCTCTTTTATTCAAGGGAGTAGTCAGCACCGTGACCACATGTTGCTAGATGAGCCACTTAACATCTACCCCAGCACATGGGTCACATACCAACTGGACTGATTACAGGGTATGATGTCCACATTATAATTGGGTAGTGTGTTTGTTTCTTGAATTAACAGATCTCCCCATGTGTCTTGTCAATGCAGGTGTTGCCATGCCTCTGGCAGCAGTGTTTGTTATATGTTGTTACTGTCTGTATTATACTAATGTCACTGTTGGAGTCAGTGACTGCCCACATTCTGGAGTCCTTCAGGCAGCTGTGTTGACACAGCATGTGTATGTCACCTGGGATGTACATCACAGGAAAGGGCTTAGCAGACAGCCCTGATGTATGGACCTGATCACTGGATCTGAAATTTACGTCATATCAAATATTTCAACATAATGAGATGCCATGTATGTGATATACAGGTCTACCCATTTGGTGATATAGTTGTTTATGGCCAAAGATGACAGTGCTGAGTGAATACCTCAGTGTGGATGTGTATCAAATGCCTTGACCTGAAATTCCACAAGATGATATTACTGTCATCATGCATGCCCTAGATGACCTATTTGAGGACATCTATCAGATGTAACAGACATGATGTAACATTAACAAGTCACAGCCAGAATATGAATAGAGTACATGTAGAAGAGGTCCATTATCACGTTAGTCCACTTCACAGTCCAGAAGAATTACGATGTCTGTATATATGCATGCATAAGGTGCTGTCCCCTCTACTCAGATGGATGCATGTTGATGTACACCCTTGTTTGGGAATATATCCCATCTGGAGCATGTGTTGAAGTTTGTATTCCACCATATCAGGAAGGTATATGTGCTGAGTTGCACCATTGGCAATCTGTGATGTTGTCACAGGCCATTGCTTCCATGTGATAGGTCTAGAGGAAGGTAAGATAGTCTATATTGCCTATCATGATTTGGCCTAGGGTTTTTACCTAATCCTACTTGCAGATATCACTGAGAAACCCTCCCAGCTGGAATTTAATCCTTACATCAGTAAATGGATAACCAACTGGGTCACTGACAGAGCACATACTGTGAAAGTTGTTGAATCAACCTGTGCCAGTAGAGCTGTCATGACTGGTAAACCCCAGGGATCTGTGCTTGGCCCTTCACTGTTTGGACTCTATTTCTCAATAGTTGAGGGGTAAAGTATATGGCCATTGCCTTAACAAGTTTGCTGATTCTTGCATATTGCAAGCAATCGTTGAATCCATCAATGATGATAACATAGTACATGAGAAGGTAACACAGACAAATAGGTTCATAGGTTCATAGGTAGGTACTAGGCTATTGGCCCTAGGGCCTATATAAGCCTAGCCAAATGTACCCTGGCTTTCGCCACCCAAGAAAATTATTTTCCTGTGCCACTGTCGAGCAGAGCCACAGAGGTGATCCCCGGGGTGAATTTCCTATCTCTCATCCAATCATCAAGATTTTTCTTGAAGAGTGCTAATGAGGAGCTTTGTTTGATATAGATAGGTAGTTTGTTCCAGAGTATGGGAAGTCTCTGGGACAGGAATCTATCCCTCCAGCATGTTCTTTTTATTATGGTGACGAGGTTTAGGTCCCTACAGCATGTAGCTCATAGGGATTGGGATTTCTTTAAGTGGAGCATGTCTAAAAGCTCTGGGTTTACCATAGCTTTGTGTGTTAGGCAGAGATCGCCTCTGAGTAGGCGATATGCAATGGAGTAAAGCTGCAGTTTTTTGAGACGGTCTGCATAGGGCATCTCTTTGAGGCCTGTAATCCTCTTTGTGAGGTATTTCTGTGGCCTTTCCAGTTGTTGTAGATGTCTTGTGAGGTACATACCAAAAGGGGCATTGTACTCTATAATGGGTCTAATGAGTGACGAGTAGAGGGGAACAATGACCTCTTTTTTCCTGGATGAGAAACCTTTTGTGATGAGGTGTGCCACATAGAAGGATTTCCTGACTACTGTGGCAATGTGATTATCAAAGGAGAGACTACTGTCTACCTGTGTCCCAAGGTCTGTTATCACACTTTCAGTGTTAAGTAGACTACCACCTATGTGGCAGTTCATGGGTACTGAGTTTTTACCAAAAGGGATGACAATGCACTTTTTGGCATTGAGCTTGAGGCCATGGCTTTGACACCAGGCATCTGTCTCAGCGAGGCTCTTTTGTAGGATGTCCACATCTTTTGGAGTTTTGATTATGGCTCCTAGTTTGCAGTCATCTGTAAACTTTGTTAGCCAAAGACCTTCTGTGTTGGTCTGTACTTCAGAGAAGTAGATACCAAACAGGAGAGGACCCAGGACTGAACCCTGTGGTACTCCACTTGTCACTTTTCTGAAGTTGGATTTGGAGTCTGCTACTTTCACAGTGTGGGTTCTGTCAGTGAGCCCGTTGGCAACCCATCTTGTGACATAGGGATTTATACCTAGTTTAGTGAGTTTATTTATAATTCCAGAGTGGGGGATGGTGTCGAAAGCCTTGGCGAGATCTAGATAGGCTGTGTGAACCACCTTACCCTCATCTACGGCTTTGTTGACTGCTTCAAAGAAGTCTATCAGGTTTAGGAGACATGATCTGCCTTTTACAAACCCGAACTGGGTGGGGTCCTGAGTTTGGAGATTACCAATGTCATTGTTTATAATTTCCATGATGATACACTCCACAGCCTTGCAGACCAGGATCGTCAGGCTAATGGGGCAGTAGTTCCATGGTCCATGGTGACTCCCCCTTTGTGGAGTGGGATAACCATTGCTGTGCTCCATTCAGTGGGCACAAAGCCTGAGGTGAGGCTATGATTGAACATGGTACTTAGGTGGGGTGCCAGTTCGTTCTGTAGTTCATGTAGAACACAGCCTGGGATGTCGTCAGGTCCCATGGATGCTATGTTCTTGGCTTTGGATGGTGTGGTTTTACCTGTGCAGCCATGATTACAGGAACTTTGCATTCTTCTGGTATAGAGATGGGCCCTTTAGGGGATGACAGAGGGGTAAAGTTAGCACTGAACCTATCTGCCAGGATGTTGGCAATATCAGTTGGTTCTGTATATTTAGTGCCATTGTGCTGTAACTCAGAGCAGATCTGAGTGTTGCCATCGCTACCACCTTTAACATTCTTGTAAGAAAAGCGCAGTCTGAGTCTGAACTGTCTGCAAACAGCTACAGTTAACTTTGAACCTAACACCACTCTTAAGTATTCAACTGCAGTACCACCTTTATCATTCTTATAAGAAAAGCGCAGTCCGGGTCTGAACTGTCTGCAAACAGCTACAGTTAACTTTGAACCTAACACCACTCTTAAGTATTCAACTGCGGTACTACCTTTAACATTCTTGTAAGAAAAGCGCAGTCCGGGTCTGAACTGTCTGCAAACAGCTACAGTTAACTTTGAACCTAACACCACTCTTAAGTATTCAACTGCGGTACTACCTTTAACATTCTTGTAAGAAAAGCGCAGTCCGGGTCTGAACTGTCTGCAAACAGCTACAGTTAACTTTGAACCTAACACCACTTTTAAGTATTCAACTGCGGTACTACCTTTAACATTCTTGTAAGAAAAGCGCAGTCTGGGTCTGAACTGTCTGCAAACAGCTACAGTTAACTTTGAACCTAACACCACTCTTAAGCATTCAACTGTGGTACTACCTTTAACATTCTTGTAAGAAAAGCGCAGTCCAGGTCTGAACTGTCTGCAAACAGCTACAGTTAACTTTGAACCTAACACCACTCTTAAGTATTCAACTGCGGTACTACCTTTAACATTCTTGTAAGAAAAGCGCAGTCCGGGTCTGAACTGTCTGCAAACAGCTACAGTTAACTTTGAACCTAACACCACTCTTAAGTATTCAACTGCGGTACTACCTTTAACATTCTTGTAAGAAAAGCGCAGTCCGGGTCTGAACTGTCTGCAAACAGCTACAATTAACTTTGAGTATGTGTCTACCTGTTTGAGCCAATATTCATTTTCCCCTGGAGAGCACTCTGCTTTGGCTTGTAAGCAGCCCCCCCACACATACCACACACACACACACACACACACACACACACACACACACACACACACACACACACACACACACACACACACACACACACACACACACACACACACACACACACACACACACACACACACACACATCTTCCACTTTCTCTTATTCCCTTCTGTTAGCAAATAGTATCCATAACTGATCAATACTGTATGTTTGTTAATTTAAACTATGACCACAGTAGCCTACTGATACAAGGATATCCTGTTTTTCCACCTGAGAAATTAAGAAATGACTTACAGTTTCAGAGCAGTCCTTGGTCAATTGTGATTGTTTCTTAACACATACTTGTCTTTGCTTTGTGATTGTTTCCAGCCCCCTCATACGAGCAACTAACTGGGTTTCTACCCTGCCCCCTATTCCCTCCCACCCCCAGTGGTCCCACCTTTATTGCACTCAAACCCCTCCCATCTTTCCAATAGCCAACCACAGCGCTAACCCAACACTACCTCCTCCATCTTCCCACTACTATCACACCTCCTCAACTAACATGTACAAGCATACCTTACCTTTGCTCACTGCATGCACTCTCCTTGCATATCTTACATCCTACCAAAGCTCCATCATTCCCCCACTCAACCACTACCACTGTACTACTACTCACACCACCACTCATGTCTCACCCACACTCAGCTCCCTCCCACCAGCTCAAGAACCATCCCTATGCACCCCCACATATTCTACCAACTATATTACTCAAACATAAAGCATCCCTACAACTTAACATAGTAACCCTCCCACCATACCTATTACCCACAGAGCACAATCATAAAGTTTCCCTTATAAACAAACACATTCAAAAACTGAGAAAACTAATAATCTCATGCATATCAAAACTAGCCCTAAGTGGAGACATCCACCCTAACCCTGGCCCTACCATCTCCAACCCCAATCCTCATAATCAGACTAGAAACCACAACTTCTCCCATATTACAGCCAATAGAAAGCCAAGCGACTTCCTTCTACTAAGCCTAAATATTAGAAGTATATCCAACGAAGTCCATGAACTCCATACCACCATAGACTTGTACTCCCCAGATATAGTCATCCTGACAGAAACCTGGCTAAAACCTCACATTACCAGTGAGTAAATACTCCCTACAGGTTATGGCATACTAAGAGTAGACCGGATAAACAAAAAAGGAGGTGATGTAGCTATAAAATTTAAACAGCATCTGAACATCCAGATCTTAAAATCATCAGCTCCACAAATAGGCAATAAAGAAATAATATATACCAACCTCAAAATTAACCAAAACAAAACCATCAACATAATTGGATGCTACTTCCCACCTGGCCAAAACATCCCTCCACTAGAAAACCTCCTCAGCTGGTCTACCCACCATCTCCTCCAAGAAACTATCATCTTAGGTGATTTCAATATTGACTGGCAATCCTGTTCTGGCAACAATCCAATCCATCATGTACACCTTCATGGCTTCACCCAACTAGTCCAGTCACCAACCAGGATAAATAAAAACACCAGCAAGCACACTACCCTGGATTGGATACTAGTCAGTAAGAGCCCCCAGTCATATATAACAGGCTGCTTATTAGATAGCCTCAGTGATCACTCCCCAACATTCCTACTCAAAAAATACCTATACCAAGCTAAACCTGTCATCTACCGTCAAATACGTAAAAAACTAAACTTTAACCCACTCACATTCATCTCATCCCTCAAAGAATGTAACTGGCATCCTCTAAAGTACCTCAGTCTAGATGATGCAGTTGAATTTTTAATACTACCTTCCTTAATTACCATGCCCCCATAAGATTTTCCAGAACCAAAGCACAACCCTCCCCATGGCTACAGAAAACCACTAAGTCAGAAATGAAAAACAGAGATAAAGCCTGGGAGCACTGGTACAAAACCAAGACCCCCTCAGCTAGACAGAAATTCCTAGAACTACGCAATAGAGTCAAAAAGCTAATAAAACAGGACAAATTCCAATACTACCAGTCTGTCCTAGACTCCTCACAACACAGCCCCAAACAATTCTGTTCCTCCATAAACTCCATCCTCCACCCAGGTAAAGTCAGTACCCCTCCTCCTAACATCCCTCACTCCTCAGAAAATATTGCTACCTCATTCAGCACACACTTCACCCAAACCATACTATCACTTGCTAAACAACACAACCCCCCTCCCCTCCAACCCACACCTTCAACTAGTAATCTCCGCACTGCCTTCTGTTTTTCTCCTGTACCTACCTCCAACATAAAAAAACTCTTAACTAAACTTAAACCCACCAAATTAGCAGCAGACAACCTCCCAAGTGAATACCTACAAATCGCAGCTGATGCTCTGGCCTATCCAGTATCCATCTTGATTAACCGATCTCTGTCAGAAAGTTACGTTCCCACACTGTGGAAAGTATCACATATAATTCCCCTCCATAAAGGCAGACCCTCCACAGAACTAAACAATTACCACCCCATAGCTATTCTCTCTCCACTCTCCAAAATGCTAGAGAGATGCATACACTCTCAGGTCTCAGACTACCTCCTTACTAACAATCTCCTTTCCAGTACTCAGCATGGTTTCCGACCAAACCATAGCACCACCACTGCCTTACTCTCCTTTACTAACACTATCCTTCAGCATAAAAACAATGGCTATCTCTCCTCTGCTACTTTCCTAGACCTATCTAAAGCATTTAACATGGTCCCACGCAAACAACTTATCTCTGTCCTCAATAACCTATCCTTCTCTCAATCAGTCACCAACTGGTTTCAGAGTTACCTGTCTGACCACCAACAATCCATTGTATGGCAGAATGACATATCTCCCCAACTACCTGTCTCCATAGGGGTTCCCCAAGGATCCATCCTTGGACCCCTACTCTTCTCTGTTTACACCACTAATCTTGCCTCTGCCACCAAACATGGCACAATCATACAATACGCAGATGACTCGACCATCATCTGCTCAGCCCAGTCCCTAGCCAAACTGCAAAAAGTCACACAGGAAGCCTTTTCCTCTGTTGAAACATGGTTATCCGATGCCCAATTAATACTCAACCCAAACAAAACTAAACTACTCATCTTCCAACCCACCAAACATACTCCAAACAACTCTCACTTTAACATCACAGCAAAAGACAACACCACTATATACCCAACTGAACACACCAAATTGCTAGGAGTGGAAATAGACAATAAACAAACATTTGACATTCACATATCCATGACCATAAAAAAAGTCCACAAAAAACTAGGAGCGTTATACAGAAATAAGCAATTTCTCACCAAAGCAGCAAAGATTTCAATAGCAAATTCCCACCTTATCTCCACCCTACTTTATGCCTCTCCAATATATACAAACCTAAGGCATTGTGATCTAAACAAGCTAGAGACCTGCTACAACAAAATCACCAAATTTGCCACAGGGGCATCCTACCGTAGTCACCATTGTCTCTCACTTGCTGAACTGGGCTGGCTTGAACTCCCTCACCTCCTTCAATGGTATCAACTCTCACTCACCCACAAACTAGTAAACCATCCACTAAATGTCCCATCCCTCCAGAATCTACTCCAACCCTATTGCACCACCAGACCACTAAGATCCAGCAACAAAAATCACTTGCAGATCACTAAAGCCAATAACTCTGCTGGTGAAGCACTATTCTCTTGCGCCATAGCCAAATTATGGAACTCACTCCCACCCAAAATTACCTCCATACCATCATGCACCCACTTCAAAACTTTACTAAAAACGCACCTAAAAACATGCTGGTCATGCCCTTGCAACTCTCACTCTAATATCATCCACCCCATCCAACCACTACCTTTCTTTCCACTCCACTAACTACCTTGATTATAGCAAGCTCAGATGCTCATAAGCCTAGTACTTATTATACAGCAGGAACTTCTCATTGTAACATTTGTTAATGTCTGTTATGTACTTCACAGATAAAGATTCTAGTTGTCTACTGATGTACTATGTTCTTCATCTGTAAATATGTTGTAAGTAATTGCTATGTTAAATTGTTAATCGCTATGTAATCCAATGTAACTACTGTCTGTTTATTTTACTGTGGAACATTTCTCCCCCGGGCCTCCGCTGAAAATGGACCTAGGTCCAGTCGGACCCTCCCGGTCAACAAATTTAAATACATAAATAAATAAATAATTGAGATTCTTGACATAGCTATAGAATGCTTTGTGGTTGTCTTTAGAGTCAGTGGCGATTTTGTTTTCATAACTAGCTTTGGTGGATTCTATGAGGGATCTCAGCTTCTTACTGAGGCTGACCAGGGAGTTTCTCCAATCATGGGATTTTACTCTTTTTTGCAACAGTTTCTTTCTTCTGTTGTAGAGTTTGTTTATGGCAGGGGACCACCAGATTGGCTTCCTTTTTTGGAGGATAGCATCTTGGTTCTGTTAGGGATTGCACGATCCATGCACTCGTGTAAGTGCTTAAAAGTGCATTTGTGTAGGATTCAGCAGTCATACCTCTATTGTCCGTCAGCATGGGTGTCGTGAAGTTTGCCACTTCTGTCTTAAGAAGCGTGAAGTTGGCTTTGGAGAAATTTTTTACTGTGGTTTCCTTAATGGGGGGTGGGGGAGGGATGTGGATGTCTAGGGTAATTAGCTTGTGGTCGGATCTGACCAACGAGGAATTGACCTCTGGTGTGGAGCCCATGTTGCCCATGTTGGTAATAACCAGGTCTAGGATATTGCTGCCCCTGGTGGGGGTGTGGATAAGTTGATCCATGGCATTGGAATTTATGAATTCCAGAAAACGTTGAGCACAAGAGTTGGTACATGAGTAGTTTTCCCAGTTAATGGTAGGGTAGTTGAAATCACCCATTATTAGGGTGTTAGGTTGTACTCTAATATTTTCCAGTGTATTAAGAAATGAGGAGTGGGAATCCTGGGGCATGGTGGGGGATCTGTAGCAAGCTACAATTTGGATTGCGGTTTTGCCCAGAGTTAGTTGCACTTGGATAATTTTGGATGCATTATGCTGAGCAACTAGCCTGGAGGTGTGGATATCCTTAATGAATATGGACATGCCTCTGCATGGGGACAAAGGCACATAATCCACAAATAAATGCAAAAATATTTTTTTTTTATATTTTCATCTGAAAAGTGAAATTGCATGTTAATCACAACATTGACAACAGTCTTGCTACTCTGACACCCAGTGATGCGAGCAGTGGGAACACATATAGATAGCACTCTGACCTTTGACCACCAAGTGTCCACACTGGTATTGAAGGCCTATGTTGTATGCCTCATACATCACACCATCTTATTCAGATCTTAGGATTGTATGACAGCATTTGTAGTCAAACCACATCAGAACAGTAAAGAGGATAATGCTCTTATATAGTTGGGAAGTGTGGTATCTGAACCCACAACCTCTGACTAAAGTCCAATATTGTACTCTTGGTTTGTGCTACAGACTAATGCATACATACATACTTGCTTTTACAATTGAGATATGCATGCTCAATTTGATGCAACTCTATAAAATACCAAAAAAGCTATCTTTAATTTATAATGCTACAATAACACTACTTTTCTGCTGCATACATACCGCATACCTTCCTCATCCTCATCAATCTAGCCCCATGGGTTCGAACATTGCACCTCAGATCACTGGCAGATGTGGTAAAAACAAAACAGATCAGAAGACCATTATGAATACCAGTCTTGCTTATATTCAGCTTTTAAGTCTGACAAGTACTCTCTGTAGTTGATACTTACATAAGTGTGGGATGTCTACAGTCCTAAATTTCTTGATCCAATAGCCGAGGGTATCCTTTTCTGCAGTCCTAAATTCCTTGATCCAACGGTCAAGGGTCTCCTTCTTCCTTCTCCGTAGGTCAATGAAATGATGCCTACATTGGTCACCACTGTGAAGTACACTGGTGGCACTTGATACAGCCCAGGCTAAACTATCCTAAGCCTCAGACTTATACTAGGCATCAGAATAGTCCCCCTGCAAAAAACTTTGGCTGTGTTTCTTAACTAGGATTTCAATAAAAATCTTGGATTCCTGGACACCCTACCTCTATGTCCTAAACCTGACACCTTCCCCACAAACACCTCCCATGTCTGCCACAGATCTAGAGCTATGGAGACTGATGCTTTCCCACCAATTCCAGTTATCAAGTTTACTGGAAGTGTGCACATTGTTTGAAACTGTTGTGCTCCACTTGCCATCATGCAAACATGGTGCTTGGCAGTGTGCATATCTGAGCACCGTGTTTACTTGACAGTAAGTGTAATATAATAGTGCCAAGCAGTGAGACATTACATAATTGCAGTTGCAATTTCAAGGTTATTGGATGTACAGGCAGTTGTGCATGTGGGTTAGGCAAATGTGAAGACCATGCCAGTCAAGATAGCAGAATTATACTTACAGAAATATAGTGCACAGTATACCCACAGTCATACATCTGATAATAAATGTGATGATAAATAGATAAATAAATAATTAAATAACACAATACTAGTGTATCAGCCTTTTTACATATAATTAATATCAGCTCCATTATGTCAAGTGTTATAAGTGAGAGTGACTATAATGGGAAATGGAACAACAGGAAAAGTGTATGGAATATCCTGAATTCAAACCCAGGACCATGTGTATGACAGTACTACATTTACACCTGCTGCCACAGGACTAGTTACATGACATTCCCTATTTTGATAATCATTCTTAAGGTCTCGCTGTTAACTGTCATGGAATGCCAGTTAGTAGGTTTGTGAGATGCCCGATAGTACTAACTGAATGCATTTGGTTCCTATTTTTGGTTGCCTGGGTCCTGTCTGCTTCCTGGGTGGTCCATTTGTCCAATTTCTGCACTGCCATGCTTTGTACAAATGAAATAAGCACAGCCAAACCTCACATTCATTTTTCTCTATTTCTTGTGTTTGCGCTAAGTAGCACATCACACAGACACTGCCCTTCCCCCCAAAAAAGAAAGAAAATTAAAAAAAAAAAAGGAGAAGTAGTTAAAATAAGGAAAAGAAATATATGACATACACACTAGAAAATGTTAGTACACATGAGATATTTCTACACAGGTCTGGATTTGAACTCTCACTCCAATGCACTTTCAGAACACAGGACAGGTGCCTTATACCTCTTTGTCACACAAACAACTTTGCAGCAAAGAAATGAATTCATTCTGCACACAACTAATGCAACAGAATCTACAGTGATATAAAACCATATAAGTGCTATTTGTACATTTACTAGTTTTAGATATAGTGCACCTAGTGATCACACAACCTCTCATGAGTATTGCTTGCTATACAGCTCTGTCTTACATGCCTGTGTTTGTTGGCCATTCTTCATTTATCTGACCATTAATCTGAGACATGCAGTGTGTAAGCCATTCTATATCATTGGCCTTAAAATGTGTGAGGATATTAAGTAGAAATTATATCAAATGCAGTTGCCAACAAATGAAAGGCAATTAGGATGTTAAGGAACACAACATGTGACTTGTGTGCTGCTTACTTACATTTCCAGCCTTACATCTAACACATTGTAGATCTAATCTAACACACCCAGTGGAATTAAGTAAGCCTGCAGTGCTTTGTGTTTTTCTTCTCCCAACCACTAATCAATCACAATTGCAATCCATTAAAATCAAACACTGAGTGAGTGCCTGCACTATGTTTACAACTCCTACATGGATCCAGGTATTTGGAATTCAGGAATTCTAATGTGTTCACATCTTATTTGCATCTTCAACATGCTAACAACCCTGAATCTACACCCTATAAAAAGGCAACTATGTAGTTTGGCAAACTGATGGTGAGATGTGTTTATGTTAGGAAGAGTGCACACATGCTATTTCTTCAGGATATATCCGTACAGAGAAGTAATGAACTTTAGAAGGTAGGCTTCCATTTTGTTAGCTACACACTGCATATGCTAGAATGTATTTAAGAAAAAATATGAAGCAAAGGCATTTACACTTTTTTCTGTATGCATTAGTTAGAAGAGTACTGAGGGCATGGGCATGTTTGTCAAGCCATCTCCTAGGTATACATGATTGCCAAGACATAAAATGGAAATCCATGTGATAAATTTGTACAAATACAAATGTTTCAAGAACAGTTCCTTTGATAGCACTTTTAGCATTTCAAAGATAGTTTGTTAGCAAAATGTGTCAGTTTCCTTTTCTTTGGAGGGCAAAGGTGAGTTACTGTTATGGCACAAACAAGGATATGTTTCTCTTGTTGTTCTCCCTGTTTTGCATCCTGCCTGTTGTTTGTATCTCACATCTGTACTCTGCTGTATGTTTTTAAATGGTGTAATACAGAGTGGCTGCCTTTTCTGGATTATCTGGAAACAATTATTCTGTACTTATGTGACACTTATGTGTATTATAGGAGTATGCTACCTAGGTGTGTCAATCCTCAAAGACCCCCTTCACCGATGCTGAGAACCAGGTGATAGTGGATGCCTTTAGGCAACATAGTGCTTTTCTGCTGGAAATGGGGCATGGAGACATGACATACATGATGCAAATTTGGAAACAGATTGTTGCTGACCTAAATGCCATGGGTGGCCTGGGCAGGACATAGCAGCAGGTGCATCACAGAGCCACTGACATGATCACATCTGAAAGGAGGAGAGCAGTTGCAGTGGACGGTGACCAGAAGGGCACCAGGGGAGGGACTGCTAGGGAACCACCACTAACACCTAATGAAGAGTTCCTGTCAAATATCAGGGATACAGACAGCTCACAGGATAATGCAGTACAGCATGTCCTGGATGTTGGAGCAACAGTTTCAGAGATGGCAAGCACATACCAGGAGGAGCTTCCAGGTAGGCTTTGGTATCTCAACAGTTGAATACTGTTGTATAGTAAAACAATTGAAATCAGTATGTTACTTCTGGGTTACTTGTATTTTGTTTGGGTGGGGGGATTGAAGATTGCTACAGTTATTAGCTTAGGTTGGAGATGACAGCCATGTTCTTGTTGAAAGTATAGTTAATGGACATGCAAAGGGTTAAAACTATTACCTCATATTACTTTTAATTGTGATGATGTTGCCCTTATCTCTTGCTTAACTTCTAGGCCCAGATGGATTGCAGAGGAGAATTTCTTCTGCAGATGGTAAGCCAAACATTGTTATGTCAGTACTGCTGAGCAATTTAAAAAAAATATTTTACTGTGTGCTATTGATGTCAGTGTTGTGTGTATTGCTGTACTGCCTGTAATAGTGGCACCACTGTTAGTTTGTTAGCATATATTGGGCTAGAGTAGTGTAGGTATTAATATTTCCTGTGCTTGTTGCTTTTTATCACAGGTGATCATGACAGTGAAAGTGTACACCCTCTGCCACCTGATGTCAGTATACCAGCAGACTCCGATGATGATGGTGGCCAAACTGAAGCAAATCAGGGGATGCAGAGGTTAAATCTGATATGGAAGTTGACATGCAGCCATTTTCTGCAATTTCATTGGATACAGCCAGTAGGTCTATGCCTACCCATTCTAGTGACCCCACAGATATTGGACAGGTGGAGAGCATGGCCATTGATCAGAGAAGTGTGGTTACTGTAGCTTTAGTGCCTGTTGAGTCTGGCCATAGTCAAGTTGTGGGTCAGGTGCCATACAGGAGGTTGATTGAGGTGTTTGGAGTGGGCCTGCTGTCCCTCCTCCACCTTGGGCAGGTGTCTCCTCCTATGCCCTAACATATGTTTAGGGTCATCATGGAGGCACAAGGATGTTACCATAGGTGCTCCAAACAAATGCTCAGGGTTATAGATGTGGCACAGGCTGATATGTGTGACTGCCTCCACTGGGTTGCCGATTCAATGGATCGGGTGAATGACACTTTGGAATGAGGGTTGTCTGTCATGGAACATATGTTGTCTGTGACAAAATGCCTGCAGGGAGGGGAGTGGCATCCTCATGGGTTTAGATCAGTCACATCATCTGCTGTCAGCCTATGTTGCCATGGTTGATCACACTCCCATAGTGACAGTACTTTCACTGCACCATCAGTGCATGTGTTTTCCACAGTCAGATGTGGCAGGACATGGGTTGTGGTTCTGGGCATCCCCATGAAGTGATCTCATCCAGCAGACATTGGCCACATTCAGACAGCAGCAGTGCATTTCACCATGTGTGTGGACATGCCAGTGCAACTCCTGGCAGAGCTAGTTCTCTGGGTTGGGGACTACAATGATGAACCGCCACCTCTACCATGCACAGCTCACACCTTTCCAAAATACCAAGATGTAGAGCCAGCACGTTACTTGGCTGTGTTCATGCAGAAACTCACACACTGATTTCACCAGGCAGACCCCTACAGACACATATACAACAGTTACATTGTTTAGCCATGTAGCTTAAAACTCATTTCTGTCTCACTGGCCCTTTGTTGGTTTATCCAGATCTCTGCCTGCTTCTCTTTCTGACTAACACACACTCACCATCCTTTTGTGTCAGCCTAGGCCTCTTGACCCCTCAGAAAATGCCCTGTGCAAGTGATGATAATTGTGCCATATCCCTATTTTCTATATTTTTGATTCAGGGATACATAAGCTGTGCGTCTGATGCTCAGGGTGCATAGCTTAGGATATCCGCATTTGTGATGGTGAACTGGTAATTTACCTTTGAGTTATATTGGCCTTGGAAAGTTAAACAATCAATAGCATTAACATTTCTCAACTATATTGTGAATGATCTTATGAGGGATGTGAAATCAGAAACTGCAATGTGTATCATTACTTTCTAACATCTCTCTTTAATGATTTTCCATTGCAAATGTATGGTGGTAAACTGAGCCATGCAATGACCATTGCTACTTTTGAGGGGTATGACTGTGTGAACTTTGATGCCTGAGCTCTACTACTAAATAATGAACAAATACAAGTCACACAAGTCTCTGCTGTCACATGGTAAGATCATTTCAGTACCAGTCTTCTACCCTTTACTTGCTTACACTACCAATTAGTGTAATAGAAGGATGTACCACTCATTCATATTATTACACAATACACTCCAGGTTAGAGATGTACCTTGTAAATGCAGCAGTTGATACTGTTGTAGTTCAGAGCTGACTCTGTCTGATGCAAGCAGTACACAGCCAGTACATGGGGAGGTAAAGGTTATGTGAGTTGCCTGGCATCAATGTTACTATATGTATGTGTGTAGGAGGAAGGTTTTAGGCCCCTAGATGATGAGTGAGTGTGCTATGCATTGTCTTTTAGCCAATATGAGGGCATACTGAGCACAGCTACGTCTGCTTACACCCACACTAGTTGGTGGTTACCTCTCTGACTCATTATCTGCCTGTGGCTATGGCGACCTTGTCATTGGTGATAGAATGTGTGCCCCTTCCCCTTGCTGATCCTGCTGAAGCTGTTTCCTCAGGATGATGTTGTGTAACTTGGTAAATACTGTGAATATTTTTGTATATGAATCTAAGCACTGGAACTGTGACTTCAGCAGCCCAAACACATGCTCTATGATAATTCTGGTTTGAGCGTGTGTCTCATTATGATGTTCTTCTGTGTGTGTTTGTGTGTGTATTTCTGATCAGTGTCATCAGTCACAGTTCCAGTGCATACCCTGCATCCCCCAGTAAATGACCTTGTGGAATATCCTCCCTAGAAAACATCTGATACAGCTGAGAGGTGTGAGTTGTGTTAACTGCCAGGTTTCCAGCATTTACGTTCAAGATGATTCCCTTGGCATTACATACGACTTGGCGGTTGATAGAGTGGTAGCCCTTTCTGTTTATGTGGAGCCTACTCTGTTGCCTGGGTGGGAATTTCATTTCTATATGTGTGCAATCTATTGCACCAGTACTTCAGGGTAGTGTGCTACATAGTAGAACTCATGCATATATCTGTCCCTCTCCTGAGAACTACAGAGAAAATATATGTGGTCACTGGCATGTTGGAGCATAACATTCAGGAAATGGTGGAGGATCTTGGATGCTGATGCCTATGACACCCACAGCATGTCTTCTGTTGATCTCTGAAAGGTACCTGTAGCTAAGATTCTAAAGGCTACACATACCTTTGTCTCCAATGGGATGGGTTCCCCTTGGTGGGCTCTGGCTCTGAGTTGAGGACGGCAGAGATTGCAGAGTTCCTGTAGCATGTCCTTGTCCACCCTGTAGCACTGTACAATTTCCATGTCACATAGGTTGTGAAAAGTTAAATGGGGCCTGAAAACTCTTCTGCTTCTCAGCCTAGGCCTAATAGCAGCAGCACTGGCTTCAACCTGTAGCACATACAAATGAATTAAAGCAGCAGCAGCCCCTAACATTCTGTCCATGTAGACTGCTTTCTGTGGCTGTATTCCAAAGGTTTTGGAATTCACAGGGAAAAACAGCATGGAGTCAACACAGATGCTTTATAGTTCGTTGAATAGCTCTGCCATGTTGGCTTGGTTGATTAGCATGAAATTCAGCTGTTTATTCTGTAATTTGCATGCCACAGTGTTTACCTTGTTTATGGGGTGGGAATGCCTCTCTATACAGCACTTACCGAAACTAACACTTGTTGTATCCATGTACATCTCATGCTGCGACCCACACACAGCGAAAAATTACCATGTAGGCTTTATTGAATCCTCCCAAATAAATTCCATCCTGGCACACAACTAAATATGCTAGACAATAACAGTCAGTTACAGGATAAGAGCTACACTGTTAAATCTGGGATTTAATGTTTAAGCCTGACCACATATGAGACTGTACTCAGAATCGTAGAAATTCAGGGCCATAATAAGGGCAGTTTTCAATATTTTCAGACTTCAGTTTCAGTGCAACATATTTTGTGATCTTACGAAGTACTTATAAAACCATTCATGAAAAAGTACCATTTTTAAATTATCCAGTAGAGGCAAGACAGCATAGATATTTGGACTATTATTTACTACAAAAAGCTTAAAAATGGCATCTATTGGAATTATAAAACAATCTTATCACATAGTGAAATACTATATTCCTGAAATCATAATAAAAAAAATCCCAAAATATAACAAAAATGTTGATGCATTAATTCAAGTTCTTATCTAGGATGGCTTTTAACATCTTTGATATCAAAGTTCCAACATAGTATTTTTGTGGTCTTATCTCACAGTAAAAGAAATTAACATTTTCAACTATTTTTTTCTGAA
This sequence comes from Protopterus annectens, assembly GCF_019279795.1. Taxonomy (NCBI): domain Eukaryota; kingdom Metazoa; phylum Chordata; order Ceratodontiformes; family Protopteridae; genus Protopterus; species Protopterus annectens. The sequence continues at coordinate 11,289,287 of NC_056738.1, read as the reverse complement.
AATATCATAACCCGATGTTTTAAGTTGAAAAATGACCAGCATGTTGCATTCTAAATCTAAAATTCACTGGTAGAACTTTAATGAGATTGTCTGAAGAACTACAGTATGCATGCTTTGTGTACTTTGGTTAAAATAATTCAGACTAGCAAAGGCAGAATGCCAGAATCAGAAATTAAATTTACACAGCTAAAACTTGCAACTCTAGTTCTCACATATCCCTTCCTCTTCTGGTTTCCCAGTGATGTACGCAATCATCAGCAGACAACTAAATGGCAACAAAACCTTTCAACATTGCAACCATCTCTACTGTTATTCTCCAAGTGTCAATATTTGATATTTTCATAAATGAACTTCATTCCACTACAACAATAGCCACACTTATACAATATGCTGATGATTCATCCCTTATCTGATCTGCCCCATCCATAACAAAATTACAGGAAATCACTCAAAAATCTTTCACTGACATTGAAATATGGCTAAAAAATTTTAACTTGTTGCTTAATGCCAAAATAACAAGCTTATACTTTTTACTTCAAAACAATACCTTAGCCAGAAACACACATTTCATATTACCTCAAGTAATAACATAAAAATTGAAATAATAAGCCAAACTATGTGGAGTCATAAAAAATGGCAACCTCAAATTTGATAACCACATATTTCATTCCATCAAGAAAACTCACCAAAAACTCAACTCCTTCTGTAGAGCCAAACACTACTTGTCAGATCAAGCAAGGATTTCCTTATATGAGTCCCCTATTCTTAAAAATATAAACACTACAAATAAAACTACACTGGCCTCATGCTACTACAAAATAGCAAAATTTGCAACTGACCAGCCTTATAAGACACACTACTGCATTGCATTAAAGCAATTAAAATGGCTTGAACTCCCACACTAGTTGACATACTCACAACTAATCATTGCCCACAATCTATTTTACTCTTCAGACAAATACCCAGCATTAGAAAATACTCTACAGTACTATTCCACTAGAGACCTTCGCTCTAGCAATAAACTCTTACGATGGATCAGTATGACATTCAACACTGCTGGAGACTCTCTCTACTCCCATTATGTATCAAAACCCTGGAATGAAATCCCCACATAGTTAAACAAATAAAAAACATAAATAGTTTCAAAACTTTTCTTAAACTGCACCTGCACTGAAGATGGCTCTGTTTTTCCTGCTCACCTGGCTAGCTTTATTCAGATTACTTTTCCCAACTCTTATACCCACTTTGCTTCCCAATATTTGTACCTTATTGCTCCTCCTACTGCAGTAATTTCTTAAATTGTTACTCTTCATCTTTCTCTCACACCTCATCACTATCCACAATTCCTCCTCTCTCCATTTATCTCCCTGCTAATTTCCATAATTTTTCCTTTCATATCTCTCTTATCATCAATAAGAAAAGAAACAAGTGGTACGGTACTACCCAAAACAATAAAAACACACTAATGCACCTTGTAGGCTGGCGAAAAAACGATTGCCACAATAGAAAAAAAGTTTTATTTAGTGCTTTCATCCACAAAACAGTGAATTGCTTCAGTTCTGAAGAAGTTCACTGTTTTGCGGACGAAAGTGCTAAATAAAACTTTTTTCTATTGTGGCAGTCTGTTTTTCACCAGCCTGCATGGTACATTTCTGTTTTTCTTTTTTTATCAATCTTTAAGCTACATTACTAATTGTCTATCTGCAAATTATTATTAACTTCAAAAACACCCCGGTTTGATCCTTTTCCTGCAGCCACCATGCTATAAATACATTAACTCCTATTGTATTTTATTTTTCTATTCACTAATTAGCCAATTTATGTGAATTTCTCTCATTTTTAGTGTTAAAATACTATGTTAATGTAAGAAATATTTAAAAATCATGTAAATAAATTCATGTACAGATGTTTTTACCCCGCAATTATAAATGTGCATCCTGTGTTACGTAAATGTGGAACCTCCGATGAAAATGTCTTACTTAGTCAGATGTTGGATAAATGAATAAATATGTTGGGGTATTTCAGTGTGTTTGTTCATATTGTCAGGACCGCAATCCTGACAGCATTTCTTATAATTAATGTGGAAAGAAATTTCACATTTTGCCAAGGTGCTGTTTTTTTCAGAATAACTTCAGTCAGCCATCAGGAAAACACCGATGATGATACTGCAACATAATGATGAGAGCAAAGACGAAGGCGTTCTTATAAAGTGAGGTGAAAAATGACCAAGTGTTAGCCTGTAGCTCAACATTATTACACATTCAATGATTCCCTACTGATAAAAAAATCAATTAAAACATACCATTGAGTTGTTCTTCAGAATTTGCATTATAGATGGAAATATACACCTGATAGTCTTACTGGAGTACACATTGACACCATATTGAAAATACCACATGTACCAGCTGGCATGCTACACTAAGAATTTCAGCTTGTGCTCCATTCATGTTGGTTTGGTTTTCCACATTTCATACAGCATCCTCTTCCACTGTTTCTCAGGTGGTAACTATGTGATGGCAGAATGCTCACATAGCTACCGGTATGCTGCTGCAGGACACCAATCAATGATAGTAAAATGTCCTAGCTGATAGAGTGTACCACCCTCATTTTGTGGTATATGTCCAGAGTCAACTGTACTCTGCTGAAAAGAAGAAAATAGCATTGAGTAGTGAATCCACTGAATGAAAATTGGTTGTGAAATCTACAACTGTTCAGGAAACAGTGCACATATCCTGTGACACAATGCAAAATTGTAGACAAGATCTATACTGCCTTTAAACATTTTGTAGAGATCATTTGTGAAATGCATGAACACAAGGACTTACTTACATTACACACTATCTTTCATGCAATTGTCTACCTAAACTGTGTACAGGCAAAACTTAACCATTCTGTGACTAGTGCATGTTTTTTTTCAAACTGCTACAATGAACACATTTATGCTTTATTTTTATACTGATAATATTTATAATAATTCATACTGCACAGAATGTTCAGTAAACACAAAAACACAAAAATAAATACTACAAACACATATTTGCAGGGGGGCCCCCTGCACCTCCCATATAGAGGGCTGTGCCCCCCACACCCCCGCTACTTATATATACTAACTCTGAGATCACACTACAGTGGGGAAAAGGTATATTTCCTTATCTTCACTGTACCGCGATCTATAACAACAACCCCCCTGTCACCATTTTAAGTACCCCTCCCATTACAAAGCTTAACAAAAATAAAAAAAAAACACCAGACAATGCCGACCGTTCTTTCTGTAAATGTAGTCCACGATAGTCTGTTTTTAGTTACATGCATGTTCGTTAAACTGGGGTTCAGCTCTGTGGCTTTCGTTAATGTGTTATTTCGGTAAAACATTGTAGACACACACACACATATATATATATATATATATATATATATATATATATATATATATATTATAATTGTTTGTCATTAAGTATAAATGCTTATATCACTTTGCAAATGTGCCAAATGGAAGTCTGAAAAGATGACTAATACTAAGAATGATGTAGCATATGCTGCATGAAACTACTTGTCACGGACAACATAAAAATAATGGAGGTCACACATAAAAATTTTTTTTTTTTTCACATCAAAATGAAAGCCATTTTAGTTATGGAGCAGGGCTTATGAACATGCGTATAAAGTATTATCCGAGCTTCAGATAATCTGCAGTTATGAATAAGGTCTTACAAAACTTACAATATTAAGAGATTTATATAACTATATATTACTTTAATTTATTTTTTCAGTAGGGGTACAAAACTAAATTTGTTTTTTTTTAAGGAATCCACAACAGGTAAAGTCATTGTTCAACTCAGGACTAGTATTAACTTGAAAATAGTCATGTGACATGGTGTCAGTAGCTCAAAAGTTAGGGAATTACGGCTCAACAGGTAGCACACTTACCTTTTGGGTTGGAAGACGAGAATGCTGTGGGTTTTACTCCCACTTCACATGATTTGATTGCTAGTATAGCACTGGAGTGTGGTGGGATGCTGTACTTCTGACCATGCTGTCCTTCAGATGAGCTGTTAAACTGAGGTCACATTAAGGTGGTGGCATTTCAGGTAAATGAAAAAAAAATCCATGGCACCCATCAATAAGAGTATAACAATGTTCCAAATGCCCTGGACAAATTTCCCCTAGTAGTCTAAATACTTAAAAGATGCTACTAGTCCAGTGCATCTAACCTGGCCAAAAAAGGATTATTTGAATTACTTGGCTAGCTATTTGTAGGTATATGACAACAGTGCCATAATTAACAGTAATAACTAATGTTAATGCTTTAAAGACTTTAAGTGAATGACAAAGCTTTACTGTCATGGTTAAACAACCACTCTCTGTCACCTTCATTAAGATAGGAATTACGTCTTACCTGCCATTGTGCATTAAGCCGTCTCTGCTGCCAAATGTTTAATTAAACCTCACTGAGTTATAATCTTTAACTAATAAAACATAGAGAACAGTAATGTATTGACATCAGATGATTCATTGTTTTCTCTATGCAGAGTAGGGAAAATTGGAAACACTATTTCGTTATATTATTATTATCATCATCATCATCATCATCATCTTCGTCGTCATTGTTTTTGCTGTTGTTATTATTTTCTACTTTTCTGGAGTAATTGTAATTGTATAATTAAATGAAGTACTCATCTGTATAAACTAACAGTCATTCCTGAAGTTGTTAAGTGCTGCATATCTTCACGATCACTTCTCATCTTTCATCTGTTACTTCTTCCAATTTATACTTAGGATAGTTTCATTTTTCATGTTCTTAAATTTGTTTGGTTGGTATATATTTTTTTTCTAATGGAAGTGATGATAACTTGATCCATAAAGGCTGTTGAAAGGTTGCAGGTGGCTTAGAGGTCTTAGGGGTAGGTTTTGACCTTTTTAAAATGTCACAAAGCCTAAGTATAAGTGAGTTTTTATGACAGAGAGTGCTGGCAAGCCAAAAAAAGACCCAAAACATAAGAGAAGAATGAATAAAAAAAAATGCTCTTTTCCTTTAAATCATTTTTTGTACGAGGTTACTCCCTCTTCATAGACTTAGCTAACGCCTTTGATGCAGTCTCACATGAAACCCCCCCTCTTAGAGCTATGTTCCATCAGTGTTACCCTATCAAGCCTGCCCTGCTTCCATTGATATTTCTCCTGTCAAATGGCAGCACCTACCAGCCAGTTACTGTTTGAGTCTCACAGGGCTCAGTTCTAGGACCACTACTATTCAACATATTCACAAACTAATTAGAGACCCCAACAAATATTGCCAATATTATGCAATATGCCAATGACTCCACCCTCATCTGCTCTGAACTAACAATCCCTAAACTTCTAGAAATGACATAGCTCCTTTTCCCAGCAATCAAATCCTGTTTATCCAGACACCACTTACTACTGAACACTAAAAAAAGAGCTAATGCTGATTACTCCCTCAAAATACTCAGATCTAAAGTCTTCCTTCCACATCTACTCAATCAACAAATCCGAAATAGACACAGTCTCCAAAAGTAAGTTACTAGAAGTCCTAGTAGATATAAAACTAAATTTCATCAGCACATACTACGTCATCAAAAAATTAAAGACAATTAAATTAGACTCCCAATATAGAGCAAAAAAGTACTTTACAGACTCTATCAGACATGTTGTAACCAGAAACTACCTTCTCCCATCCCTCATCTATGTGTCAGCACTACTGAACAAATCTTATAAGAAAAAACTGGAAATGTGCTATATTAAAATAGCTAAATTATCTGCAAACACCACCTTTAACACCCATCACTGCACTGCTTTAAAAGCACTGGGCTAGTTGGAACTGTCCCAACAGTTAACATACATCCAGCTGTTCACTGCCCATAGCATCATTTATGCACCAGATAAATGCCCTTCACTCCAGCATACATTTCAGCACTACTCTTGTAACAGACCCATAAAATCTAATGACAAATCCTTGTTACTCATAACTAAATCCCTCAGCTAGGCAAGCAATTCATTGTATTCAAACTATGTTTCCAAACTTTGGAATGCTATCTCTCAGAATCTCAAACTCACTGATAAACTGACTTCAAAACTAAGATCAAACAGCACCCAAGAAAGAAATGGCTTTGCTCATGTACTACTCCAGCCTAGCCTTACCCATATTTTATTTATATTTGTTTTCTATAGCAGAGTACTGATCTTTATGGCCCTTTTTCAGATTCAGCCTAGGAGTGGTGTCTGGTTAAGTGACGTGCTCAAAGTCACACAGTAGTGGCTGAGGGAAACAAACCTTGTACCACTAGACCACAAGAAACAGGTTATTGACAGCTCCTTAATCCTCTAAGCCAACTGGCACACATGTCACTAGCTTAACCTAACCTAACCTAACCTAACCTAACCTAACCTAACCTAAAATAACAATAGCACCTCAATTAGGTCTCTCTTTTCTCATAGCTTTATGATTCCAGGTAAAACTTTTCATCTCTACGTCTTCTCATTTCTCACACCTGTCCCAACTCACCTTCTCTTACATCCCTCATTCTACTCCTTGTTGTCCTTTCATAAAAGCAGTTTTTCCTGTTGCTTCACTGACTTATCTCTTCAGCCACCTCCATTATAAACTCCCAACTTTTACCACCCTTTGCTTCCTGCTATCAATACTGCCAGTTGTCTTATTCAACACACCTATATGCCTCCTAAAAATAATAACATCCCAAACTGTTTACCTGCATTACTCATCAAGTCTAATTTTGAATACTTCAATAAACTCCAGACAATAATTTTATATATTTGTCATGTAATTCTTGGACCTGTATAATGCCATATGTCAATGGCAAATTACAAACTGTACTTGTATATTATATCTACAATCACTGGGGTAACTATGTATTGTTGTCTGCCAATATCAGTGAAAGTAATTTTTATATTTATAAAGTAATTCTTTAACAATGGATGTAACTAATTTCTTGGAGCTTTTCTCCCTGCGTGTCCGCTGAAAATGGTCTCTGTCCAGTTGGACTTATCCAGTAAACAAAGACAAATATATAAATAAATAAACAAACAGACAAATAAACAAACAAATAACTGACTTATAAGCATGTATTACTAAATTTAAATCATGGTGGAGTATTACATTGCACTTTGCTATGCAAGTGCACCATTCATAAATACAGCTTTCTAAACATTTATTAGAGGGAAAACATCATAAAGGTACATTTTACTTGAAATTAATTGTTATTGGTTTTAATAAATTATGTTGTGTAGTTCATAAAAATGTACAATTCTTTTATTTTTGGATATATTTCACTCACTTCTTGTGTTCTACTAGGATGATTTTTATAATGGTAACAGCTGCAGACTTTCAGAACTGTACAAGTACATATAGTAAACAGCTATGAAAGATGCAAGTAACCAGAATACTGGTTTACATACATTCCAATCGTAATATATTACAGGCAGAACTTATTGGGATGAACTGGGGGAATATTAACAATAAATTTGTTCTAAAACCTCACATTAGAGAGGAATGTGAACACAAGATTTAGCCTCATTAGGTAAAGTATATAATTTGTGTTTAGAACATGTATGGGGGAATACTTACAAGGAGTAACTGGAGTTACTGATAATGGTATGGAAGGGAGAAACTAAGGAAATCACTGAATTAAATCCTTTTCACTTAAACCACACTGCACTGCAAAAGTCAACTAAATCATGCAGAAAACCAATAAATAAATAAATAAATACAAATAAAAATTATGAGTAATGAATAAAAACATGCAGAAAAGTAATTGAAGAACAGTTTGCCAATAAAATTTAGTGGCATGCAAACTGGCCCACATTCAAGTTGGTTAGGCCTTAAGAATGCTGTTTACGGACCTCTTGAATGCGGTACATTTTCTTGGGTGATTAGTAATGAATCCGCAATAGGATGAAAACGATCAAAAAGGAGCATCTGCCAGACATCTGAAGTCATATCATGGGAACCACTATGTTTGTCTTGTCAGCCCAGAACAGCAGGCAAGCAGACTGATAAAGCACTAACATATCTTCAAGGTACAAAGTACTAATGATATATACTGCAAGTATGACAGTCCTCTGGAAGGCACTGTTGACTGGTGTAGGATTTGTACTACAGGAGTGATAATACCTTAATTAAGAAGGGGTAGGTAACATGGACCTGTTTGTGGAGTCCTCTACAAGCTGAAGGCACCAAATATCTGAGGGAGAGTGATCACAGATAAAAGCTATTGTATTTAGCTAAACCTGAAGATGCCACAGTGCAAGTAACCAGGCCATTAGATAGAATAACAGTCATGACCCAAGCAATGTTCCTCACATGAAACTATAAGGTTCATCAGGCATTGTCATTTTATTATTCAGTGACAGCAGATCATTACACTACATTTGCCTGTGGCAGAATGAGACAACTAAACTATAAATAAGTTATTTAAAAAAATTAACATTGTTCCTATCCTCCAGTCCTCTCTGTCCTCTATTTGTCCTATTCCATTCCATCTCCAGCAATCCTTCTGATAGCTGGTTCTATGTGACTGCAGCCATCTCCATTAAGAAGTACTTTCAAAGATATAGTGAGTATTTGGCTCTTATAATCTGCAGCCCTAATGAATCCTTAAACTATCCAAAACTTCATATTGTACAATCATATTGCATCTTTACATTCCTTCTGACCTATTTTGAGAAAAGTCACTTGTCATCTAATCTCTAGTCATGAATTCTCTCTCCCTGTATGGCCTCCACCAGTGTATACACTACACTATATGCAGCCTGACTAGAACCTGGTGGAATGGCACTAATGCATTTTTTGTATGAGACACTATCTCTCACATAATACAGCATTCTGTTTGCTGTTGCCACATCCCTTCATTCTGCTCCTGGTCTTCTAATATGGGTATAATATTTATCCCAGGTCCTTTTCTTGACATACTGCTATCTGTCCTACAGTTCCCAGCTTATATTTTTCACTAAAGTTGTAGATGATGTACAGTATTTTGCATTTGTCTGGAATGAACATCACTAGCCATCTTTCTACTCTCACAGGCATCATTATTAGATCTTCCTTAGACTCTTCACGCATCACCCACTCTCCTATCACCGGAACAGAGGCTGATTCTACTCTCTGTTTTGAACACACTGAAGTGTACCGAACCCAAAAACAATTCCAATGGTATTCTGCTAGTCACTTTCCTTAGGCTAACAACCTCTCACCCTAGCTCTGTGTACTATCCTTCAGACATTCCACAGTCTAGTCTCAGACATGTCCTCACCCCTTGAAGATTTTTTAGCAACTAACAAAGTGGGACAAAGTCTACCGAGCTCATGAAGCATCAGCTATATTATAACACCAATACAATAAAGAATTGTGATTTGTCCCAGAGAAAAGGTACTTATGCATGTAGAAACTGCTCGGCCTGTAAATATATATATCCTTGCTCTACATTCATTCACCCTAAGTTAAGCTTTGAAGTATATGCCAAACATTATGCAGACTGCAGAACTAAGAACATTGTTTATTTTGCATTCTGCATAGTCCACCAGGCTTATTATATTGGTAAAACCAACTGCATGTTGAAAGAACATATACAAGAACATTACAGGGACATGTTAAATAAAAAAAGAGACAAATGCCCTGGCAAAACATGTTGAGGTAGCTGGCAACACACATTCCTTTAAATTTTTAGTGATAGAAATTTTAAAGGAAGGAATGAGAGGTGGTGATTTGACTAACAGAACAGAAATAGCTGAACAGAGATGGATTTTAAAACAAAATGCATATAATCCTCCAGGAATTAATGAAGCAGTTTATTTGAAGCGATTTTTAAAGAATAGAGCTCTTAAACATTAATTATATTGTAATGCTGTATTATATATTTTTTTATACCTATTTGGTACAGTTTTTAAAGAAAATTCTTAATTATATATTTATTGTATTATTGATTTATTGATTAATTGATTAATTGCTAAACACGCTTTTATATTTAAATAGTATTCAATTTGTTGTTTTATTCAGTCTGGTGAAGCAGTTTGAGAGACCGTGAAAGCGCTTGCTGTTTGTTGAAGAATAAAAGTGATTTCCACAGAATTACAGATGTAGTGGAGTGGCTCATTCGTTTGTTTTTTTTTTTTTTTGGGGGGATTATCTACCTAGCTCATGTCTGTTGAGGAACATCACACAATGTATGAAAGAAATGATGCTACTAATTTTTGTAATCAACTTCCATGTATGCTCAAGGAATATGCAATTATTTTAGCAGGAATATGGATCTGTGGAGTAGGAAAAGGGCTGAGCAGACTTGAGTGAGTATATTTAGAGATACAGGGGTTTAGGTTCAAAGCCAACTTAGAAGAGGGTGCAGTAGGGATTGCCATTTGGAAAAATGCCTTTTTTAACACTGCTAAGTGGTTTTGATGATTTTCCATGTGATCTTTAGTGGTGCAATGCTCGTTCATCAACAGAATATTACACTCTCAGTTTTCCTGTAAAATATTCATGAAATTATTTTGTTATGTTAATTGAGCCACATTTAGGTAATGCACCACATAAGCAAAACAAATAAACCTAAACCTCTGGGTGAAATGAGAAGGAAAGTCCCCAAACTCTCATTGCAGACATGTTTTCTCCCTGCAACCCCTCACTTAATATGACCAGTTCAAATGCTGCACATCACTGAGATAAACTGAGAAGTTTCATTAGCAAATGAGTCACTAAATACATGATTACCCAGAAAACTGCATCACATTTGACTGACAGCTCCTGACCATGAATTTGTGTTGACTCTTGTTCTGGAGATTAGTCCTCTGAGAAAGACTCAAAACATTCTCTTAGAAAGATTATCATAACATTCCCAGAAACTACAGTTAGACTAACTGGAATGTAGTTCTGCAGATCTTTCTTGCTTCATCTATTGCAGAAGTGCCCTACTCTTCCTGTCTTTTTTCTAATTCAAGACATCTCCTGGCTCATGGGCCAGATTCTTGAGGATACTTGAAAGCAGGTGTTTGGTCCTTCTGTGTTGTCTTCCATTAGTAATGCCTGTTCCTTTTCTACCTCCTCCTCTACCCCCTCCTAGTATGTATTTGTCTGTTGCTCTTCTGGTTGCACCCTACCTCCTTCCCAGCATGACATCTTGCCGTTACCTTCCTTCATAAAGACAGAGGTGAATATTTATTGAATACCTCCATTTGTCACCAGTCTTCTGTAATCTCCCTCCCTCCCTCAGCCTTAATAGGTATGGATTTACTTTTTTCCTTCCAATATTATAACTAAAATAACCCTTTTCCCCTTCTTGATCATTTCTGTTGTACCTCGACAGGTATGGCTTTCCATTTCTCTTTTTTTGTATTATAAGTGAAATAACTTTTTCCCATTCTTAATCATTTCTGCCAACTCTTTCCCTATGTACCCTTCTGCTCCCTTCACACAATAATTGCTCTCCTGCTTGCCTCTTCAAACTATGTCATGTCTACTTCTAAAGTCCCCCTTTACCAATTTTTGTACATTTGTATGTTCATTTTCCCTTTACCATTAGTCTAATATGCCAGCGTAGTCACATTGGCTTTCTCTTCTTACCCCTTATCATTTTCTTCAGACCCTTGTTCACAGCTTTGAGTACTTTGTCTCTGACTCCTTCATATAATGTGTTTATCTCTGACCCTCCCTCTCAAGTCAGAATACTCCATCCCTCTCAGGTCACACAGTACTGTCCGTCCTTGATATCTTACTCCCTGTCTTGTGGCTAATGGTGCATTTAACTATATATCTCTGACCTCTTCTGCTTTATTTAAGGTCATGGCCAGAATTCCATCCTTTCAAATGCAATTCCCTGAGAGCAGATTACACCAGTCAATAACATATTTGAGACAGCAGATGTACCACTAAGAAGCCACATATGGTAGGTCACAAAAGCCATAGTCAACACATTGTGCAATAGTGTAATGGGCAGGTATGCAACAGGAACAGATGAAATATGTAAATAATATATGTGAAAATACCTCTTATCTCAGTGCTAGAATTCTGGACAAAGACAAAAATAAAGGGGGGGGCAAGAAGCAAAATAAGTGGCATATTTTAAATATTGCTCTTATAAATTTAGAAAGTTAATAGAATAATAAGCTTTGCTTTTACACATTCTCTGAAGGATATGAAATCTAAAACTCAAATATCATCATTATTAAGTGTTTCAAACCAGAAATGTTATAAGGTACAGACCAAAAATATGAGACAAAAATCTGGATATTCTTCAAAATTCTGGACAATTGAGAGGTATGTACATGAATAAATCATGGAAAAAGGCCCATGCCAGATGTATACACATGTGTCCCCATGCAGACCAATGTTATAGTCATCAGCAAGTGAGCAACAACCACACATGCCAAAACAATCTTTGTGATGGTCCAGTGATGGAGTTTTGAAGATTACAGGGATTTTGCAGATTACAAGGATTAGAGGACTGAGGACATCTAGCCAAGAGATGGATGGATTTCCTGAGAGGAAAACTTGTGACAGTAAGTCACGACTGTCAAAAAAAGATAGGAGAGTGGCTTTTTTATCAAGAGAAGTGATGAAGATGACATGACACCCTGACTTTATGTAAAAATGGGAAAAGTGAGTTGGTGAAGATGATGATGAATTATAGAGTTTTACTGGCCCTATGCCATGTCTTGCTATATAGGCCCTGATGGCATTGCACTTTGAGTGGGTCAATAGTTATGTAAAATGCATAGGGTATGAAGACTTATGGACATAAAAACAGTGAGTACGTCAGAGGACAGCATGCCTTGGTGTATGTGGCCATGGGTTTTAATGTGCAGAGGTGGTTTATACACATGGTGCATTTTCACTCATTGTTGCGCACAAGTAGCTCACTCCGGGTGTCGTAATTTAGTGCATTTCTACCACAGCACATATGTGACTTTGTTCATGTCACCACAGCAGCCATGTTGTTAACAACTTCATTGCTGTGTAGTACAAAAAAACATGTTACAGTCAACTATGCAGCGACCTTATATGGGTTGAAGTGATATAAGTATTACAGAAACACAACAATGGTCAATATAGAAAACACATTTATGGGTTGCAGAGGTCAGTGGTTGAATTCTGTCAATTATATGTAATCCATGTGCTTAGGAACTGCGTCCTCTGTAATGTTTGACCAGCCTATCTGTTAGCACCTCTTCATAATGCATATCATGTATGTGACATGCTATGTGGCATATGACATAGATGACAGTGATAGCACAGATAAGTGGTGATGCACTGTGAGCTGTGCTGACACATTCTAGCATAAGTGCAGGTGCATTGCACAGCCGTTCTGTGTCTACACCCAACATCATCTAGGATTTGAACTATGGCATGTAGCACAACATGATACTTATAATCCCTGCAAGCATTCATGTCTATCATATACCCATAGTAGACACTGGGCAAGTTTTACATACTGTATGGGCATATTTAAGACTAGTGAGCACTGAGGTTTTACTTTTGCTTGTCTGTATGACTTGTACTCCCTCTCTCTGTAACTGTGAGCCTTGTACTCTCTGTATAAACATCTGCACTACTTACAAGTGCACTTAGCGATCAGCAATGTCATTAATATAGTATGTAGTAGCCAAGGAGATATTCTTATGTAACACAAAAACCATAATGTATTTCAGCACTTACTCTATGGTTCACGTGGTTTTTCACCCCTCCATTTAAGAGGCATTTATCAGTGCCTTGAGAACATGCAAAGGCAAATACATCCAGGTGTAGGCCATTACTTATCCTTCTGCAAGATGTCAACCCACTCTGACATCATAAAGTTGCCCGAGTCACCTTAAGCTTAGCTTCACTATGAAGTCAGGCTTTATGCTATGTGGCATAACTCATGAAAAGGTTGTTCTACATTGACTACCAAATAGGTCCATGGTGATCATTAAACATTTTATTTCTGTGTTCATACTATAAAATGTCAGAACAACACTCCATGCATGCCAGTGCCATCACACTTTATGATTGGTTTACCACATATTCATGAATATGTTGATAATCTGCAATGCTTATGTACAACATGAATGGCTATGCTACTATACCGTGCAGAACAGTGTCAAAATTGTGCTGTGCTGTGTCATCCACTATACTGATTAGTAGCAGCAAGGAAAAGTCGCATCTGCTGGAGTGCACATACTACAACACATGGATCATTATGGGAATTTATAGAGTACTGTTGCACTGTGCTTATAGTTATATTAGTATAGAATATAAAACAGAGATATTTTTCTTATACATTGAGATATGACATCTGACCAAGGCCATTCAAATTTTCAGATTGTTAATAGGCTTGGCTGGCACTAAAGAGTAGCAAACACTATGTCTCTACGTATATTTTGTCCTTTAACATTTGCAAAGGTACAACTCTTAATTTACTTCCACATATAGAGGAATGCAAACATGATGAGCATCATGTCGATAGTGTATGATAAGATAGGTGACTTGTTTTTGGTGACATGTGCAGCCTTAAGTGGAACTGACACATCAGCAGTGTTCTCCGCATGTCTTCTCTGTCAGGGCAGAGATTATATAGTGTTACCCCCACAATGGTTATATTAATGTGTGTGTGTGTGTGTGTGTGTGTGTGTGTGTGTGTGTGTGTGTGTGTGTGTGTGTGTGTGTGTGTGTGTCCACTGACATGGCATAGTATTGACTGCCATTTCAGTGCCAACCCTGTCTGGGGGTAATAAGACATATGCAGACATAGGACATAGTGAAGGGCCGATCTTGTCTCCTGAACCTGATTGACTTCTTTGAATCAGTTTCCAGAGCCATGGACAAGGGTAAGGTGGTCCACACAGCCTATCTAGACCTTGCCAAGGCCTTTGACACCATCCCCCACTCTGGAATCATAGATAAACTTACTAAGATGGGCATTAATCCCTATGTCACCCAATGGGTTGCTAAATGGCTTACTGATAGAACCCACACTGTAAAAGTAGCCGATTCCAAATCCAGCTCCAGACAAGTGACAAGTGGAGTACCTCAGGGTTCAGTCCTGGGGCCGCTCTTGTTTGGCATCTACTTCTCTGAAGTACAGGTCAACACTAAGGGACTCTGGCTAACAAAGTTTGCAGATGACTGCAAACTGGGAGCCATTATTGAATCCCCAAATGATGTGGATACTCTACAAAAGGGCCTTACAGAAACAGATGCTTGGTGCCAGAGCCATGGGCTCAAGCTCAATGCCAAGAAATGTATTGTTATCCCCTTTGGGAAAAAAACATGTATCCATGAATTACCATATAGGTGGCAGTACACTAAACACAGAAAGTGTGATAAGAGACTTAGGGACACAGGTGGACAGTGGTCTCACCTTCGATAACCACATCGCCACAACAGTCAGGAAATCCTTCTATGTGGCACACCTCATCACGAAGGGCTTTTCATCCAGAAAGAAGGAGGTCATTGTCCCAATGTACTCATCCCTCATTAGACCCATTATAGAATGCAACGCCCCATTTGGTATGTACCTCTCAAGACATCTGCAACAACTGGAAAGGCCTCAGAAATACCTCACTAAAAGAATCACAGGCCTAAAGCAGATGCCCTATGCTGATCGCCTTAAAAAACTCCAGCTATACTCTGTCACATATCGTCTACTCAGAGGTGATCTCTGCTTAACATACAAGGCCATGTCAAACCCAGAGCTGTTGGACATGCTACACTTAAAGAAATCCCAATCCCTCAGAGCTACACGCTCCAGGGATCTAAACCTTGTCATCACAATAAACAAAACATGCTGGAGGGATAGGTTCTTGACCCAGAGACTCCCCAGACTCTGGAATAGATTGCCCATACATGTCAAGCAGAGTGCCTCTTTGGACCTCTTCAACAGGAACCTTGACAATTGGATGGGAGAAAGGAAATTCACCCCAGGGATCACGTCAGTCGCCCTGCTAGACAGGGGTCCAGGAAAGTAAATAATGTGGGAAGAAATAGCCAGGGAATTGTTATGGCTAGGCTTGTATAGGCCCTAGGGCTGATAGCCTAGTACCAACCTATGAACCTATGAACAAGAACAGCCTCACAACACTAAACAATGTGCTATATTGGCAGTGTAGTACTAGGCATATTGCACAAACTGGGCTGCTTGGCAAACTGGTCTCAGAAGACTAAACTAATAATGTAGAGGCTGTTCCTACTATGCTGGCAATTTGCACCTCCTCTACAATTTAATGGTATCTTAGATGCGTAGAAATGGTACAGTCTTTATAGAATGCCTGCATTAACATTCTGCTAATGATACACATTGCATTCACATATTGTAGTTCTGCATGCTGGGTATATGGATAAACCTCAGATATGCTCTGATATTTTATATGAATTGTTAGCCAGTGTGCCAGGATTGTCAGGATACATGTATGTCCTATATTATAACAGTGCTTGTATATACAAGCAGTTGTGTACTTAAAGGTCACATTGGCAAGTATTTATATGTGTGTGTGTGTGTGTGTGTGTGTGTGTGTGTGTGTGTGTGTGTGTGTGTGTGTGTGTGTGTGTGTGTGTGTGTGTGTGTGTGTGTGTGTGTGTGTGTGTGTGTGTGTGTGTGTGTGTGTGTGTGTGTGTGTGTGTGTGTGTGCGTGTGTGTGTGTGTATGTGTACTATCTTGTGAGATGTACTGTTGTCAGTCTGGACAGAACAAGGACACCAAATTACTATTTGAATTGCACCCAGCTGTGAATAATATATGATTTGATGAAACATTTGTAAAATGTGTATTTACAGGTGATATCTCAGTGCTGAATATGTACATGGCAGATTGTGCCATCAATGATGCACTGACCATATGGTGCTTAGTTTTCTAAATTGCTGTGCAAAATATACAAAATGTCTGCAAGCATGGGCAGTAGAACATTGACCATAATATACATTATTTTATTATGCTCAGATGTTAGTAATCACATGAATGTCCTGAATGCAGAGGTTGTTCATTACAGAGCTGTATGACTGATATGATGGAAGCTGATGCTAACTATAACTGCAAAAAGTATCTGTACCACATGGTATACGCAGACATTCTTGAACTTAAAAAGTAAAAACTCCCTGCAGCAGATACTAATAAACGTACTTAATATTCTAATATTATATTCTAAATTATATTCTAATGAAAATATATTCTTGATTTGGCTCTCACAAATATAACCTCTACATTTACCCTTCCTCTAGTCTCTCCTTTCCATGTAACTCAGAGCACAGACTTGTGACATTTTCCTTCAAAATGTACAAATCTCCTGAAATCAACATCTCTGAATTTAAAAAATTCAGATTGATGCATCACATACAATTATACAATAAAATTTCAAACTTCACCTTTGCTATCACCTTCTCAGACGTTGACAAAACAGTCATCTTCGGAAAGGAGTTATGTATGTCCATTTAAACAAATGCATAGAATTAGCATTACCAACCAGAACAAAATACAATGGGAAATTCAAAAAGAAACCATACCTTTGGTTCATTAACATAAATAAACTTTGCATCACCAGAAAAAAAAAATCCTTATATTGTACATCAGATCCAAAACTCCTCATAACAAGGATAGTATAACAACATTACCAGGGAACTGAAAACACTTGTTAGGACTAGTAAAGCATCTCATGAACTTAGGCTAGCTTCTGAAGTTAAGGTCTTTCATTACCTATGTTAAGAAATTAAGGAATAATATCCAACAGTGCTTGGAACTTATCTAGAAGGGGACCACCCAATCAACAGACATTGCCAATGTCCTAGCTAACATGTTTAGTGCAAACTTCACCCTTAAAACATCCATTCAAACTCCACATTCCCTGAAATCGCTCATACCCCCTATTATCACCCAGAAATACGTTCTGAAAGCACTGTCAAAGACTAAAAGTACATCTTCTATAGGACCTGACACCATACTTGGATGTTTAGAGTCAAACAGGCCTTTAGCAAACCTCTCCTCAAATTGTTTAACTTAACCTACACTGTAGGATCTGTTCCTGAACTATGGCACAACACAGTGGAGAAGTCCTTTCGCAACTGTGGACCTACCACAGACCCAGCATTACAAGCCTGATCTGCAAAACTATTGAGAATTCTAATGACGTCATTAGTTATGATATTAAAATCATACTATATAAAATATAAATATATTAATTAGTCTAGCCCATCAACAGTTTGGATTCATCAAAGGGAAATACTACTTATTAAAATTAATAGCTAATTTCTTTGAGGGGGGTCACACAAATTATTGACAATGGTTATCCCTTAGCTAAAACCTTTCACACCATACTCCATGTCAGGATTGCAAGTAAGCTAAATGCTTTAATTATAGATCTTTAAGTGGTAAGAGGGATACACTGCTAAAAAACAGAATCCACATAGTTTGTGTGACAGGTGCTTCCTTTCAAAAGTAAGAAGGTAACCAATGTTGTCCTTCAAGTCTCTGTATTGTGAGTCCTCTCTCTCAGTATTTATATCTTTCACCTAGAAATCAGGAACTAGAGTTTTTGGTTAATTAAATTTATAGATAACTACAAACTTCTGATATCTGTAACTTTTAGGAAGAACTTACCTCAGTTAGCATGTGGTGTACTGAAAGTTGTTCAAATTAAATGAGAAAAAGGTATTGTGACATTTTATTTGGAAAACACTCCCTACTGTCAAGATATGAAGCACAATTCTCCATTAGTGAATGAAAATTTAGTGTTAAGGCCCTGGGTACCTGGGTCGACAGATCTCTTTCCTTCGATAATCGTGGAGCAGATGTAGTAAAAAAATCATGACATTTACCACAACTAATACCCAAGGGCACATCACCTAGAACCAAAGATATCATTGTTCCTTTATATTTTGCACTGATTAGACCAATCATAGAGTAAAGTGTCCCCTTACGAATGTACCTTGCTCGATATATCAAACAACTAGAGAAGCCCAAATGTTACTAATTAAGAAGATTTCAGGCTTAAAGACTGAACTTCAGAGATGCTAGGAGCTTTACCCCTTTACTCAGTACCTTAAAGATTCACGATGGGAAACCTCTGCCTTGTCTACAATGTCATTAGAGATTCTGTTATGCTTTATCTCCAATATCTCTGCAAGTTTAATAGCTAAGTAAACACATGAACCAAGGACCTAAATCTTCAGATCAATAGAACGAGTTTGAGAGACAGATTCCTTATATAGTACCTCCACAATCTCTTGATTAAGCTGCTCCTACAGTCTAAGCAGTGTGCAGCATTGTTATCCTTCAGACAGAACGTGGATGACTGAATGGGTACCCTCAGATTTATCCTAGGACTCACTGACCTGGTCTTCCATGAGAAAGGGGATACAGCCTGAGGGTGGGTATTCATGGCATGGGATTAAATTGCCTTGAAACCTATGAATGAATCTTGAGAGGAAGATGTCACGCATTTGGTGGTGGAGGCAAAAAATCCCCACTTGTGCAATTTTACAATGGTACTGTTTTGCTTTTCTGTTTATAAATGGTATGTAGCATTAAACTTTATGTTTTTAAATGATACATTGAGACAGCACCTCACTGTGCATGCTCACTGCAGAAGTATATATTAAACATGTCATTACAAGTGTGGTGGCTGTGACAAGCAGTGTAGTGATGCTACTGCAGCATAATGATGTTTATATAACATCACAAAAGACTCATAAATGAAGTGATTACTGTTGTCTACAGCAAAGCTGTTTGCTGAGAATTGCAGGTGCTTGCGTAAAGGAATGTTTTTCTGTTATGCATATTTTTTTGCATTATACAGACTGTTTATGTCTTTGCTTTGTGCATTTGAGTTGCACAATGACTGAAATGTATACTACCATTGTGCTACACCAACATGGTGCATTCACTTCCCCACTTCTCCCAGGTCTGGTGATGTTTTGACACTGCTGTGACATTTTGTTTTCATAGCTCCATAGTTGTCTGCCAAGCTGCTTGGGACTGAATGTCAGAAACAAATGGTAAACATCACAGAGAACAAGACAGAGCCAGATCATACCTCTCAACCTACAGTAATTGAAAACTAGAATAAAGGCCCTTGAAAAGTAGGTATATCCAGCCATGAAGTCTGGACATGTAATTGGTATAACATTTGAATACTATATAGCACATAACTCTTCCTATTTTCAATAGGAATACAGGATACAACTCAGAAACATATTTAAAAAATGAAGTGAATCTGATGCAAAATATAAGCACATTATCACACAGTGTATAAAATCTGTAGACTTTAATGAGTTGTATTGCAAAATTCTCCTGCACAAGGTCATTTATTTTTGCTTCAAAGAAGGGAGATTTAAGATGTGCATCCTCTTTCATTAAATTGTTGTTGCCACTAGTATGTTGGTCATGTAGTATGTTTTTTGTGTACTAGACATCTTCAAAAATAACATGTGATGGACAGATTTCAGAAAAATATATGCAGGGGTTAATCAAGCCAGAAAATAGGGATACATCTATAAAAATAGTGGCATCCTGTGCAGGGGGTATATGAGCCCTGAAAATAGGAATTATTTTCCAAAGCAGGAACAGTTGTGAGATCTGAGACAGATGCGTTGGGATACCCTATGAGATATGATATCCTCATAATATAATATAGGGTTTGGAGGAGTCAGGCAGTGACACAGGTAAAAACTGCTGATGACAATGCTGCCAGTGGCCATGGCTGTATTACAAATTTTATTGTATGGCTAATGAAAGCAAGGACAATGACATGCATAAAACAAAGGACATGAAATAGATGAAAAAGGTGACACTGCCCAACTCTGATCTAGGACTCTAATGTAAAAAAAGTAAATGAATAAATAAAACAGCTGACCAAGAATGAGAAGGGGCTTGTATATCTGATAGCTGACATCTCCTTACTGAGCTACCTTCTGGTGCTCCAGAGTTGGGTGTATTGTCCAGTACATATATGTCTGTCCCTATGTGTTTACCACATCATAGGAAGTTACTAGGCTATTGGCACTGAGGCCATTACAAGCCTAGCCAAGAATTTAGCCCATGTTCCAAGAAGTCAGCACCCTATGCCACTGTCAAGCAGGGAAACAGGTGGAATCTCAGGGGAGTATTTTATGTTCCCCATGCCGTTATCCAGGTTGTGATTAAAAAAGGGACAGAGGTATTCTGCTTTACATGTAGAGGGAGTCTATTCCTCAAAAGGGGGAGTCTCTGGGACACAAATCTGTCCAGCCAACAAGACCTATTGATGTTACAAACCAGGTTGAGGTCGCGCATGTGGGTTGCTCTAGTGGGGTATGACTTGAAGATATGCAGCAGTCCCATCAGGGCAGGATCTAAGATTGCTTTGTATGCCAGACAGAGGTCACCTCTGAAGTGTCTGTAGGAGACTGATGAATTGTTTTCATGGATATGTGCACCTTTGTTGCATAATGCTTGTCACTGCTGCAATGTGCTCAGTGACCATTCTGTGCTACTACATCTGTTTGTCCCTGAAGGCTCTATTTACTGAAGCATTTCACCTTTGTTGGTTTTTGTTCTTTGACCCAAAGTACCCAGACATGCAATCTTCAGCATATGCTACAGGAATTGCAGCACATTATTAGTCTATTCTGTCATCACATGACAAACATAGACAAGGTTGTTATCTTTGGAATGTGCATTTTCATCAATGGCAGTGTGTTACATTTTATGTTATAAATATGTTGCTCACAAGGATACTCAGATTTAATTTTAATGGGATGGTAGTTCACCTGTCCAGTAGTGCTATGTTTGGACTTATCCATAGATTCATAGGATGTTGCTAGGCTAGTTGCTCTAGAGTCTTTATAAGTCAGCCATGTTAATACCGGGTTGCCCCAATTGTCTTTAGTTAGATGGATGTACTTTAAAGATCAGCAACAACTACCCCTTTCCATGGAGGGACATGGGTGCCACCCCTGGGGGTGAATTTGTGTTCACCCATCCATTTGTCCAGGTTGCACTTGAATAGGGTCATTGAGGAACCTAGTGTTACATGAATTGTAAGTTTATTCCAGAGAAGCAGCAATCTCTGGGAGACATACCTGTCTCTCCAGCAAGTTCTGTTAATGTCACTGGAAAGATTGAAATCCCTAGAATGAGTGACTCTAGTGCCATTTGATTTGCAGATATGCAGCATTTCCATCAGGTTGGGGACAGAGACTGCTCTATAAGCCAGGCACAAGTTACCTCTCAGTAGCCTATTTGATACAGAGTACAGTGACACTATCCATGCAGTTCATGGTTTGGAGGCCCTGTATCTTCTTAGTGAGAAACCTCTGTGGTCTCTCCAGTTGCTGCAGGTGTCTGGTGAGATACATACAGAAGAGAGCATTGTACTCTATTAATGGTTTGATTAGGGTCAAGCAAAATGGGGATATAACATCCTTAGACCTCTATGCAATGCATTTACTTATGAGATTCACAATGTAGAAGGCTTTCCTTACCTCCGTGGAAATTTGCTGGTCATAGTGCAGATTGCTGTTGACCTGTGTTTCAGATCTCACACCACAGGGTTTGAACTTAGGGGGGTGCTGTCAATATTGCAATTAGTGGGGAATTCCACTTTACCAAATGGGATAATGGTGCACTGTTTTGTGTTTAGTTTTAGACCATGACTTTGGCACCAGTCATTTGTTTGCGTTAGCCCCTCCTGTAATATGTTAACATTGTTGAGGGACTCAATGACTGCACCTAGTTTGCAATCATCAGTGAAGTAAGCAAGCCAAAGGTTGTCTACTTTAGCCTGGACTTCCAAGAAATAGATTCCAAATAGTAAAGGGCCCAGTACAGACCCTTGTGATACACTACTGGTGACAGGTATAATGATAGAGGTGGAGTCACTAACTTTGACAGTATGTATTCTGTTGGCAATCCAATTAGCTACCCATTTAGTGATGTAAGGGTTAACACCTAGCTGGGGGGAGTTTTTCAATGATACTCAAGAGGGGAACTGTGTCAATGACTTTGGCTAGGTCCAGATAGGCAGTATGAACTGTCTTACCTTCATCCAGGACTTTGGTAACTTTCTCAAAGAAGTCTACTAGGTTCACTAAGCATGATCTACCCTTAATAAAGCCAAACTGGGTTGGGTCTAGAGTTTGAAGGTTGCCTATATCCTTGTTGATAAGGTCCATGATGATCCTTTCCATTGTCTTGCAGAAGAGGTTAGTTAGACTTTTGGGGCTGTAATTCCCAGGGTCAGTTGATGGCCCCTCTTTATGCAAGGGGATTACTGTTGCTGTTCTCCATTCTGCTGGTACAAAGCCAGTTCTCAAGGTATGGTTAAAGAGAACAGAAAATGGGTCAGCTAGGTCCTGTTTTAGATTGCTTAGTAAGCAACCTGGGATGTTATCTGGTCCCAGTGAGGCTGTGTTTTTGGCCTTGGAGAGCACATATATGACTTAATCTATAGAGATACTAAGTAGAAAACTGGTGTTAAGTATGCTTTGGGGTATGGATGGTGGGGATAGGGAGATAAAGTTTGCACCAAATCTGTCAGCTAGCAGGTTGCCAATTTCCTCCAGTATAGTGTGAGTGGTACTATCTACTACTAATTAGGCACATAGCTCTGCACTCTCTTTTAGATTTTGAATGTAGTTAAAGAATGCCCTATAATTGTCCTTGGTGAGGGATGCTGGTGGGGATAGGGGGATGAGGTTTGCAGCAAATCTATCAGCTAGCTGGTTGGCAATTTCCTCCAGTATGGTGTGAGTGGTACCATCTACTACTAATTTGGCGCATAGTTGGGCACTCCCTTTTAGATTTTGGAAGTAGTTAAAGAAATCCTTATGATTGTCCTTGGTTAGGGATGCCATTTTAGCTTCATAATTAGCTTTAGAGGACTTTGCAAGACTTCTGATTTGCTTGTACAACCTGTGGGGGGAATTCTTCCTCTGCAGAAGCAGTTGTCTCTTGTTCTTGGACATCAGTTTCTTCCTTTTGTTATACAATCTGTTTATACTAGATGTTCACCAAGGTGGCTTGTTTTATCAGGAGGGTCTGGTTTTAATCCAGTTAGGTACAGCCAAGTCTATACATTTACTAAGATGATTATATAGAGTATTTATGCACATCTCTGCATAGGAGTTGTTATTGCCTGTGTTTGCAGGGGGTTAAAAACTTTTTATACCATCTCTTAGTAGGCTGTAGTTTACTTTGGAGAAGTTCCTTATTTTTTTTTTCTCCTTTGGGAATGTGGGGTCCAATAGTTACTTCAAATTAGACTGATTTATGGTCTGACCTTACCAGGGAGGGCATTGCACAGGGGGCAGTACAGTGACCACCAGTGTTGGTGAGTGTTATGTCAAGGACATTATAGCCACTTGTGGGGAGCAGACTCTCTGTTTCATAGTATTTGTATTGACAAAGTCCAGGAACCTATGGGCCAGCATGTATGAGCTCATGTAGGTTACAAAGTTGATGGAGGGATAATTGAAATCGCCCATGACTAAAGTGTTGGGCTGTATGGCGAGTAACTCCAGTAAGTCTAGGTAGGCATTGTGCTTCTTTTAGTTCATGGAGGGGTGATCTATAGCTAGCAATGATGTGGTAGAGCATTTTGCCTATAGTTAATTGGGCGTGGAGTAGTTTGAGAGAGTCATACTGTTTGACCAATCTTGAGGTATACTTGGCTTTAATGAAGATGGATACATCACCACCTTTGGTTTTCACACCCATTCTGAAGTCTGAATGTGTTGAAAACATTGTAACCTTGCATAGCTGGTGTGGTCTCTGTGACCTTGAGCCATGTTTCATTGACTGCACAGAAATCAGCATCTTCCAAGGTGAGGACTGCTACCAGGGATTGCAGTTTCATCTTTAGACTACTAGCATTAAGCAGCAGAATGTTGAGTTTGTCTCGAGTGGATTTTGTTATGTCAGAAATTTTGTTGTTTTGACATTGTCTAAAAAAGGCACTAGCACTTAACCAATATCTGAAAGCCTAATGGAGACAGGTGCAGACCATCTCTGGCAAAGCAGCCTGGTCCGTCGACCATGTCTTCCCAGGACAAATACTAAATCTCCCTGGAATGACACCAGAAGCTAAGCCAATTGTTGAAGTTTATTATTTTTTCTTTATATTGTGGCATCACCCTGGGTGAAGGTAGAATGTTGCTTAGGGCTAGGCTCATACCTGCCTGGGACATATAATCTAAGAGTTCAATCATATCTCTCTTCATATAGTTCAGGGAGGTACATCTGAAGTTATTCACCCCAACATGGACTATGACAGAATCGTAACGATACTTGTTGATTGACCTGAGAGCATGTGTGATCTGACAGATCCTGTCACCCAACAGGCAGCTGACTGTGTCCTTTTTACTCCTCACCCATATTTTAGTATTAGTAGTGCAGGATGTGCATTCCCACATTACTGCAGAGAAGGTATGTCAGAAGTCCAAAATGCTGTCTGGCACTATTTTCAACTGTGAATGACTGTTTGTTGCAATTCATACAAATTTTGGTGGAATACTATACCTAAGGTGTACAAACAAATGTGATAGTGCAGTTAGAATCCTTTAACAGGTGCCTGTAGTCAGCCTCCATATGGAAGATACATGTGGGAGCACTGACAGCCACTGTGTCTAACTTTCTAGAATCACAAAATAAGCATAGCAGTATATATGTCAACCCTTCTGCACTGAATGTAGGGTTCTGCATACTTCTAAGGTACGACTGATGCTTCACATAGCAAATCCCCATGGCCTAAGTATCTTGAAAGCTGATGCTCTTCTTCTTCTTCGCTGGTTGCTATACCTAGGGGATAGCAGTATTTGTACCCTGACATAGGCACTCTGACCTCTACTTCACCACTGATCAAGACCCTCAAGACGCTGTTTATACAAACTGTGTCCTGTGGTGACACAGCTGCTTCTGTTGCTAAGAGTCATCCTGGATACAGGCTGAATACATGCCATACAGTGTGTGCTTGAAATGTTTACATTTTGCAATCAGCATGGTGCACATGCACATAGTAATAGCTTGTAGCACACTCACTGAGTGCAACCTTATCATTCGCTGTATGCATAATTATGCTGAGATTGTTATTCACTATGACAGCCAAAACCCAGCATTTTATATTTTCAGTGTGCATGTATGTGTGTTATGCCTATGCCTGTTGAGAATCAGATACATGTACAACTGTCGCTTCAGCGAGTGCCAATGGTAAGAAACATAATCACTTAAAACTACTTTCATCAGTCACTGTATCTGCACTCATCCCCCCCCCCCCCCCATAGTGGAACCATGGAATTAGTACACATAAGTAAGAATTATCTTCTGTTCCATACCTTGTCACATTAGTGTCACTCACTCCTTTTTGTGTACTAGCCATGCAGATCCTGCATGAGCTGTTGCCTCTGCATCGCTATCACGTTTTGTAATACCACTTCTAAATTATCAGGCTTCAGTATATCTCAGTACAAAGCTGAAGTAATGTTGCATTTTCATCTCATTATACACCTTTGAGAACTTTTCTGGTTGTAAATCACTTATTTTTTATCACCAGAGCCATAGATAGGGTGTGACAAAGTGGGCAGCTGACCTGAATGCAAGCATTCGGGGGCACAATTACCCTCTAGAAGAGAAGCCTATCATTCTGTTGAAGTCAGTAATACTTTTGGAGTCCTGTAAGTTACTTTAGGAACCTTTGCTTTTTTGTTCATCATAAACTCCAGCCAGGTATGTGCTAATTTGGGAATTACCCAGAGTGCCAAAGGAATTAACTAAAGCTGTGATATGCACCATACATTAGAGTTGCCACAGACTTTCCAGGAGTACTTTCAAACTGCCCAAAAGATGTATAGGTTAATATGAAGGGATAGACAGAATTAAGGAGATAATACAGTTTCTCTTTGCTATGGCTGGGAAACAACAGACATTGTCATTCTCCTTTGAAAAACTATTAAAATAAATGGATCAAGACAAGGCTTTCACGAAACAAAAAACAAAAAAGCAAAGATAACGTAACAAACCACTCTGGGAATAATATAGAAAAATATGTTAGTAAAATGAAGCTTTTCAAGTACATTGCTCTTCCTTAGGGTAAACTTTGAAAAACTATGAATTATTTTTGATGGTATTAATAAGAAGAAGGAAAATTGATTAACTAACTAGAACTGCATTCCAAAATCACATAGAGGAATGCAGTCTATAAGAGAGGAAAAAATGGATCACTCAATTAAAAAAAAAATAAGAGAACAAAAGTAATATACTAGTAAAATTAATGAAAACAATGATTAGTGTTAGTTTGTACTTAGCTAATAAAAAAACACACACAAAGTATATGAGAAGCATAAAAAAAAATAAGAGAACAAAAGTAATATACTAGTAAAATTAATGAAAACAATGATTAGTGTTAGTTTGTACTTAGCTAATAAAAAAACACACACAAAGTATATGAGAAGCATAATATCTTCTGAGATTAGTCATACATATTTCTACTGAGACTTAATTCATAGCTACTGTCCAGCTAATTTATTTATTTTTTCTGTATATTGTATTCCAACTGTATGTGACATATAAGAATGAATAAACAAATTCTAAATTTAGCAATCAAACATGTAAAATAATTCCAAGTAGATTCTTTTGGAATTGCCTCAATGGGACTCCTTGCAGCTACAAAACTTATAACATAAGTTACATAACAGATGTCTGTACAAATGATACAGCCTGATTACATTACTATTTGAGGTGTACATTAGGCTTTCTAATGAAAAGGAAGATGTCAATAATTTCTACTTGCACATCTTAAAGTCATCTGGTACATGCTTAGCAAGAGAAATAATTTGTCATAATATAAAACTAAACCTGTAAAGTTGGTACATCTTTTCTATTGTGGTCTATCTTAACATGGATTGTGGAATCTGGTCGCAATAATGCTTCCATCCAATATCATAATCAACAAACCCTGGATGTATGGAGTAGTGCAGTATAAATGATGTGGCTGTATTTTTTCTTTAAAAAAAACATTACCTACAACTGTCAGAAATGGATGCCCATTGATGAGGTTTTGTTGATGCTTGCAAACTTGTTTTCTTAACAGTATATCTCCTCAACTACCTTCCAGCAAACTTTTGCCATTAGAGATTGACTGGTTTCCAGTGCCTCATGACTGCTTCCTGACAGTCACCATTGTGACTATCAAAAGTTTAAATCCACTCAGTTGGAGAGAACTTAAACTGATCCCCCACATTCTCTAACAAATGTTCTATATATCCACCCCAAATTTTATTTCCTTTCTGAATCTGATAGGGATGTGGCTTAGTGCTCTTTGTAGTGTCTCCTGACTCCTACAGCAGCTAGAATTAGACATAGAGAATATATTAACCAGTACAGCAGGGGTAAAGAAAACCATATGCAGGTTTCTATACATATTAATCCAGCATAAGAAAGGATAAAGTTAACTCCTGCCCCTTTTATACAATGTACTTATTCTATGTAACAAACTACCGACCCATGTACTTTTTGCATGATATTCTCTCTTATACTAGTGCCAGGCTACAAGCACTGATCCCTTCTCAGATTATATACTATAAACATTTATCTGTTGCTTGTGACATTGCTTGCCTGTCTGAAACTTTATTGCATATTACAATACAGGTGGTATGCCCTCTGTTTTACACCAACCTCTCTCATTCTTTACTAAAATAATGCCAAATCAGTGCATAAAAGAAGTGACCTTTCATAAGTAATATGTAAGTCATCTGCAATGCTTTAAATGGAATCATATCTTCCCTGTTAAACTACATCAATGAAGTCCAATATCATACCATCTTCTAAATTTATGATTTTGATTATTAAAAACAAACTTTGCTGTTCCATTAAGTGGAAAGAAAAACACTCATGTCCCAGCTTAGCATGTTATCTAATTTGCATTCATGGCATACACTATTTTTACATATTGCACATTGTTAATGCAAATAAGATTCTATACAGGTTCAATGCCACTACCATTACTGAGCAGCAAGTGGCACCGCACTTAAGCTCTGCCTTGCATTCTGAACAAACTCAGAAAAGGTGGGTGTCACTCTGCAGAGTTTTACATGCCATTATGTAATCCCAGTGCAGCCATAGAAATAATAATCACAGATTACAAGTCAGTAATAGTCTTGTTATCTGACATGGCAGTGCCAGATTCCCTTTTGCTCTTTTAGTAAAAAGTGACTGCGAGTGACACTCACCACATTAGGTGTTCATATCAAATTCAGAACCTATTAATTACATTTGTTTGCCAATCTATGCGTGAAATGTTGAAGTATAGCCTGCAAAACATACATAATCTTAGGATTTAGGATGATTTTGAAGGATGATACTTTCTGTTATAATGGAAGAGTCAAATCTGATTACACCCAAAGGATGCATCAAAACAACAATTGTATCCATCTCTAGCATAATACTCTCTCTTGTCTTCGTACAAAAGCCAGTTTAACTGTAGCAGAGGTATGATGTATGACACTGTGCCTCCCCAGTCAAATTGAAAGTGCCAGAAAAAGTGTTCAGAGAAGTTCAGTCCTTGTGCTATAACTACCAATTGGGTTAAAGTAACTTTCCAAAACTGTGACTAATCTGTATTTTGGGAATAGTTGTTTGCTGATTTTGTTAGAGTAGCATTTTGTCATTTGTATAATATTTCTTTTTCCTGGGTGTTCATTATTGCACTCTTTCGTTTCTAAATGGTTTATCTGCTTCTACAGAAGGACTTCCAAAACTAATATAAACTGAACTAGTGAGCAGCCTTTCCCAGTCCCACAATAAAGATTAATTAGATCAAAAACATAAGGAATTACCTTAATTGTTAGAATTAGTCTTGGAAACAATGCCTGCAGACAAAAGAATATGTTCATAGGTTCATAGGTTCATACTAGGCTATCTGCCCTAGGGCATTTATAAGCCTAGCCAGAGTGTGTTTGGCTTTCGCCACCCATTTTAAATTAATTTTGCTATGCCTTTTTTGAGGTTAGTATACTGTGCCTCTGTCTAACAGTGACACAGAAGTGATACCCGGGGTAAACCTATGATCTCCCATCCACTCATCAAGATTCCTCTTGAAGAGAGTCAATGTGAGACTCTGCCTAACCTGGACTGGGATTTTATTCCAGAGTGAAGGGAGCCTCTGGGTTATGAATCTGTCCCTCCAGCATGTCCTATTTATTTCAGTGCTGAGGTTCAAGTCTCTCGAGCGTGTAGCTCGATGGGATTTGGATTTTCTGAGGTGCAGCATGTCCATTAATTCCGGGTTGGACATGGCTTTATACGTCAGGCACAGATCGCCTCTGAGCAGGCGGTATGCCACTGAGTAGAGCTGGAGTTTCTTTAACCGGGCAGCATATGGCATCTGTTTGAGCCCTTTGATCCTCTTGGTGAGGTACTTTTGGGGTCTTTCCAGTTGCTGCTGATGTCTGGTAAGGTACATCCCAAAAGGGGCATTGTACTCAATTATGGGCCTGATGAGGGATGAGTAAAGAGGCACGATGACCTCCCTGATCTAGATGTGAATCCCTTCATGATTAGGTGGGCTATATAAAATGTTTTTCTAACCACTTTGGCCACGTGGTTGTCAAATGAGAGATTGCTATCAACTTGGGTCCCCAGGTCCCTAATGACTTCTTCTGTACTTAATGGATTACCACCTATGTGGTAATTTGTGGGCACTTTGTTTTTGCCAAAGGGGATGACTATACACTTTTTGGCGTTTAGCTTGAGGCCATGGCTCTGGCACCAGTTGTCTGTTTCTATGAGGCCCTTTTGGAGGATGCTTGTGTCGGCTGGAGAGTTGATTATGGCGCCCAGTTTGCAGTCATCTGCGAACTTGGTCAGCCACAGTCCTTCTGTGTTGGCCTGTACCACCGAGAAATATATACCGAACAAGAGGGGTCCCAGGACTGAGCCTTGTGGGACGCCACTTGTAACTGGTTTGGAGTCTGACATGGCTCCAGCATTTCTAACCATGTGGGTTCTGTCCTTGAGCCAGTTTGCAACCCATCTAGTGACATAGGGGTTTATATTTAAGCTGGTGATCTTATCTATAATGCCCGAGTGGGGTATTGTATCGAAGGCTTTTGCGAGGTCCAGGTAGGCTGTGTGGAACACCTTCCCCTCGTCAATGGCCTTGGTGACTGTTTCAAAGAAATTGACCATGTTTAAGAGGCAGGATCTGCCCTTAGCAAAGTCAAACTGGGTAGGATCCAGTGTCTGTAGGTCCCCAATATCTTTATTTATGAGGTCCATGATGATCCTTTCCATAGCTTTGCAGACCAAGCTAGTCAGGCTTATGGGGCGATAGTTTCCAGGATCCGTTGAGGCACCACCTTTGTGGAGAGGGACCACTGTTGCTGTATGCCACTCTTTGGGTACATATCCTGTAGTAAGGCTAAGATTGAACAGTAGTTTTATGTTTGGGTTTAGCTCTTCTTGGAGTTCATGTAGGACACAGCCTGGGACACCATCTGGTCCCATTGATGCTGTGTTTTTTGCTTTGGAGAGGGTGGCTCTTACCTGAGCATCTGAGATGTCAGGGGTCAGCACTCTGTTGGGATAGATATTTGCCCTTTGCTGGGGGTTTGCACTGAACCTGTCAGCTAGGATGTTGGCAATGTCTGTGGGCTTGGTGTATTTTTTGTCATTTTGGACTAATTCTGAGCATATCTGGGAATTCCCACCCAGGTTCCTAACATAACTAAAGAAAGCCTTGTGATTATCCTTAGTGTCCTGTGCAATTTTTCTCTCGAAGCTGGCCTTAGACGATTTTATGAGTGCTCGTAGTTTTTTGCTAATACTGATCAGAGATGCCTTCCCTTTTTGGGATTTTGCTCTATCATGTAGTAGCTTCCTCCTTCTATTGTATAGTTTGTTTATGGCTGGGGTCCACCAGACAGGATGTCTGCCTTTGGAGGATTGGGTCTTGGTTTTATTTGGGATTGCATGATCCATGCATTCCTGAAGGTGTTCATAGAATGCATTTATAAAGGATTCTGCAGTCTGGGCCGTATTTTCCACAGGCCAGGGGGCTTTGAAGGATTTTGCCTCGGTTTTGAGGCGTGTGAAATTTGCTTCAGAGAAGTTTTTCACTGTGGTTTTCTGGGCAGGGGCTGGGGTCGGGATGTGAATATCCAGTGAGATTAGTTTATGGTCTGATCTTACCAGTGAGGGATACACTTCTGGTCTGGAGCATAGTGTCCCCATATTGGTGATGATCAGGTCCAGTATGTTTTCCCCTCTTGTGGGAGTGGTAACAAGTTGTTCCATAGCATTTGAGTTTATAAATTCTAAGAACCTTTGGGCTAGGGTGTTGGAGCTAGAGTAATGCTCCTAGTCTATGTTTGGGTAGTTGAAGTCGCCCAATATAATGGTGTTTGGAGAGACCTTCATATTTTCCAGTATTCTCAGGAAGGCCGAGTGGGGTTCTTGTGTTTGGGAGGGTGGTCTTTAGCAGGCTATAAACTGGAAGGCAGTTTTACCCACAGTTAGTTGCACATGGATAGTCTCTGATGCTTCGTGCTGTGCCACCAACCTGGAGGTGTGGGTATCTTTGACGAATATTGATACTCCCCCTCCTTTTGTGGTTCGGTCCAAGTTTTGGGGCCGAAAAGCATGGTATGAGGTATAACCTGGTAGTGCTGGGGTGCTCTCGGGAGCCTTGAACCAGGTTTCTGTTACTGAACAGATATCGATGTTCTCCATGCTAAGGAGAGTTTCGAGTGCGTGCATCTTGAGGTTTAGACTTCTGGCATTGAGTAGCATTACTCTTAGTTTCTTATCCCTTGTGATACCTATGGAGGTGGGTTTGTCTTTTGAGCCTTGCCTAAAAAAGGCACTATGGGGGTAGCAAGAGCCTTTGCCAATATCCGAAAGCCCAGGGGTGACAGGTGCAAGCCATCCCTAGCGAAGCATCGTGGCTTGTCGAGCATGTCATCCCAGGCTGACAGGCATTGGATCGCCTTTGAATGACACCAACACTTAAGCCAATTGTTGAAATTGATCATCTTGTCTTCATATTGTGGCATCATTCTTGGTGAGGGTAAGATGCTACTCAAGGTCAGGGTCATACCGGCCTGGGCTACATGCTCAGAGAGCTCCTCTATGTCTCTTTTCATGTAGTCCAGGGAGGTACGTCTCAGGTCATTCACACCAGCATGGACAATGACTGAGTCATATTTGTACTTGCCTTGGAGTGACCTGAGTGCTTGTGTTATGTGGCGGATCCTAGCACCCGACAGGCAGCTCACCGTGACCTTCTCCTTGTTCAGCCTGGTGAGCGGGACGTCATTGTGCCTGATGATAGAGTCACCTATTACAAGTGTATCAGGTGTGTTGTTTAGCCTTAAGGGCTGTGACTGTTCGGCACACTGGCTTTGTGAGCTATGTGTTGCACGTGTTTTGTTTTGGGGTAGCGTTGCTTGGGTGTCTGCTTTGGAGGTCTCTGCTGCTTAGGCAGATTTTTATTTAGAGCCTCCGAGTATGTGTTTGTGTGTTTATGTGTTTGGTTTGTTGTTGTGGTAGGTCTATGTGAGACTGGAATTGTAGTGAGTGTGGTTTCCTTCTCCTCCTGACTGGTTACGCCAGTACTGAGTTGAGAGAACTTAGCCTCCAGTTTGGCTATATGGTTGCATCTCTCACATGTGTTGGAATTTGTTGGGAGGAGGAGAGGGTTGTCTGTGTACATGAGGCAGTTGTAACATTGCCTCAAGATTCCCAGATTCACCAGCTGGACCGGAGAGGAGATTGACAACTGACCTTTGGACATGCTAGAATAGTATTGGGAATTCCTTTATAATTGAAAAAAAGGGCCAATGGGGAACAAGGTACTCAAGGGGAGTTTGTGAGGGTGTAGTGCTTTTAATTTTTTAGAGCTGACTTATATAATTGCTTTAGTGAGCAAGTGCCAGGTAACTTAAATGCAAAACTGACAAACAGTAACTTTCTTTCAATTGAAACAAGGAAATAAGTACAGTAAGCAATGCAGATATAATTAGGGATCCACAGAAGTGCTAAAAGGCTGCGTTTTAGGTGGAATTAGCGTTTCAGGGAAATAAACAAACAAGCATACAAACAAAGCTAGATTCAGCAGGCCTGGATCTAGTCTATGCTAGAGCAAACAAGGTGTACCAATTTCAGTAAGAAACAGTTAGAATATGCAGGCACTATAAGCCTTTAACCAGAAATTCCCTGCTCAGAAGGGCAGAATCCAGCCTCTCCTCCCACAAGAGTGCAGACCGCAATCCTTCTTAATGTAAAATAACTGGCCTGAAGCCCAAGTGCTTAAACCAGAACTAATACACTTTTAGAATAACAGACACTGAGCTCTCAATCAGCAGTTCCCAACTTAGAAGGATGTAAGCTACCTGTCCTGCCACCACAGTGCAGGCCACAAACCTTCCTAATGTAAAACAACTGGTCTGAAGCCCAAGTGCTTAATCCAAAAGACTTAGAAATTATAGCTACACTTTAATCAAGTTACTACCAGCAGTAATAAATACAACTGAATACTTTAAAGAATGCCTGGATTAGTGCTCAAGTTATACAAACAAAGCTAGATTCAGCAGGCCTGGATCTAGTCTATGCTACAGCAAACAAGGTGTACCAATTTCAGTAAGAAGCAGTTCAAATATGCAGGCACTATAAGCCTTTAACCAGAAATTCCCAGCTCAGAAGGACAGAGTCCAGTCTCTCCTCCCACAAGAGTGCAGAACACGAACCCTCTTAATGTAAAATAACTGGCCTCAAGCCCAAGTGCTAAAACCAGAATTAATACACTTTTAGAATAACAGACACTGAGCCCTCAATCAGCAGTTCCCAACTTAGAAGGATGTAAGCTACCTGTTCTGCCACTACAGTGCAGACCACAAACCTTCTTAATGTAAAACTGGTCTTATAGGTTCAATTGTTTATTTATTTGCCTTTTGGTATCTAGCGGTAAAGAAATATTTTATTTACTTATTTATTTATTTTACATTTGTTAACCGGGAAACATGTGCTGTGACATGCCTGTACAGCCTACTATATATGCAGGTACATGTGCATTACCCCATAGGAGATGTAGGCCAGTGTTGAGCCAGTCTGCCTGTAGCCTGCACAGTGCTTTGTTACATGCCTAGCAGCTTAGTGTACTTACCCAGTGAGGTGTCATGTCCAGATACTTGCCAGATGTACTGCTACTGGGCCTCCCTTAACAGTCATGTATGTTAGACAGAGTGGTGGGATGCTGTACAGATGTATGTCAATATCTAGTAGGTAGTATGTGTCCATGGCACCTCTGTACCAGCAGTTATTATGTGCTAGGACAGACAAGGGTGTGTAAATGCATAACCTATGGGAGTGAATGTATACCAGTCGTTATGTGTTATACCCATCTACATGGCTGTTAACATCCATATTGTCAGGCTTGGTCCACACGTTCTGCACTAAGGGGGTCTGTGTATACCTCTGGACAGTATAGAGTGTGTCAGAATGTCCACATCTATTGGCCAATATCTCTGCTGTAGTCCACAGGAGCATTACGTGCTTGCAGCAGTACTGTACTATGATGTCTGTAGGATGTCTGTCAGTAGCCAATGGTGCACATGTGAAAAGCAGATGTGACCTCCCACACACACCATGTCTGTGAAGACAATCCCTATTACAGTAGCAATAGTCTGCTAATATACCTGCTATACATGCCTGACATCCCTTTGCACTACAAAGGTGGGGCTATAGGGGCTGAGGTAGGGTTACACCCCATGTTCAGGACATATGGTGAATATATATGTACATATGATTATCCAGATATCTATATAGATAATTACACATGTACATATCGACATATATAGATGGGTGTGTATATGTACATAGACATGCATATACACACCCAACTATATACATATACAGAGCAGTATATTTCTACACATATACAGATACAGATACATATGCACACAAACATATACCACGCTACCATGCCTGCCAGCAGTCCACTGCTGTTGTATCCCCCACACATACAGTGGGGCTGGGGCCATATATGTGTGGGCTTCACCTACACAATACATGTGTGCCCATATGCACTCCAGAGGCCAGTGTATGTAACAGTGGTATTTGGCCCTGTATTATTGAGTCTAGGGGGGATGCACCATACATAACCTAGGCTGTTAGAAAATGTGGGGGTATCAGGGGTGAGCTGCCTTAAGGTATCTGGATGCACAGTTCCATACATGTCACCTATCTTGACATTACTTACATAAAGTGGGTTACTGCAAGCCTGCTGCCTCCTGCCACACAGACTGTTCTGTTTGACAGAGTGCCTGCAATGGTGTCAATTATGCCTTGTTATGTAACAGTTACATCCCATTTGGTCAACTGAAGTCTTTACTACCTAGTGATTGTGTATAGAGTGTAGATAGAGGCTGCTGGACTATACATCTGCATCACTTACTGTTGATTGTGTGGCATCATGTGGCCCAGTCTGTCTTTACTACTGTACGATTTGAAGGGCTTGGCCTGGGCAGCAACAGTTGTGGGCCTTTCCAGACTACTGTATTAGTATAACGGTTTCATAGTTGCATTACTCTGTTGATATGGATGTCAGTGTCTGAACAGCTATATGACATGGCATATAAATCTGTAATAGTACACAAATAAAGAAAGGTATTTCATTTCTGCAAACCTGTGTGTGGTGTTTATCCTATGACCTCTTTGTAGGTATATGCTGCAGGCAACGAATGTCATTTGTGTGGGTGGCTCATCCAGTGTCCAGCTGTTAGGGTGTTAACTGTAGGCATAGTGGCTGTACCATATTGTGTGCGCCTACTACATAAGTATCTTACTGTACATATCTCTGCATGTGTATGTGTAGTCACATGCATATCTATACATATATATATATATATATATATATATATATATATATATATATATATATATATATATATATATATATATGTGTGTGTGTGTGTGTGTGTGTATATGTGTAATTATATAGATATATATATATATATATATATATATATATATATATATATATGTATATCTGTATCTGCATATATGTGTCTGTGTATATGTATCCTGGGGATGTTGATAGCTTC
Organism: Protopterus annectens; assembly: GCF_019279795.1. Classification (NCBI taxonomy): domain Eukaryota; kingdom Metazoa; phylum Chordata; order Ceratodontiformes; family Protopteridae; genus Protopterus; species Protopterus annectens. Next base: position 11,252,227 of record NC_056738.1, on the reverse strand, counting down.
CACATTTTACATTTCCTATGGGAGCCAGACTGTACTGCATGATATGTTATCAATACCAGCCTGACATCATACAGGTGGGATGTAGTACTGTTAACATCTTGCACCCATGTTGTGTCAGGTCCTGCTTATGGGATCTGCAACACTTTGTAGTGTATTGCAGGGCGGACGTGTTTGACTGTGGGAGGGTATGCCAATTCATACACGACGTATATTGTTTGGGGCCTCTCAACCCCATTAATGGTGCATGTGGAAATATATGTTTCTGTATATATATATATCTGCTTACATATATATATATATATATATATATATATATATATATATATATATATATAAAACTATGTCCATATATACCTACATAGATATATGTCTGTGTACATATATCTAACTTGCTGTGTATATGTAGACATATAGATGTAGACATATATATGTGTCAGTGTAGGCATTTGCATGTATATATGTTCATATATATTTATATATATATGTATATTTTTCTAAATATCTATATCTACATATATAGATATGTTGTATCTGTTTAGAAATTAATATATTTACACACACACATACATCTAAATGTTGGTATACATTCTCTGTACTGTTGCATGACTGGGCTGGATGATATGTTTTGAAAATATCAGATTTATGTATATCTGGCATGGTTTAGTGGCAAATCACTCTGTCTGTAGTGTACAGGGTCCTGGGTTCGATCCTTGCAGCAGCTGTTTATTTTGTTGCTGGGCAGAACACAGGCCGTTGGATAAAGAGTGATTAAGGCACTTTAAAGCAGTTGTAAGCAGGTTTGTGCTTGTTTGCACGGAGGTAAGCACTGCTAACTTCCGGTTACAGTTTCTTATACTCAGCTTCTAAATTGCTTAACGTGTGTAGGCATTGCTTACCCCTGCGCAAACAGGCTTATACCCAGTTACTGCTGCTTTAAAGTGCTTACTGCCGCGTACCCCCGCGCTAATTTCTTTAAAAGAAAAGAAAAAGGGGTTGATAGGAAAGTGGTGAAAAAAGGGGCACAAAGAGGTAAAGACAGTAGGGAAAATAGCTAGGGATGTGCAGAAAGGGTGTAGGGAAGGTCCATAGCAGCCCATTACTTCTACAGCAACAGCTGTGCATATACACTGAATTTTGAGGTAAATTTGGACACTCAAACCCCTGGGAGAGGGGTGAGGACAACAATAATAAGTTTTGATGTCAATTAGACCGGATTACATGTATCCAGTGGGCACATGTGCGAAATGGCCAGCTATGTATGGGGTGTGATTTTTTGTGGGAACAGATTGCCCTTTTCTTTTTTTTTTCAGGTGACAGTGGGATGTTGGGGAGGGGTAGTAGATATATTTGGGGAGGTAGGTTGGGTAGGTTAACAGACAAGACACACATGATGCATACAGGGGTGGTATATAGCACATATGGGGGGTAAACACCTTGATGGGGAGGGGTGTCGGGATATCGGAAGCCCACAAGCCCCCTAGTGGTAACAGTGGGGCTGAGGTCCCCATCCATGGGCAGTCACCACTGCACCTTCACAGCCCCGAAGGTGGCTTTGCTGGGGGCTGAGCCGCAGAGCAAAGCTGACTCTCTGATCGCAACATGCGGCCCTCGAGCTGGTGAGAAGATCCCCGAACTGCTCACTGACTGCACTATGCATCACGACCCTGACCTGGCAATGGGTGATAGGTGCCTGTCCTCACCCACTCTCGGGGGGGCGAGCCCCATCCCCTGAGGTGGTTCCACCTGAAAGTGGTGCAGAACCAATGGACAGGGAGGTCCGGGGTTAGGCCTCAGACATGCTGGTGCCTGGTGCCTCGGCCTGCTGAGGTGGGACAGGTGGGTCCGCTAGGACTGGCCTTCCCAAGCGTGCTATAGTGTTTAGATTTCAACATCATATATGGGTTAGTAATAGTCAACACATTCCAGGGTTAGGTATAACAGCATGCATAGATATTCTCATTAACCCAGACACCAGATACGGAACAGTTGCATAGCAAACAAAACATATGCATATATGGGACTACAGTGGTAATAAGAAGAGCATGCAGGTATGTTGGTGGCACCATGCCAACAATGTTGGAATAATTCAATATGGCACATCCATGGGAACCATTAAAATATTTATCAAACAATTGGACATTATCAGAGTCAGTACATACCAGATGGGGTGAGTATGTTGATTATTGTTGGAGATAAGGTGGGGGGAAAGAAAGACCTCAATTAACAAGTAGTATTTTCCTGTACTCCACATTACTTTCCTAGTCAGTGCTGTTATCTGTACCTTACAAGTCTTATTACACTACCCTATAGACTTATATTGGACACTGATATGACTGTCGACATTATTACACATGAACTGGTTTTACCTGTAGTTTACATCTCTTACCTGGTATACCTGTGGAGGGAATGTCTGTTAACACTGACTAACTGTTTGTACACATACGCCTGGATTCCAGTTTGTTTTGCAGTATGCTATCCAACTCTTTCTGCACAGACTCTAGCCATGTGTTGACTACATACTGGTGTGCCTGGACATATTTAGAATATTGCCCTCTTCCACCTTTAGTGACCTGACACACACATATACATGCTTTCCTACAGTTATATTATGTAGCACAGTGTGGGTGACAGTGACCAGTGATACTTTATTATTCAGAGAAACTGCAACACTCACAATCTCCTATAATACCAGGGTGGATGGTACCAGTGCAGGTTATACTGGTCTGTATTTCTCAGCACAGTGTTCATATCCAACATACCTGTGGGAGCAATGTTTGTTAGCACTACCTGACTGTTGCCACACAAGGTTCCAGATTACACATTAGTATTATGCACATACATCTCGCTCTTTTAATGTACACACTCTTGTCACAGTTTGACAACATGGGAGTGTAGATAGGACATACTTGAAATATTACTCTCCTAACAGTTTTGGGGGTTGCTACAGTGACAGGTTTGTTCTCATAATGGTTGACAATCACTTGCATTCCCTGTTTGCTGGCTACACATCTGAGATCATCCCACAGACTTACCAGGGGGCCAGGCAGCAGATACGGGCAGATATACTGGACATTCTGACCTCATGTGTACAGTTGTGGGGTATGAATCTGTATGCAGTCTAATTCCACTCCAAGGATTCAGATCATGGCTGTGTCTGCTACAACTTAAACACTGTCCATCACAGTTTTGTCTGCTATATTGATATTGCTGTATATCTCCAATCTGCTTTCCGTCTTATTAATCCCTTGTGCTTATAAATTCTGTCCTTGTATAACAACACTTATACATATTTCCTAGACAGTTATATGTTGTAGGACAGTGTGGGTGACAGTGATGTGCAATACCTCATTATTCAGAGCAACTGCATATCATTCTTGTATTTCTGGGCACAGTGTTGGTATCTGACAGACCTGTGAAAGGAATGTTTATTAGCACTACCTGAATGTTCCCACACACAGTACCGGGTTCCATATTACTATTTTGCACATACATCTCACTCTGTTACTGTACACACTCTGACCACAGCTTAACAAGTTGGGGTGTAAATGGGACATACGTGGCTTCTTAGTCACATAAGGTATTGGTGAGTTGCTAGTGTGCCAGGTTTGTTGTCATAGATGTGTGTCAATCAGTTGTATTTCCTGTTTGCTGCCTATATGTCTGGGATCATCCACTGATTTCCCAGGGGGACATGTTGATAGACAATAGATATGGGCCAATTTAATAGATATTCTGGACATATCTGTACAGTTGTGGGGTATTATTCTGTATGCAAACTACTACCACTGGCAGGATTCAAACCATGGCTGTGTGTGCTACAAAAACAACAGTTCACATCTCCGTTACATGTGCTATTCGTTTTTTGTTGTCTGCATATTTCCTGTTTACTGTCTATGTGTCTCTCAGTTGTACTAAATGGCCTCCGGGGATTACACCTGTCATATACAGGCATTTCTACACATTCAATTTATGGTGCATGGTGCAGGTAACAGTGCTTAATACTACAGTACTATTACATGATTGCAAATCTACATTACCATATGATACCAGAATATACACATGCAGTCCAGCAGTTAGACTTGTTTTGTCAGGATATTACACTTTTATTGCCATACAAACAATATGAGACTCTTCCTGCCATATTCTCTTGTGTATGCAGTACTTGCTTTGAACAATACAGGTTTTATACTAGTAATTAATTTACTACTACTTTTATTTTTATTTCCTATGACAGTAAAAGCATGAGTATTACTGACCTACCTTGCATCGCAACTGCACCAGGTGGCAGATGTGGGCCTCCTGGTTCGCAGGCCACTCAGTTGCAGCTGTGGGGGACATAAGAGGAATATTTAGCCATACCTATCCATGATATACATGAGCTGGCAGTTATTACACACATACTGGGGTGATACTTACACAAGTCTGGTACATCCCCTGATGATCTAGCCTCTTGGAGCCACTCCTCCAAGAGTTGCCCCTTCCACCGCTTCAGGTCGGCATAGTGATGCCTGACCTGCTCACCAGTTCAGATTATGCCAGTGGCACTGGTGAGGTCACAGGTGAGACAGTCCCAGGCCTCCGCCTTATACTGGGAGCCCTGGTACTGGCCCTGCAGCAGTCTCTGTGTATGGTCTTTAACTAGGAGTCCTGCCATGACCTTGTCTCCTGGATGCACCAGCACTGCACCAGGAAGCGCACTCCTTCTCCCCTTACTGCCATAGTGCCTGCAAGGGGAAGCTACAACCAGTTATGAGATGTATTCCCGCCTCTTGGGTTTAAGTAGGGCCAATTTCCCACATTTTTCCATGATTGGCCAGTTTTGAAAAGGCTAAGCTATGGGCAAACCTGTTTACCTAAGGTTGGCATTGTTTAAAGGGGCATACCACTGGGCACAAAGAGTTAGCTGGTCTACACATTGCTCACACCACCTACGCTGGCCTATGCAATGCTTAGCATTGCTTACATTAGACCTTCATTATAATGCCTTTTTGGCATTGTGTTATTATTCATTACACCTTATATGTAAGCCTGACATCCCTGATTGATGTGTACATACACTCTGTCAGGACCTTGTGTTTTATTGGGGACTTCATCACTCTATTACAATTACACCTCACTTCTGGGATTCCTGCTGTACTCCAATTCACATATTTATGTTATGTAGTGGGTTATGGCACATATCACTGTATACTGATGCCTTTCACTGATTCAGTTTGGTTATACTATGCTGGGGACATGTTTATGGCTATCTCATTCTTCTGTACTTCTGTGGTGGCTTGGTGGATAACTACTATGACTATGGTGTGTAGGTTCCTGGGGTCAAGACCTACATGGCTGTTTATTTTGTTGATGTGCAGAACAAGGGCTATTGATTACAGAGTGATTAAGGCACTTTTGAGTAGTTGTAAGTGGGTTTGCACGATGGTAAGCATTGCTAACCTGCCGTTACATTTGCTTGCAGAGAGTTAGCTTTAGAATTGCTTAGCCAGTGTAGGCATTGCTTACCGCCGTGCAAACGGGCTTACGCTCACTAACTAGTACTTAATTATGCTTACTACTGCTTATTTGTGCTTAGACCTGCTTACTAGTGCCTTATTCATTATGATACTGACACCACATGTGCATTTACTGCAGTACTCCAGTTCATAAATATATGTTATTTAGTGGGTTATGCAACAGAAGTATTGGTCATAATGTGCCTTACCATGTAAAATCGAATGTGCTGCAGTGGGACTCAAACCGGGAAAGTCTGCTTATGAGGCGAGTGCTCTTCCCACTGCACTATTGCTGTGCTGCTTCATTTGCATATATCTTCCCTGTTATCCTCTTCAGCCTTTTAAGCTGCTTTAACCGTAGCTAAGCTTTGGGCACACCCGCGCACCTATGGTTAGCTTCAATTGGATTTAAAAAAAAAAAAGTTAGGCTTTCTTCATTTTATTACTACATTATGTTGCTTTATACACAAGGGGCACTGTTGGTGGGAATATGCAGACACCTGAAAGCGGTCTCACTCATTGCATAAACCTTTCTACTGTTTTACATTGCACGGGTGTGTTTATTCTGAGAGCTTTGCTCTCAGACACGCCCCCTGCACTCTTACAGACTCCATGTAAGCCTAGGTGCTCGGGCAGAGTGCCATATTAATATGCATGGCGTGTGGCCATCCTGCTCCTAAATGGTCACTTCCATGCAGGACTGGGATGATGTGAGATACTTTCCAGAGTTTGGGTATGTAGGATTCTAGTATCGAGCGGGTGATTAGGATGGAGACAGGATATGATAGGGAGTCACTAGCCATTTTTAGGTATGCAGAAGGTATGTTATCAGCTGACAAGGTGGTTGGCTTTAGTTTTTGGAGGAGGTTTTTGATAGTTGAAGTGGGCACTGGTGATAGGATGAAAGAGGGTTTGATGTGGGGTGGTTTGGGTTTTGACTGAGGTAGATTGTTTTTGGTTATTTGACTGGACAAGGCGGAGATGGATTCAGTAAAATGTCTATTAAATTGAGAAGCTATGTCTAGGGTATTGTTGGTAGAGCTGGGTGCTGGAGTAGTGGTTTTGCCTGGCTTTAGTAGGGAGTTTATGGCATGCCAGAATTATTGTGGATTATTTGAATATTTGCTTTGGGCACTAAGAAAATAGTTTTGTTTGTTTATTTTTGATTTTTTGTTTCTAAGCTGTTTATAGTATTGTCTGGAGCTAGGGGGTTTGTCAGTTTTCCAGATTTTCCAGGTTTTATCTCTGGTTTTAGTAGGAGTCTAGTATCCCTGCTTAGCCAGGGTGCGTACTTGGCTTTAACTCTGATCTTTCTGCTGGGGACTAAACTGTTAAGGAAGTTAGAGAAGGTAGAATTGAAGTAGTCTACTGCCTGGTCTAACCCAAGTGTTCTTAGTGGTTCCCAGTTGCAGTGGCTTAGGACAATATTTAGGTCTTGTGGGGTAAGGTTATGGTCATCTCGTATGAGTTTATAGACTAATGGTTTGGGGTGATTGGAGTGTTTGTGGAGCAGGAAGGTGAGAAGATGATCACTTAGGTCATCTGGGAGACAGCCTACTGTATAGTTTTGTTTGGGATAGTTGGTTAGTGTCCAGTCCAGTATGGATTCTTTCTTTGTTTTCTTATCTATTCTAGTTGGTTCTTCAATTAGTTGTGAGAACCCATATAGATTGATATGTGTAGAGGGGCTGCTGGAGTTACAGACTGCCCAGTTGGTGTTAAGGTCTCCTAGTAGGATTTTTTCTTGAGGTAGATTGTCTTTTGCCCAGTGTAGGATGTCTTCTATTATGTGTGAATTGTTGCCCGGAGGTATGTAGCAGCATACTGTATTGATCTTCTTGTTGTTTCTTATGGATAGGACAGAAAAAAGGACTTCAGTATTTTGAAATGTGGGTGGTGTGGTGTGCAGTAGTTGGAGGTCAAGGGTGTTTTTAAAGAGAATGGCTCCTCCTCCTCCTTTCCTGTTTGTTCTATCAGATCTAAGCGTATCATACCCTGGTGGAGAAAGTCTTCATCTTGTATACTGGGTTTAAGCCAGCTCCTTGTAATGGTGAGTACATCAGGGTTGTAGTGGGTTATGAATGCATATAGGTCTGTTAGCTTGTTGATAATGCTTCTTATGTTGAGATTTAGGATGAGCAGGTCAGATGTTTGTTTAGCTTAGAGGGGACCTGGATTAGGGAGAATGTCACCAGAGGTTAGCAGCGTTTGTAGGAGTGCTAGCATGAGCTTCTTAATATTTATTGTATGTGAGCTTGGTCTATGTGTGTTTTTCTTAGTGTGGTGAGATAGTGTCATTTTTGGTAGCGAGTAATGTGTAGTTGTAAGATTTATGATTGTAGGGCAGATGTAGAAGTGTGAGTGGGTTTGAGAGGGTGAGCTTTTGAGGGTAGTGTGATAGGTGTAATTGTGCTGTGGTTGGTCTGTTTGTAAGAAAGTTAGGAAGGTTAGTGATAGTAGAGTTAGTGTTAGGGATGTGAGTGTGGGTAACATAATACTACTTTGAGTGATAAGTACAACTAGGATTCCAAGTTGGTTGTGTGTAAGGGTGGACTTGTGTTGTCTGGGAATGTGTTGTTGGGTGTGGGATCAGTGTGGGAGGGAGGTAGAATGAGTGGGTTGGGGTAGTGGTTAGGGAATTGGGGTTGGACAAATGGTCCGGTGATTGGGGGTTAGAATAAAAGTAGAAGTAGTGGGGGCGTGTGGGAATAGGAGGTAGGTAGGGGAGCGGAATGAGCAGAGCGAACGGAGTGGGGCCAGCTAGACCTCGAGGTTTTTGGAGAAAACAATCAGTCAAACCCCTCAGTATTTGTTAACTCAGGATATGAGCTCAGAGTATAATCTGCAGGGCTATGTGTGAAAGTGGGAGGGCAGAGTAAAAATACACTGTTCGGGGTTTAAGTTTAGGTTTAGTATTATTATTATAGAATGTTAGGGTCAACTAGTTTAATTAAAATTAAGAACAAAATAGAGGAAGCCAGATTACTACGGGGGACAGATTTATGGTGCCTTTAGACCCAGGTCAGCAGACTACAGTATATAGGAATTACGAGCTAACAAGACAACAGCTAACTGCTATGTATCACTCTAAAAATGAACCTATGTTTGTGTATGATTTAACAGAGTAGTTAGGTCATTCTAAGAGTAATTAAACTAGACAAAGCTCAAATTATCGGCTTACTGTTGCATTTAAGAGGCACAGAACTAAATAAGCAGAAATAAGCAGTATGCTGTTTCACAGTCTCATATACACATGCTGTGCATACAGAGCGTTACCTAATATGGAAACCGCATGTAGTGCTTAATTAAACTGCCTTAGTTTCCTAATAAAGAACAGCTAGCATTGCCTGGAATGCTCCAAATAATGTCCGTTTACACATTAAGCTATAATTAGCTGAAATTGCCCTAATACAGAGAGATAGCAAAAAATACAGTAGTTTTTTTTATAAAAATAACATACCAGATAGGAATACAAGGATGCCGAATGGGTCTGGGAGCACTGGGTGTTTGAAAATGGTGGTTTCTGTAGGTGTATTATAAACCTCTCATACATAGTGAAACAGGGAGGAGTTAAGGGGCTAACACAGTCTGCAAGTGTTTTCTCAGGCTATGGTATGTATGTAGTGCATAATATAATGCATGTAATCCAAACAGAAAATGTAGACCTCTAGGTTTTTGGAGAAAACAATTAGTCAAACCCCACGGCATTTGTTAGCTCAGAATATGGGTTCAGAGTATAATCTGCAGGGCTATGTGTGGGAGTGGGAGGGCAGAGTAAAAATACACTGTTCAGGGTTTAAGTTTAGGTTTAGCAATATTATTATAGAATGCTAGGGTCAACTAGTTTAATTAAAATTAAGAACAAAATAGAGGGAGCCAGATTACTATGGGGGACAGATTTAAGGAGCCTTTCAACCCAGGTCAGCAGACTACAGTATATAGGAATTACAATATAGTTTAAGGTATTAACCTTATCCAATTGTAGTTTGGGCTCCAGATGAATTGTTTTGGGAACAGTTTCAGGAAATCTGACTTCAGGTAGGAGAGTCTTGCAGCATGAGTCTTTCTCATATGTGATACGTTGCAGTGGAAGTGACAGTGTGCCATCAGGATCATTCCCATTCGTGACAAATAACTGCAGTGCAAGTGATAGTGTGCAAGCAGGATCATCCCCATATGTGACAAATAGCTGCAGTGCAAGTGATAGTGTGCCAGCAGGATCATTCCCATACGTGACAAATAGCTGCAGTGCAAGTGACAGTGTGCCATCAGGATCATTCTCATATGTGACAAATAGCTGCACTGCAAGTAATAGGGTGCCATCTGTATCTTTCTCATACGTGACAAATTGCTGCAGTGCAAGTGATAGTGTGCCAGCAGGATTATTCTCATACATGACAAATAGCTGCAGTGTAAGTGATAGGATGTCATCAGGATCATTTTCATACATGACAAATAGCTGCAGTGTAAGTGATAGGGTGCCATCAGGATCATTCCCATACATGACAAATAGCTGCACTGCAAGTAGTAGGGTGCCATCAGGATCATTCCCATACGTGACAAATAGCTGCAGTGCAAGTGATAGTGTGCCATCAGGATCATTCCCATACATGACAAATAGCTGCACTGCAAGTAATAGGGTGCCATCTGTATCTTTCTCATACGTGACAAATTGCTGCAGTGCAAGTGATAGTGTGCCAGCAGGATTATTCTCATACATGACAAATAGCTGTAGTGTAAGTGATAGGATGTCATCAGGATCATTTTCATACATGACAAATAGCTGCAGTGTAAGTGATAGGGTGTCATCAGGATCATTTTCATACATGACAAATAGCTGAAGCAGCCACAGAGTGGCATCTTACATGAGATGAGCACAAGGCTGTTTTCTCAGCAGGAATCAAGGATGATAAGCAAAGGTCAAGTCAATCTGTTACAGTCCTAGTTTATAATTTTATAATTGTAATTATGTTATTGTGAACATTTTGTTGTGATTGTAAAATAACTATTACATTTGCCTTCCCTTAGGGAAACACTTCTTTGACTTTGATTAATTTTTCAGGCTTCCATAGCAGACCTACTGTCTGGGGAATATAACTGCTTGAGTAGCTTGGCTTTTTAAGGCATATAGTGTGCAAATGTGAGCTGTTATTTACAGTTTGGTTAGTAGATTTGAGACCTATCATTTGCCAACACGGGCCATGGTTTCTCTTAGTATGCTGTATATTAAATATTACGATTATTGTAATACGTCAAGGGACTAAATTAAAATTTTCAAGGTACAGATTTACATCTTTGTTGTCCAAACTGTGCAGTGCTTTACAAGTTACTAATATGCATCAGACATCATAGATCATGCCTCTGCAGAGTTTTGCTCATATGTTTTTTTTTGGCTGTTCCTCTTAACATTTTTGGTTTTCTAGCAAACCGTAGTGTTTTGTAGTCATTAAATAATGACAGATATTTCAGTTTTAATCTTCTTATTCTTCAAAAAATGCATGCTAATGCAAAACATGTTATTCTATCAAATTCATACAATATTTAAAATATATCCCTGATTTTAGATCTTTGTTCCCCCTTTAGTTTTGGCTTTCTTCAGAATTCTTGTGCTAAGAGATTGAAAGATCTGCAATAGAATAATATTCCAGGTAGAGTAATTTCCATGCTATTTCACCCTTTTTGTCTATAATAGATTAGATATTACCTTTAATAGATCTCTTAATATTTAAGAGATTCATATATCTGGCAACTTGCCATTTCTCCATTATCAGCTAATTTGAAGTTTTTCTCTAATTAGTTCTGTGCGACAGTCGTTCTGTAACCCATTTTCCAAGGAACTTAGATGGACATGGAGAAAAGATTTATAATTTACTAGGTCTAGAGAAATAATAAAAGGATACAGCAGAGAAGTACTATAAACTAAGAACTGGTAAGAGGTATGGCAGTGTGTGTGTGTGTGTGTGTGTGTGTGTGTGTGTGTGTGTGTGTGTGTGTGTGTGCGTGCGTGCGTGCGTGCGTGCATGCGTGTGTGTGTTTGAATGTGCACTCATGTGTGAGAGACTGAATGGGGGCTTCCAGTGGCAATGTGATGCATTGCCAGATGTGATTACAACAGAAAAGATTAGCACTTGCAGTAACATCATGCAATTTTGAGATGTTCAAATTAGCTGATAATATTTTTTCTCATTACAGTTCACATGTCTCTGAATCAAGCATCCCACAAAAAAGAAACCGCTACTGTTGACCACAGCAGTTTACTTAAGCATAGGCTGTTCTCTCCCTGAATCTGGCCATTTCATTCTACACCGCTTTATAATTCAATTATTTGATAATTAACCAACAAAATATTATACTACCAACGCTATTGTAATTTGCACAACCTAACAGAGAAAATGCCCAAGTACTACTGAACTATTTTTGCATACTTATAGAAATTCTCCTCAGGTACATAGATATTACATTACAGAAATGGGAAAATGTACAAAACATAAGAGTTACATTTATGTGACTCAGTTTTTAGGTTCATGTTAGAGAATATATGTCCTTATCAAAGAACCAATGCAGTTCACACAATTGTGTTTGGGTGCAACTAAGTACCTTCATAAGGTGTTGTCAGACACAGTCATGTAGCTCTTTAGTGATGAAAGATTTCCATGGAAATGTCTACTAGTAACTTTTGAACTGTAAACAACTACCTAAAGGAAAACATAGATAGATAGATAGATAGATAGATAGATAGATAGATAGATAGATAGATAGATAGATAACTATCACTTTCTTGCTTTCTTGTCAAAGATAAATGGTGTGTTACATGCATATTTGTGGATGGATCATTAACCATTTGAAATGTCAGGACTTGATGAATACAGAAAATGAATGGCTGAAAAATGGATTAGCATTTAACAAGTCTGAGAGGGCCATTTCTCAGAATATTCCTTTTTCCCGGAGGTATAGAGATCTTGGAATTGAGTTTGCCCTTCTCCTGCATTTTTTGGTATTTTTTTTCAATGTGCCGGCACTCAGTATTCTGAGTACCAAGATTTCCATAGCATGTCAGATGGATCAAATAATCTGCAGTGGTTGAGTTGTTAATAAATGCATGTTACAGTATTCATATTGCATAACAAATGGTATTGCACAATAGTGTTTGAAAAGGTATCACTAGTAAACTCCAGTACGACTTATCTCAGTTTTTATAGTCAGGTAAATGAATACATGAAATATATTCCCTCTGAACCAGAAATTACATAAATAGCTGCAAAATATTACCTGCACTATGAATATTAGGATTGACTATAGCCCTAGTGGTTTTGTCCTTTATTTATTTTTGTCTTTCATGCTTTTTTCTTTCAGTTTCTCTCCTTATCTAGCACTTTCTTGCTTTCTTCCTGTCTTTCATGGCTTCTACACATCGTCATTGTCTACTTTTTTCAGTTTTACTTGATTGCAGTGAAAGAAATGTGGAATGACTCTGATACATGCAGCATATATTTTGTTATGATAACATGAATAGCTAAGGCATGCTGCTTTGAGGAAGGAAAAACACGTAACACACTGTGAGACTTTTTCCACCCCCTAACTTCATGTCATTGCTATGCATACACCAGAATGTGGCCAGATTACTTTTGTCAGAGTGAATGCTTATTAACTTAATAAAATGTGGCAATAAATCAGACAGACTCAATCTGGTTTACATCTCTGACAAACTCAAATTATAAATCCTCCAGGAGGTCACTATGAGTCATATGAGCCCAGAGAAGTGTATATTTATTGCCTTTATGTGACTTCTGTCTGATAGAAATATAGGATAATGTTCTTCTTCTTAATTGCAAATAATCATTTAAAACGTAACACAGCTGTTTTGTTCTATAAAATAAAAAAAAATGACACCTTGTTTAGAATGAGACATACCACATGACATAGAAATGGAATGACGATGAAATGAACACATTCCTTTACTGCTTCAATAAATTAATTAGAACAGTTAGGCATAGTCTCATGGACGACTTAATATAATTTATTGATCTGTTAACCAGGTAAATGAAGTTGTCTACTGCGGACCCTATGTAAAAACAATCCAAGCCAGAAGGACAAGCATAAATACCACAAAGACTTGCATAGAGACAGATAGATGCATAGAAAGAGAAAGAGAGGGAGAAAACTTTAGCATAACAAATTCAAACACCCCTATTCCTTTTGAATTATAGATAGGATCACATACCACCCTGTGGGGTACTAAGCCCACCTGTGTCCATAAAATCCCCAATCGCATCCAAAACCAAACAGCAGCACCGTTCTGTGTTGTGCTGTGATGTATGACATTGCAACACAGCAGGAAAAAGCTATGTTGTAAGGTAAACATTATAGACTTTATTAAACAGGGCTTCCCACTGTAAGTGTTCCACCATCATGCTTGAGTGTGATTCATGAAGAACTCACAATCTTTAGGTATGACATTGCAGCGTAGCACAGCAGGGAGAAGATATGTAGTAAGCTATACGTTGAACACCTTACTAAAAAGCTTTTCTCTGCTGTAAGTGTTTTACTGTTTCTCCTGAGTGTGATTCATAAGGATTATGCAGTCATTAGGCATGACAGTGGAACTAATATTGTTACCATAGTGCAGTAATGTGAGGATCTGGTGCTCTGCGAAATCCTATTGACGGGACCTTGATGACGTTGTGCAGAGGAGAGACAAGTATGGATATGATAACATGCATGTGTGCACCGTATAGCGTTCTGTTGACAGTATTATTTTATCCCTTACCATGCAGCTGAGATAATATTTTATTATTGTAGTGCTGAAAAGCAATATACTATCAAGGAGGGAGGGGATAGCTGTACACCATCCCTTTGTAGACTGCTGGTCTCTCCTTTGGGACCAGCCTGTACACAGTTAATATACCCTTTGTGAATCTCATATGATAGTGGGGTGGAGTAATTTACACATCTGTAAAGTGACTGGCAGACTCTGTGAACCCAATGGGGCAAGATCTTGTATAAGGCTTTGCCCTTTACATGCATCTCTTTCTGAATCACAGTCTGCATTGTTATGTATCAGTATACCAAGTACCAGCCCTGCTCAGTGGTGTACAATGTTTTATGAATATAACCCAGCGAAACTGGATGCAACTCTTGGATTAAGGAAAGTCATGTTGCCCCACCACAGGCAGTAAAGGTAAGTCGAGATTGAACCCTTGAAACCAGATATGTAAGCAAGAAACATAAACTGAAGAGGCACTGTCCTGCCCACAAATCACAGTGCATCAAAAGATCACCCACAAAATAATCTGTCCATGACTTGGAGCCACAAATCATAGTTCCCATGGAATTTGTTCCTGGCATTCACTTCCCTATTTGCCTGTATGATGCTGTTTTGTGTTGTACTGATTCTACTTTTCAGCTACTGTCAGACCTTTGTCTGTATGATTCAAATGTCAGACTGTCAAAGCTACTTTTCTTGCCTGAGTTCAGCTCTTAACTGCAGATATGTGAACCTCTAAATGCATTGAAATCAGCCTGTGCATTTCTAAAACACTATCCTGTTGCTTCATTTTGTTATACATAGGAACAAATAACAATAAATACCTTTCTAAAAGATACTAATGAAATTCCCAACATATGTATATTTGCACAACTACCTTATTGCAGAAAGGTACAAAATGCATGGTGCTCCTGATTGTTACCCCCTCCCCCCGTACATGATCTCTGATATTCCCTATTTGGTCTTATATGAGCAACTGTTCTCATATGTTGCTTGCAGGTGGAGCATCACTAAATCTCCTAACATTTTTATGCAGGGCATATTTTAAAGTCAGTGATCAAAAGTATTAATATCTGATGCATAACTGCATGAATACTTGCTCAACCTTGCCTAGTAGTTATAATGCTGAAAGAAGCAGTTTAGGGCAAGTTAGTGCAAAAAGTATAACTAACAGGTATCTGTTAGCATGAGGTCTAAAAGTCTACAACTGATATTTCATTGACTTGTTTATTTCACCTTGCTACCTTCCCTTTAATAAAGTAATCTCAGTGCCTAATTGAAAGGTGTGATATTGAGGAATATTGCATATGTACTAGCAGATCTCTCACAACAGATAAGATTAAGTATGCAAGGCATTAGCATACTCTCAAAACTTTTAATTGTACTCTTCCAAGCCGTAATGCTCAGGGATAGTTGTTGAAATATCTGCATATTAAACATGATGGAAATCTGATAGTTATCTGTCATTTGCAATGGCAATGATTCTACAGGAATATTTTGGACACATGCTTTTTAATATAATAGCACTCCATTCATATTTACTAATAAACCATTTAAAAAGTGCTATAGCATCAATTTCTTCATTCTCAGACTAGTTGCTCGACTATTTCAGGGTGACATGGAGACAGAACATATCCCAGCACTCACTGGGTTCAAAGCAAAAGAGTTTTTGCTGGCTAGGGTGACGACTCATTGCTACACAGATATACACTATGCCTCACACAACGTGCGCATCCATGGACAATTTGTAGGAATGCCAGTTAACCTATAGCACATCTTTGATATGTCTGATAAAACAGGAGCACCCAGTGACTACCCCCCAATTTATAGGTGGATATACATATTCAACAGAGAATAATTTCTGATGAACTGTTAACTCAAACACTTGCCAATGTTTTACCTTAAATTTCAGTTAATCTATATAATTAATCTTTATTTCCATTACATTGTATTTCTGTAATGCCGGCCTTTTTTTTTCAATGCTCCTTTAATCCTCTTGGCAAAAGACTGCAGCTTTTACCTTTATTTCCAGTGATCTGCTAAGGAAGTCACAAACAGTCTAAAATAATATCAAACATTTCCAGGATGTGAAAAACAACTATAATGACATCTTATTAAAGTTCAAAAGTTTTTTTTTTTTTATTCATTCCTCCCTGTCTGTATACAAAACACCAGAGCTTGCTAGTCTACAAACACCTATGTATTTTTTTTCTTCACATGCCTCTCTGGTTTAAATATGTCTAGCACTCCATTCAACATCTTGTTAACTTCACTGGTGGTCAAGGCAGTTCCATTCTTTGTGGCCTCAGGGGATTAGAAACTACTGCTCATTACCTATGCAGCTGTTATAAATAAATATGGGACGTTCCATTACCTGAGTAAAGCTTTCAGCAGCTTGTATTCTTAAAATCAGTTTCCTCTCTTTGCCTACCACTTCATATGCCTGTTGGTCTCTCTCTTTTAAGTGTAATATTCAGAGTTAATAAGTCAAGCTCATATAATAATGAAGTCTGCTGTTTATCTAAATCACTGATTCACTGATTCTTTCTAAGCCAAAATGGTCATTGAGTGGTTTCTATAGGAATATGTCAATGTTCCTTAAACATATTCAACTTATTACTGTGTTATGTGACTCTGTATCTATATCAGAATCATGATTATTTAGTAGAAAAGTACAGAGCTGTAAATGTTCTCAGTAAAGATTTCAGATAACTGTGTTTTGGCTATAAAATTTAGAGTACAGTATAGCTAACAAGTTATTATGCCTAGTTCTGCAAGCAGCACATCTACAAAAAGCTGGCATCAGACTTCATAGGGGTGGGATTAACAATTTAAGACGTGGCTTAAAATAACCAATTTATTGAAACTTAGTATCAAAATATGTACAATGACAACCTTTGAATCCTGTCTTTGTAAGCTTTTGTGAGTAAATAGCATTGTTTAATTTTAAAACCGTATGCAACACAATATTTTATATGTTATTATCCATACACAATTCCATTCCCCTTTATCATGCACAGAATTAGAAAGGTGGTGTGTTTGATACTTAAAATAAAGTACAGTTCAGATAAAGAATGCCAAATCATTTTGTGCCAGCTCAGAACATTGTCATTTACATGGTTTCTGAAGTGATATCACACAAAATGAATGATGGCTATGGAAGGCGATAATATGAACTCAACTAGCCTACTATCTGGAAATGTCACTAAACAATTGTAAGTGCTTTCTATAACTGTGATTGACTAGAAAAGTATAAATTCATTGCAGTAGTATGTTGAAGATTGTAGAATACTACCTTTGCTGAATAAGTAGGGATGAGAATTTCAAGGCAGTGAGCATTTGAAGTTGCAGAGAACAACTTAAAAAGAGGAATAAAAAAAACTGATATTAAACTCAAAGTATCCTCCAAAGTAAAGAGTTCTTAGCTTCCTTTGGTGGATAGCCATATAAGCCTCTAAAGACATTATACTGTTAGGGTGAAGTTTGGTTTCATGATAGTACTGAGTTGAGGTATATGAAATGATGTATTCTGTTACTTGACTGCTTTATCATTATAAGATTTGCTATATCATTATAAGATTAGCAACACTAATAGTATGAAATACCTACGCAGTCAAGAGGATCTGCCATGTGTAGCTATTTGCACTTGACCAGGAGTGAAGTGTGAATGCAACGGAATAGATGACAGGAAAAGAAGAAACCTGGATGATGCTCATCAGTATGTCTCTTCTATCCACATGTGGTATCCCTCCCCACATGTCAAAGCAAGATCCTATGTCACCAGCACTTAGCAGGCTTCCATTCCAGAACTTCAAATATACATTTTCTGCAGTGTATGCTACTATTTATTTATTTATTTATTTATTTATTTATTTTACATTTGTTGACCGGGCTAGTCCAGCTGGATAATTTCCATTTTCAGTGGAGGCCCGGGGAGAAAAGCTCCACAATTAAAACAAGGTTAAACATTTAAGCAACAATGCATACATTTTAGTGTAGTAGAAAATACAGTGAAAAAAAAATAGGTAAAAAACAAATTGCCTAAGCTATATATTCATATATTTTTTTTTAGAACAGTACAGTAATTTAGTCATTTGAAATAGCAGGGAAAGATAGTGATTTTTACGTAGGGAGGTATGGCTGAAGAAGATCCATCAATTATTGCATGTATGTATGTGTAATATGCACTTCCCCGACAAGTGATCAGTGTTTAATTCTCTCTGTACAGTACTGGAATGTAGTGAATTGCTATTTTTCCACACGTTCATATACATTCGCATTTAACTGCTAACACTGCTATTATTTGGCATAAAGATATGAAGGGGCACATACATTTCCAAAGATAAGCTAAAACCAGTGCACCTGATGTAGCCATGGACCTTTCTGAAGTAACACCTGTAGCAGAGGAAGCTGAATACGATTCTTGGATTGCTGAGGCTGGATGTATACCACCACTGAAAGAACTCAGCAGTGCTAATGATGGTGGTATGCCCACAGCCCCTCATCCTCAGTTAGGCTGCCTGAATCTCAAAACCATGCATGTATCACCAAAAAAGTGAATTATCATCACCAAAATCATCAGGGACACTCAGGTACATAGTTGCCAGCTGTGTCTGCTATATCTACAGTGTCTGTTCATGTGTCCTTTCAAGAATGCATTGCTGCATAACACTGACTACAACATAATGAATACAGCAGTCTAGTTAGTTCTGTGGCACATGCTAGTGTTTCCACATCTGATCAAAATAAGGGTTATGTTTATGGGTGGGATGTGGGGAGTATGAGCATAATGTGGAACTGTGCCACTAGGGATTCATATTCAATCACTGACTCATAAACAACACATCCCAAGAAAAATAAGAAGTCAACTACCCATCTTGCAGATCAATATGTGTGTATGTACCTTTAAGAAGCAATCCAAGTGCTTGCACTAAAGTATAAAAATTGAGCACATGTGTGTCTGATTGCCATTTTTTAGTTAGCTACTGAGATGTAAGTATGTATGTATGTAAGCTCTGTTTGTTAACTAGTTCATTCATGTTTGTATGCATTGAAGCATCTGAACGGAACCCCAAGCCTTCTTGTTATATGCATTAAAGAAGATTATACCATGACCCCCCATTAATATTCCAAAACATGCATGCTGATTGGCCAGCATGCACATTGTAAATTGACTTATACTAATGGAAAAAGGTCCGGTCATTGCATTTTATTTTACTACTGTCCAGACAGGCTAGAGGGTGTGGCTGCGTTTAGGCAACTTTGCTCTACGTTGCTCCACATTGCCCGACAGTGCGCTGGTTGGCGCGGCGCGCACCTCCACACAAACCAATTGTGCTGGGTAAAGCTCTATTTAGCTATGGGCAACTACATTGCACTGGGTAAAGCGCTGCTTAACTACGGGTAACTATATTGCGCTAGGTAAAGCGTTGCTTAACTATGGGCAACTATATTGCGCTGGGTAAAGCAATGCTTAACTGTGGGCAATTATATGTCAGGATCCTTTATAAATATACATTTTGTTCACTGATACATAGGCCATTTCAATGCTTTTTAGTAAAATTTTAATCATATATGTCAGGAATTATTTCATATACTAATTTAGAACATAAAATAGGAATGGGAGTGGAGGGACTCGAACCGTGAATGTCTCCTCTTTGTGCAAAGGCTCTACCACTACGCTATTGCTATTTGGCCTACTTTGCATAAACATTCCTTATTATGCTCTTCCATGTCGAGATTGCTAACTGCAGCTAAGCAATAGGCACACCCACGCACACACGCGCAAATACGGGCAGCTATATCGGGAATTAGAAAAGAAAAATTAATGTTTTACTTTTTATAGCTGTGCTGGGGGTTTACAATGTCAGGGAGTGTGGTGTTGGGTACGTGGACATTTGAGTGGACTCACTGTTGTGTGTTGACATTTTACATTTCAGACACTTGCAGGGGTGTGGACCTTTAGACTGCTCGGCAGTCGGACATGCCTCCTGCTTTCCTGCATGGTCCGTGTTAGACTTGGAGTGGAGTCAGCGTGCCCTCATGTATATTCATGGCATGCTGACATCATACCATTCAACTGCAGTCTCCAAGTAAGACTTATTTAGTCTTACACGGAGGATTTGTGAATCTGGTGGTATGTAAAGGTGAAAGGCTTGATTTGGCAAGGTGTACAAAACATGTTGCTAATGGAGCTGAAGAAATTAAAACCGAAGGCTCAGTAGTGATTTCATGTTACTACCAGCAGAGTGGAAGAAGCTACGACTTATTATTTTATGTGGTCAAGAGGCATGTTCAGTCATTTTTAGGGCTCAGAGACTGTTTGAAAATGGGACTTTCATTTAATAAGGAAGTCCATCATGTTAGCTTAAAAGACTACTACTCTAATTTTGCCTGACACATTTTTTCTACCTATGCCGATCTTTTCAAAGACAAACTAGGCAAACTTCCAGTTGTGTACTCCATGAAGTTAGACCCAGAGTCAGTCCAGTTATCAGACCAGCACGTAAAGTTCCAATAGCTCTGCAGGGCAGAGTCAAAGGTGAGTTAGAATGGTGCAACAATTTGTAATTTATCCAGTGGAAACTCCAACTGAATGGGTATCTTCCATGGTGGTAGCTCATAAGAAAAGATCACATGACATCAGAATATGTATTGATCCACAAGATTTGAACAAAGCACTAAAAAGACCTCATCATCCAATGTGAACAGTCGAAGAAGTCACAGCCTTAATGCTAAATGCCACTGTTATTTCTGTCTTAGATGCAAAGAGTTCACTTTGGCAAATTCAGCTTGAGAAAAATATCCTTGTTGCTCATTACATTCAGTTCTCCATTTGGCAGGTACAGATTTTTGAGAATGCCATTTGGGATAAATTCTGTAAAAGTGAAGTCCTTCAGCATACAATGCAGCAAATTTTTTCTGGGTATCCTTGTGCTGTTATAGTAGACGACATACTGGTAGGAGGTCGTGATGAAGCAGAACATGACAGAAACCTCAGAAAAGTTCTAGAAGGGCACATCAAGTGAATCATAAGCTCAATGCACAGAAATGCAAATTCAGGCTACAAGAAGTTCCTTATGTTGGTCATTTATTCATGAGTACAGGCCAACAACCAGACCCTTCAAAACAAACAGCCATTCTCAAGATGCCAGCTCCAGACAATGTTCAAGCCCTGCAACATTTTCTTACCATGGTCAATTACCTAGGCAAGTTCATTCCAGACTTGAGCCAACTTTCAGCACCACTCAGAAAGCTGACACATAAAGATGCATCCTGGTCTTGGTTAGAGCAACACCAAATAGTATTTGATGTCCTGAAACAGAGAATTGCTAGTCTACCAATGCTCAGATACTATGATGTTCACAAACCAGTTACACTTTCCTGTGATGCTTTAAAATTTGGTCTTGGTGCAGTCATTCTACAATAGGATTAACCTGTTGCCTCCGCATTGAGAACTCTTATCCAAACTGAACAGCAGTATGCCTAGATAAAGAGCTTTTGGCAATTGTGTTTGCATGTTCAAAGTTCCATGATTATGTATATTTATTTATTATTATTTATTTTACTTATTTTACATTTGTTGACCAAGTTTGTCCAACTGAGCTAAGTAGCCCTTTTTCAGCTGAGGCCCATGGAGAAAAGCTCCACATGTTCTACAGATTAACATTTACAACATAAGTACACAATCAACAACTGGTTTACAGAAAATATTCAAAGCAACATATACATAAAAAAATAAGGATGTACTACAGTAAACTAATCATTATGTCTGTCAGATTTAGAATCTTACATCATTCAGAAGGGCTAACAATAGTTTTGTCACCAGATGTAATATCTTACATTATGCAGATAAGAATGTATGTAATGTGCCGAGGTTGGAGAAGTTAATGTGAGACAAGGTCTAGAAAGTTAAAGAAAGTTACATAAGTTGGAAGCAGATAGAGGTGTGCAGTTAGGGTTGATAAGCTGTTTAAAGGGGGTGGGTACAGAGGGTCCATATCACATAGTCGAAGTTCCATAACTCCGAACACCTAATGGTCGAACCATTATGTTCGAAGTTACAAAACTTCAACTGAGTAAAAAAAAAAAGATATAAAACAACTGACAACAAAATAAATTATTGTAAGCAGGGGGGCAAACCCCCATGTGTCCCCACATCCCCCGCTACTTAAATATACCAACTCCGAGATCGCACCACATTGAACTGAATGGAAACCTCCTCTTATGGAGATTTCCATTCAAACGCTCAAACTTTTACAAATTCGAACTTATGGTCTCGACCATATGTTGTTCGAACTTGTAAAAGTTTGACTACATGATAGAAACCCAGGTACAGAGGCAGGTCCATTGGCTTAACAGGTATTTTTTAGTGGCTAGCTTGAAGTGACTAAGTTGCTTGAGTGACCTGATTTCTAGTGGGAGTTTGTTCCAGTCCTTAGAAGGATTATAGCTATAGAGAATTCACCCTTCCTTAGTTTTAGTTTTGTGGATTTTTAGCAGAAATAGGTTAGAGCTCCCAAGGGATCTAGCAGGTGAATAGTGGGAGATGACAGATGATAGGGTAGGACAGTAAGAAGGTTGATAAAGGATAGAGTGGATCTGGAGTTGAGGGAGAAGAAGCTGGTGAGGTAGTTCTAGCCAGTTAAGGTGTTTGAGTGAGAGACAGTAACATAACTTGTAAGTTTGATGGGCTACAAATTATTGTAGGTAGATTCAAGTTTGCCAAGGAGTGTGGAGTTGAGGCAAGTAAGAATTTGAGAGCTATATAATAGACTGGGTAGGAGGCAGGCATAAGAGAGAGGTACTTTAGCTTCACTGTTGAGAAAGTTTTTGTTATGGTAGATGAGCCCTAGTTTCTGATGAGTTTTCTTGATACAGTTGTTAATGTGTAGATTGAACTTAAGCTGGTCGTCAATGATGACACCAACGAGTTTAGTGCTAGTTTTCACCTCAATGTGTGTGTTATTGAGAGACAGGATTGTGAAAGTGGATGTAATGTGGTTGTAGTTTTTAGAAAGAAAAAGCAGTAGCTTAGTTTTTAGGGGGGGGGGGGTTAAGGATAAGCTGGTTATCAGAGAGCCAGTTTCCTACTGAGTTAAAGGAAGTCTGTGTTGTGGAGATGAGTTCAGAGGGAGAGTCAGCACTGGTAATGACAGTAGAGTCATCAGCGTATTGGACCAGTGATGACTGAGGACAGGAAGAGTAAAGATGATTAGGGTGGCCACGGTTGTGCAGTGATTAGCATTGCCGCCTCACAGCAAGAGGTTCCCCGGTTCGACTCCTGGCTGGGCTGCCTTCTGTGCGGAGTCTGCATGTCCTCCCTGTGGTCACGTGGGTTTCCTCTGGGTGCTCTGGTTTCCTCCCACATCCCAAAGACATGCTGTAGGTGGATTGGGCACTCTAAACTGGCCCTAGGTGTGAGTGTGTGCATTTGTGTGCCTTCTGTGGAAGGTCGGGGTGCCAGGTTGACAACTTGACACTGTAAACCTCCACTGCCAATCATGAGCAGACAGGTGATCTGCTGTGGTGACCCCTAACTGGCAAAAAGCCAGAAGAAGAAGTGAAGATGTTGAAAAGTAGTGGACCGAGGATAGAAGCCTGAGGGACATCCATTTTAAGTGGGAGAGGAGGGGGGGGGAGAGTGCAGTTTGCCACTCCCCTGCTTGAAATCTGTCAGTGAGGTAGCTGAAAACCATGCAACAGTAGCAGGGGAGAAGTTAAGGTTGGTTAGTTTGTGCAGAAGGAGAGGGTGATAGATGGTGTCAAAAGCTTTAGAGAGATCAAAGAATAGGCAGGAGACAAGCTTGTTTTATCTCTGGCAAGGGATATAGTATTATGGAATGATAGTAGGGCAGTACTAGTACTATGCTTTGATCTAAAGCCCTGTTGAGTAGGTGTAAACAGATTTTCAGAGAGTAGGTAGTGCATAACTTGTCTATGTATGCATTTTTTCTTAAACTTTAGAGAGAGGAGAAAGGATGGCAATTGGTCTAAAATTAGTGATGTCTGAGGAGTTGCCTCCTTTATATATTGGTAGAGTGAAGAGTTGTTTCCATATGGAAGGGACTTTGAATTCTGAAATGGAGCGGTTGAGTAAGATAGATACTGGGAGAGCAAGAGAGTCAGCAGCTAACTGAAGGAAAAGGGAAGGAATGTTGTCGGTAGAAGCTGAGCAAGGCTTGAGTTTATAGGTTCATAGGTTGATACTAGGCTATCTGCCCTAGGGCATTTATAAGCCTAGCCAGAGTGTGTTTGGCTTTTGCCGCCCTTTTAGATTAGTTGACTGTGCCTCTGTATAGTAGGTCACAGAAGATAGCCCTTTTAAGGTTAGTTTACTGTGCCTCTGTCTAGTAGGGACACAGAAGAGATCCCAGGGGTAAACCTTCGATCTCCCATCCACTCGTCAAGATTTCTCTTGAAGAGGGTCATTGAGGGGCTCTGCCTAACATGGATTGGGATTTTGTTCCAGAGTGAGGGGAGCCTTTGGGATATGAATCTGTCCCTCCAGCATGTCCTATTTATTTCTGTGCTGAGGTTTAAGACCCTGGAGCATGTAGCTATAAGATATTTGGATTTCCTGAGGTGGAGCATGTCCATTAATTCTGGGTTGGACATGGCTTTATACGTCAGGCACAGATCGCCTCTGAGTAGTCAGTAAGCAACTGAGTAGAGCTGGAATTTCTTTAGCCTAACTGCATAGGGCATCTGTTTGGGTCCCTTGATCCTCTTAGTGAGGTACTCTTGGGGTCTTTCCAGTTGCTGCAGGTGTCGGGTAAGGTACATCCCAAATGGGGCATTGTATTCAATTATGGGCCTGATGAGTGATGAGTCGAGGAGCACAATGACCTCTCTTGATCTAGATGTGAACCCTTTCGTGATAAGGTGGGCTATATAGAAGGTCTTTCTAACCACTTTGTCAACATGATTGTCAAAGGAGAGATTGCTATCTACTTGGGTCCCTAAATCCCTAATTACTTCTTCCGTACTTAATGGATTACCACCTATGTGGTAATTTGTGGGCACTTTGTTTTTCCCAAAGGGGATGACTATGCAGTTTTTGGCATTTAGCTTTAGGCCATGGCTCTGGCACCAGTTATCCATCTCTGTGAGACCCTTTTGGAGGATGCTTGTGTCAGTCGGTGAGTCGATTATGGCACCCAGTTTGCAGTCATCTGCAAACTTGGTCAGCCATAGTCCTCCCATGTTAGCCTGTACCTCAGATAAATATATACCGAACAAGAGAGGTCCCAGGACTGAGCCTTGTGGGATGCCACTTGTAACTGGTTTAGAGTCTGACATGGCACCTGCAATTCTGACCATGTGGGTTCTATCCCTGAGCCAGTTTGCAGCCCATCTTGTGACATAGGGGTTGATATTTAAGCTGGTGAGCTTATTTATGATGCCCGAGTGTGGTATTGTGTCGAAAGCTTTTGCGAGGTCCAGGTAGGCTGTGTGGACTACCTTCCCTTCATCTATGGCCTTGGTGACTGTTTCAAAGAAGTCGACCAGGTTCAAGAGCAAGATCTGCAATTAACAAAGCCGAATTGGGTAGGATCCAGTGTTTGGAGGTTCCCAATGTCTTTGCATATGAGTTCCATGATGATACGCTCCATAGCTTTGCAGACCAGGCTAGTCAGGATTATAGGGCGATAGTTTCTGGGGTCCGTTGTGGCACCACCTTTGTGGAGTGGGACCACTGTTGCTGTACGCCATTCCTTGGGTACATATCCTGTAGTAAGGCTGAGACTGAACAGTGACTTTATGTGAGGGTTCAGTTCTTCTTGGAACTCATGTAAGACGCAGCCTGGGACACCGTCTGGTCCCAGAGAGTAGAGGATTAGAGAATAGGGAGTTGATGCAGCTAGTGGGTACAGGTTTGAGGGAAAAATAATTTGATGAAAGTACAGTGGGATTTGATAGAGAGTGGTTTGAAATATTATTAAAGGTAGATGAGTTGGCACTAGGGTAAAATAGTTCGGATATAGAGTTAATGAAATATGTGTTGAAGGTGGAGGTAGTATCTTTGGAAGTGTTATCAGGACAAGGATTGAGGGACTAGAGACCACAAGGAAGTAGTATGTGGTTTAATGAGTTCCAAAATTTTTGGGGATTAGATTTTAAGGCTGAGGGTGGATTATAGTATGTCTATTTTATCTTTATTAATACACTTTATGGTCTGATGTCTAAGTTCTTTGTATTTTAGCAGGTCTACAGGGAGCTTTATTTTGGTCCAGGTTTCCATGCTCTGTCTCTATTTTTCATTAGGATGTGGGTTGACCTTTATAGCCACAGAGATATACTAGATTTAATACAGACTGTGCAAAGTGGGGCAAGTGAGTCAAGAACACTGAGAAAGGTGGAGTTGAAAAACAGAACAGTATCGTCAACGGGGAGTTGGGTAAGGAAATTTTAGTTAACTTTAGAGAAAAGAAATTTAAAGGTGTCAGGGTAGAAGTTAGTAAGCTTAAGGCATGTCATAAATCTATGCTGTTTAGTAAAGTGAGGGATATATCTAAGTACTTTTATTGGGGAGTGATCACTTAGTGTGTTGGGAAGAGTTTCAGGAATGTGATATTTAGAGGGCTGAGAGACTAGAATCCAGTTGATAAGGGTGCTGTGTGTATGAGAGTTGTTGGTATGGGTGACATCAGTGATAAGTTGAGTAAAGCCATACAAGTTAATGTGTAAGGAAGAATTTGAGGTACAGAGAGTTAACCAATTAATATTGGCATCACCAAGAATAATGGTTTCACTAGGAATATGTTGAGAGAAGTATGAGAGAATGTTTTCCAGCAGGGGTAAGTTATCCCCTGGGGAAATGTAGATTGCTACTATTGTGACTGTGGTATGGGTGTTAAGTACAAGGTTGGCTGTCAGTATTTCAGCTGGTGAAAAGGACGGGATAGTTTTATTAGGAGTTGTCAGAGTAAAGTGGTTAGAGTAAACAATTGCAACTCCACCACCCTTTTTCTTTTGGCGGTATATGGTAGACCTATCCAGATTGAAACAGACCACCAGCCATTAGTCACTATTTTGAGAAAGCCTATGCCCGACTGCAACGTATGATGCTGAGACTGCAAAAGTACAATTTCAATCTTGTCTACAAGAAAGGCAAACTTCTTCATTTTGCTGATACATTATCCAGATCACCCAGAAATACCACTTACAGAATGACAAACAAGTTTCTCAATTGATTGATGATTTTGAAGTTATGGAAGTGACAAATTTTTCTCCCACGTGTCTTGATGAGCTGAGAAAACACACAGCCGCAGATCCAGTTTTACAAAGGCTCAACCACTTTATCAATCAAGGATGGGCATCAAAGCAATCTAGTTTAACTCAAGAAATGCAGCCTTAGTTTCCATACAGAGATGAGATTTTGTCTGACAAAAGTATCATTCTGAAAGGTCTGAAAGTAATCATTCCAAAGTCCTTTCAACCTGAGTACATTACTATCTTGTATTGTGGTCACCCGGGAACCGAGCCTACCACAAGCAGGGTGAGAGAACTAGAATTCTGGCCTTCTATGTCACAATTTTATTTTATTCATTTTACATTTGTTAACCGGGAAAGTCTGACTGGATATAGGTCCATTTTCTGTGGAGGCCCGGGGAGAAAATCTCCAGACATACATAACATGTATACATACAGTGAAATATTGCAAAATGGGCATTTGTTCAACAATAGATACACACATGTTCAAGATTTTCTAGAATACACACAGGAAATAGTTGGAAATTATTAACTGATAGGAAATAGTTGGAAATTATTAACTGATAAGGGAGATCACATACATTTTTAAAGGTTTTCAGACATTTTAGTAGTACATGGTTGTGTCAAGATATCATCCTTACTTTATTACTTTCCAGTAGGTAAGAGATATATACTTAGTACTGAATCAGAGTAATACAGTGAAAGTTTCTTCCTATAATAAGGTTTTCATTTATAGTTGATATTTGAGTAGGGGTTAGTCAGGGTTTGTACAGTGACAAAGCCAATGCATTTTTAGGTGTTTTTTAAGAGATATTTTGAATTGGGTTAAGGAGGGAACTGTAGTAAGTTCTGCAGGAAGTAAGTTCCAGGTTTTACCAACAGAATTGGAAAATAATGATTCACCAGCTGAATTGTTGGATTTAATAGTTTGTACTAGCGTTTGAACTAGCGTTCTGTTGGAAGAGCGGACTGTTTTTGGGTTATTGTAGGGAGTGATAATATTTTTCAGTATGGGTGTACTGTCTGGTTGGTTGTGAACAACTATTAGTTTGTTATATTGAAGTTGGTAAGGTAGTTCTAGCCAAACTAGTGATTTAAGGTTTTGACAGTGATGGGTTCTATAAGCTGATCCTGTGGCAAATCTGGCAATATTATTGTAACAGCTAGTAAATTTACTGAGGCCAGATTTGCTTAGGTTTGCGAAGATGGGTGAGGCATAAAGAAGGGTTGATAGCAAATGTGTACATGCAATCACAGTTCTAGCAGACGGGATTAGGAATTGTTTAATCTTATATAAAGAGCCTAGTTTCTTATTAACTGTATTAATAGTTTTGTCAACATGAGCATCAAACTTAAGGTTGTTGTCGATGATTACTCCTAGTAGTTTAGTACTAGGTTCTGGGGAACTTAAGGTACCATCGTTAGATGTTATGGTGAGAGATGGTAAAGGAACCTTGCAAGTGGGAGTGAAGTGTAACAACTTGGTTTTATTTGGGTTGAAGAGTAGATGGCGACCAGTGAGCCAGTTCTCTACTTTGTTGAAGGTGTTTTGGGATAAAGATTGTAAGCCTGTGGGGGGGGGGGGTGGCAGCACAGATTAGGGTTGAGTCATCAGCATACTGAATACACTTTGCATCTGGGATGACTTTATGCAGATCATTAATGAAGATGGAGAATAGGAGGGGATATAATATAGATCCCTGGGGGACTCCAAGGGTGATTAGTAGAAGGGAAGATAGATTATCTTTCCATAGTACCACTTGTTGTCAGCCACTTAGATAGAAATGAAACCAGCTAATTGCTAGGTTATCTATAGAGAGTGTTTTTAGTGTCTCTAAGAGTAGCTGGTGGTTTACCATGTCGAATGCCTTGAAAAGGTCTAGAAAGAGGGCTGAAAAGAGCTTGTTGTTATTACGGTTTTGATTTATTGTGTGAGAGAAGGAAAGAAGGGCTGAGGTTGTACTATGGCAAGGTCTAACTCTATGCTGGGAGAGGGCTAGGATTCAATTATTGTAGCCAAGGGTAACAGGATGGCTATAGGCCTGTAATTTGAGAGTTCAGTGGAATTTCTCTCCTTTATGGAGCGGAATAATGTGGGAGATTTTCCAGATGGAGGGGATATAAGCTTCAACAATAGTTCTGTTGATTAATATTGAAATTGGGTATGCTGTTTCATTAGCGGCTTTTTGGAGATACTCTGCAGGTAGTAGGTCTGCTGAAAGGGTGGTGGGTTTCAGTTTCTTGAGTAGAGACCTAATAAAAGATGTTGAAACTGGCTTGAACTTGAAGAGGGTGCAATTATTGGGTGTGGAATTGGTAGAACTTGGGGTATTGGGAGCTAGTTTGTTGGCAATGGATTGCATGGTTTCTGTAAATAAAGTGCTAAAGGTGTTAGCAACAATTTTTGGAGGTTTTTGGAGGGTAGTCAAGGGGGTAGGGGTAGATGGCATTGAGAAAGCACTTTCATCTTGTTCAGTATGTAATAGTACTAAGCCTCATCAACAAAAAGAACCACTTCAGCTTAACCACTTTCCGGAACTACCTTAGTCGACAGTAGCCACTGACTTCTTTGAGTGGAATGGTCAACATTATTTGGTGTTAGTAGACTCTTACTCCAGCTGGTTCAAGATTGTCTTACTTTCTAACCTAGCATTATGTACTGTCATTACCAAGATTAAGTGTCATTTTGCTGTTCATGGAAGTCGGCACAAAGTTATTTCTGACAATGGCATGCAGTTTACAAGCTAACTGTTCAAAAGATTTGCTGAAGAATGGGACTTAACTCATGTCACAAGTAGTCCAGAGTACCTGCAGTCAAATGGTTTGGCAGAACATGCAGTGCAAAGTGCAAAGCAGTTACTTGAGAAGTCTAAACGAGACAATAGTGATATTTTCTTGAATCCCTTGAATCTCAGTAATATTCGTCATGATAAACATCTTAGTTCACCTGCTCAGAAACTTCTATTGAGACAAACCAGAGCCACATTATCAATCAGTAGTCAACTGTTGGTTCCATGTGTCAAGAACAACAGAGCAGTTAAAGTCAATCTGTTGAAGAAGTTCCTATCCCAGAAGTCCTACTATGATAAGACCAGTAAACTGTTTAATTCATTACGAGAGGGCGAAGTAATAAGGATACAGATGTCTAGAGGTTATGATCAGATTGGTGTCATGAAGAATATTGGTCTAGAGCCAATATAGTACTTTATAGAATCAGAAGGAGCAACTTATAGGCAGAATTGGAAACATTTGAGACTGGTGTCCAAGCCTATACTCCAGCAGACAGCCTGTGAGAGAGACTCTTTATCTCAGAGTGAGTTGTCCAGTGTTCCAATTTCAGAGTAAGTTCCAGAGAACTCTTCTGTTCCTATGATGATTCCAGAAGTTCGTGATATGAGTTGTGCACCACAGACTGTCCCCGTTGCTAAATCTAGTTCCAACTGTTATTATTTTTTAACATTTATTTATTTAACATTCATTTGCCGGGAAAGACCAACTTGGAAAGAACCAATTTTCAGCAGAGGTCTAGGGAGAAACACCCCAGACACATGTCTTTGTAATATGGGAAGAAACTGGAGCACCCCGAGGAAACCCACACAATTGCAGGGAAGACATGCAGACTCCACACAGAATGCACCCCAGCCATATCATTAGATATGGTCTAATCTCTAAACCCTATAGCAGATATGAAGCAACTTGGACATGAACACTGTGTTTTCTTTTTAATGTATATAGTAATGCATGCCTGACTCTAATGTTTTTTTCCGAAGGGCAATCTTTTTAAGAGGGAGGATATAGATCAATATGTGTGTATATACCTTTAAGAAGCTATCTGAGGGCTTGCACTATAGTATAAATACTGAGCACTTGCGAGCCTGACTGCCAGTTCGTAGTTAGGTGATGAGATGTAAGCATGTATGTATGTAAGCTCAGTTTGTTAACTAGTTCGCTCATATTTAATGATGCTGCTAACCATCCTGATGTATTTGTATGTATTAAAGCATCTGAACGAAACCCTAAGCCTTCTTGTTATATGTATTAGAGACAATTGGGCGACACATCTCAAAACAAAATTAACTAACTAATAAAAGAAAGCTTTTTTTTTGCAAGGCCATGTCATACTAATGCTACACATGCCAACATTTCCATATGAATTAACTCTTAGGTCACTCAGCCTTATATGTAAGGGTATAACTTCTTTAGTCTCAGTGCTCAACAATCTTGGAGTTAACAGTCATTCAAGGTCTGACATAATGATGTATCAGCAGATTGTAGCTGACAGGATTGCATTCAACAAAACTTTCATTGAAGGAAAGCTGTGTTCTCTACTATCAGCATTAGGTCAAGTCATGACACAGTATAGCTTATTCCTGTAACAGTTCATTCACCATCGATGCAGTTAGGTGTAGATCTTCCCGTCCTGATCAAGGTTACATATCTGATGTATGCACCTGCACATGCTGATATCTCTCAGCTTTGAAACACAGAATGTGAAAGAAAAGCAAGGCATTATCACTGCAGTACAGGTTATGCATACACTGCAGGTGTCTGCCCAGGAATGGGAGGCATTTGTGCAAGCAATGTATTGCCCAAAATGCCATTAATTATACATTTGTTACCTAATAAATGGAATGTCACCATCCTTGCATAAGGTGAACAATGGTCTGTGTGCATCTCAAAACATGTCTGTTGCTGGATCATTGTCAGCTGTTTCCATTTATGCATCTAATTAACTTGATGAAGAAGCAGGCACCTCCAATGATGGAGGACAATGTGTATGAGGTCCTGTGATAGCCCCTCTACAGGTGATAGCCAGGGTCATAGACAAAGAACATCTACTCAGAATGAATAACATCTTCTAGTGATCTACGTATATCATTAGCCATGTGCTTCTGATAAATTTTGATCTGGTTTCTCTCATCATAACTTATCCGGTATGTGTTCTAGACATGGATATCGAAATTCACCTTTTAAGCTTTGCTGTGCTCCACTCTTGAGGTGAATTTCCTGACATCTGTGTCTCAAACACATAATTAATTTATTTATGACTGGAGACCTGATTGTAATCTTCTATGCCATGTACCTCTCATAGCAGCTGTGATTAAGTTTGTGCTGCAGTATTTATGGCTTCTGCCACAGAACATTGTCGGCAACAACTTCTCAGCTTTAAAAGTTGTAATACACGTCACATTATCACACAAAATATTACACTGTGACAGGGTAAAATGTCCAAGAGCTTTTAATGCTGTTGCTAGAATTGTATACCAGCTTCCAGAATGCAACCATCCAAAGTGCAGCATTCCACCCAGTACAGGCCATGTTTCTAGAAAGCATACCTTTTCATTAGTGCAGAAAAAGCAGCTCCCTATCGCAATTCTAAGACTCGTTAAATGCAAAGCCTGAAAATACAACAAAGTCCTGATAAAATAGGAGAACAACCGATGTCAAACATATCTGTTCTCTCTTGAAGTTATTTTTTGTAGAGGCAAGCCCATCAAAATCCCCACACACTCCCAATCTTATATATGCTAACTCTGAGATCACTGTATCTTTGAGAAAGTGGAATAGTCTGAAAAATGGCAATCAAGTCAGCATTTTCATTCAATCTCATTATTCCAGGACTTTCACTAACAAATCTAGAATATCAAACAGATAAAAAAAACCCTGGAAGAAATACACTTTTCTCAAAAAATAAGTAAAAATACCAATGAAACAGCATAAACATGTCAGTGTTTTTTTACTGTTAATTTTAGTGCATCACATTACACAAAATAAACTACTTGCAAAAAGTGTGCACTGTAGCATATATGGCTTGTGACTCATTATACCTTTGGTTGTTTGAACTCTCTGTGGCAGAACACATTTTGTTACAGCATTCAAAACATGTACTCATACTTTTTAACTAGTAATATACTGGGGCAGCTAAAGCTCCACATACTATAATAAATTGTGACTGGATCTGTCAAATAATAACTAAGTATGTGTTTTTGATATAGATTTCAAGATGTGCTCAGCAAAATCGGTCCAGACATTCATGTTTCAAATGCATAAGAAGTTGTTTATGACTTTAGATCCAGTCATAATCCTCTTCATGCAAAGTGTACACTAGCATGTTGGGACCAAACTTTCATGCACGACACATGCACAACCAATACTTGTCATACATTGTAATATATTCTGGGTGCTGTGTACATGCAGCTGTATGACATACAGAGTATGTCATGTGACCTGCCTTGCTAGTGGTGTTCTTCTGAGGCCACCCTCTTCTGCTTCTTTCTGTATATCATATTGAACTACTTCCTGTACCACTCTATGTGCTGTCTTAATGCCAATATCTGTTCTAATCATATGACATCTAATATGAAGCAGATGTAGAAGATCCATTTATCCTTGTGTAGCATACTTGGCTAAGGTGCCAAAGCACCTGAGTCACAACTTCTGAATGCCAAATATTCCCTCCGCTGCAGTGTGTGTTTGGGTATACACCTGATGCTGCTTGTTCTCACTGTAACAGTTGCAGTGGAAGATATGAGTTCACCATGCATAGCTGTACTAGTCAGGCTGAATGATGTGGGGCATACAAGACATATTTATGTTGGCTGTCAGTAGTTTTCTTCTATAATCCTGTCTGCACACAGCTTACATGTTATAGATGGTCGTGTATAGTATGCTGTCAGATATGAGCTATCAGTTAACTCTGCAATAACCATTTGCATGAATAAGCATTTTAAGCCTTTTCAGCAAAAGTGCTAATTCCTCTAAATTTGTCACTGCAAGGAAATGTTCATTTTATCCCCCTTGGTTCATTAACCCTGGATTTACCTGTAATAATGACAGTGCAGGTAGTACACTGTGGAACACATTGAATGACTGCAGCCTTTGGCACTGTGAATGGCAATGCAGTCAATGAACTTGCCTTCAGGTTCACCAAGATACTCTCATATATATCTCTCTAGTATGCATCCCTAGGAGCATGTCAGGCACAGGATATCAATTTACCAGATGTGTTCTGAATATAGCAGATATTCTAAAATATGATGTTAGCCTTATATATAGCCCTTATATTATGTTGATGGAGTTGAATTCCTTTGTTTTCCCATACAATGACTTCCCAGCAGTGGGTTGGACACTTACTGATACAAACTGTAGCCCAGTGTAACTAGTACTGCAGTCAGAAATACTGTCATATGGAATGTTTTGAGTGGTGGGTCAATTTTTCTAGGTGGGATATCACAGAATGGGATGATCTCCTACATATGTGACAACATGCATGTGAGGTGTCTATCCAGTATCCTCTACAGAATTAACCAGGATATGCCTAATGTTATCACCTGTGGCTCACTAAAACATAGTGGTGGTTTGATATGCAGGTACTCTTTAATCTACTGTCACCAGCAGGATGTACCAGTTATATTGCCTGTTTCATGGGAGCTACTGATATCATGTTGAGATGAATATATAAGCAAACATCGAATATTAAAAAAGAGCAAACCTAAAGCAACTTAAAAAATGCAGATAGTCCTGAATGTACCAAACACAGACACACTAACACTGACACCACCATAAAACTCATAATAAATCACAAAAAAGTAAATTTTGCAGGGATGGCAAGTTCTCAAAAAAATCCAAACTTAAAAATCTCCACAGTTACATCCCTAAAGAAAAGGGAGATAACTCCCAGTAGACATGACTCTACCATATGTCAGTGCACATTAAAAAATATACCAGCAATTATTTCCAATGCTACATATCCTCTAGCTATAACAACAGGTACCAGAACACCTAAAATCACCTACCTAAAACCAGCTGACAACAGTACTCTAATCCCACGACTATACGATTTTAATACAGTACCTAAATTGCACATTCAGAATATGTTGCATATTTTTTTAAATACACAGTGCAAAAAGTTGATCCTTTGAATGTTTGAGAGTTTGCACTGTATATGTCTAATACATATTCCGCTACATTAAGAAATACTTTACAAATCATTGTAAAATTATGTTGCACTCAGCCACATACAAAACTACCAAAATCTATGTTCTCCATTTTGTTGCAAAAATCATGTACCATTAGATTCCACTTGGGCAACAGTGACAGTGTGAACATGTGCATCAACTTGCTGACTTTTGCTTTCTGCTTGTACACCCCTCCACTCACTGAGTACCCTGTTTTCCACTGTACTGTGCACTATACCATTTTGCACTGTTCAAGAAGTGCAGATAAGCTAAATACACTCTAATTTGCTTTGTGGTGTTTCTCATCATTGGCTGAATAACTGGTGTTGGACATTGTTGCAATACCTTTTTGTAATATTATGCTCTCCTGTTATACTAACCTAATTTTTTGCATAACAGTAACATCCATAGGTTTGTATTGGGTTAACTGCCACGAAGAGCTACTTTGAGCCTAGAACCAAACCCAGGCAAACTGCAGCATGTAGAGGAAATAATAATAAAATTACTTTTATTTGAAAATAAAAAACAAGTTCATTAAGCACTTTTGTCTGTTTGTTTAAGACTTCATCAGAACAGTGAATAAAATCAATCAATTTATACAGTGCTGTTAACCAAACTCAAATGTCCCTCACAAGACTCATTAACATATTCTAAAAGTATACAATGTTACATTTATGTAGAAAGATAAACTAACGTATAAAATAAACTTCATGGTAGCTCTTTATCTGAAAATTTAAACTCAATTTAAAAAAAAATGGATGAAACTAAGAGTGTTTAAGTGTGTGTATATAATTAAATGTGTATGTATAAATGAGTATGTGTGCACTACCTATGTAGTTAAAAGGCTAAAAATGTTTAAAAACATCAGGCAAAATAGTTAGCAGTACAAAATAATAAACAATATAAACGGCATAAATCTATAACTAACTTTTGTTCCTTTATAGTTTGACTGCTCTAATTTAAAAAAAGCTGGAAATACAGATATTATCATTTAATCTGGGGGGGTCCAGCATCCAACTTGAGTTGCCATAGGAACTTTATAAATTCTAATCTCGTTTCCCATGGTCCGCCTATCAGATAGTGGGATACCTGTTCCAAAACAAAAAACAAATATTTACTAGTTGGAGATTGAATAGAATGCTTGTGAAGTGCGTTATTATCTATACAGTGAGTCATATCATATATGTGCTCTAAAATATGCTTCCTTAATACCCTTTCTGTCTTACCAGTGTAGAAACTAGTACAAGAAACACTTTACCAAATACAGAGCTCCCCGACTATTACAATTAAAATATCCAAAAGACTTAATAGTAACATCCCTGGCCTCAAGATAAACTTCACAAGAGTTCATCAGGTATTGGCACTGGTTGCAAAACCCACACTTTAAAGACCCAATTTTTTTAGGTTCATAGGTAGGTACTAGGCTATCTGCCCTAGGGCCCATAGAAGCCTAGCCAAATAATGTACCCTGTTGTTATTCGTCCTTGAAGTTCTTTCCAAATTTTGATTTTCCAGGATCTCCTTTAAATTCCTACCCCTCTTCCTAACAAATACTGGGGTGTCCAGAACAACTTTTTTATTTCTGGTGTTAATGTTAACACCCCCCAAATAATCTGTTAATAATTTTTTCAATTTCTTTGGAATCCCAACAGAAAGTGTACACAAAGATAGAATTATTTAAATTCTCATCTAAAGGTTTTGAAACATGTACAACTGTCTGTGTCCCAAGTATAGGAAAAAAAACGTTTGGTTATGATCCTTAACAACTTCAAAGGCGAACTGTTCAATCAAATCAATAGTGTAACTCCTTTCCAAGAATAACTGCTTGATAAAATTAATTTTGTGTACAAATATATCAAAATCAGTAGTCATTCTGGAATCCATAATCATTTGCCACTTTACAATGCCTTTTTTCTGATAAGATGGAAGTTCACTGAAATAGTGTAGGTACAAATTCAGGAATGTTTCTCTCTGGAAATTCCTGGATTGAAAGTTACCCATATCAAATGTCCTTATAAATGGTTATATCTAAGCAATTAATACTGTCAGTGGAATGAAAATGTGTGAACCTTAATAAAGAAGTAGTGTTTTCAATATATTGGTAGAATTCTTGTAAGTCATCCTCAGTCCCCTTCCAAAATATACAAATGTCATCTAAAACTCATGTGTAGTAATGAAAAAAAAATGGGAGGACAGCAAAAAATTCTTCTCCCAGTAGTAAACTACCAAATTAGAAAATAAAGGAGTGCAAAAGGCCACCATAGTGGCCCCTTTGATTTGTTTGTAATAGTCGCTGTTAAAATAAATAACTAAAATTTTTCTTTAGAATGATTTGACAAGAAACATTCGGATTTTTTGTCTGCAGAGAAACCACGTGCCCCCCCCCCTCTATCTTTGGCATAAATAAATACATTTTTTTCTTTAAAACGAATTGACAAGAAGCGTTTGGATTTTTTGTCTGTATAAAAACCATGTACCCCCCCTCTATCTTTGGCATACCCAAAGTTCACATGAATACTGAGAATCTCCCTTCCCACTACATTGTATAGTAGCTGGGGCAGGATCTAAAACTGAGCCTCTAGCTATTTTTATTGATCAGAAGTTGAAATATTTTGTTCCATGAATTAAACACACCATCAAAAGACTCCTGGGCTTTCCTTAGGAATATTACACCAGATTTATATGATGAGAACTTGATAGCTTTTAGTACATATTTCATTGATTTATATATAAGTATCCCTCATTTGGAGAGCTTGGAATGGTTTCATGAAGTTTTACTTGAATGTAATTATTTGACTAATGTTGAAGTGAACCTACTGTTAGAATTTATAGAATTTAAAAAAAAATAATGTTGTTTAGTTATTAAAATGAAAAACAACCTAAACAAGGTAAAATAAATACATAATAGGATTATTTGTAAATATTTTATGATTTATCCTCACAGGATTACATATTCCTGGAAACACAACTGAAATGTTCCCAAACTACATGTGCACTGAAATGTAGCTGCTTAATTAAAAAGTATTACTCACTTTAACATGCTGATTTCACAAGCTGTCTGCACTGTAAAAGTTACATTTTATATGTTACTTGAAATTGTCAGTCTCTACAACATATGAAAAGATACATATTACTTTTCGCAACATGTTATCTTTGCAGTTAACTCACACTCTGTACAAACTCACTTGGTAACTGATAGCTATTCATTTAAAATATCAGTTTAAATATTAAATGTGCCCTTGAAATGTTATTGACATTTTGACAAAATATAATCTGAACTGTAAAATGAATGACTTGAAAGAAGTGAAGTAATGCATAGATTTCAAAGACAGTTCTTGACACTACAGTAAAAGTAAAAATATATATTCACAAGGAAGTATTGAAATGTTTTAGTCTTCCAGTTAAAATAGCTTACTGTCAACATTTTGCGATATCAGAAAGCTTGAAGAGCTAAGAAATTACTATTCTTTGTCTTTATAATGATTATTAGACAAATGTTATACTCTGCTTAGTTTAATGAATTGTGACATATGTTTATGAGGAAAAGTGGACTCAATTACTCACATTGGACTACACATTCCTGGAAACTCAACTGAAATGCCCCCAAATTACTTGTGAATTTAAATGAAACTGCCTGATTAATAAGCATAATTTACTTTAACAACCTGAATCCATAAGCTATCTGCTCTATATATGCTACATTATATATGTCACTTGTATATGACAGTCTCTAGAGCACACGAAAAAATACATATTATTTTTGCAACATGCTATATTTGCACTAACCATACATTCTAAACTAACTCAGTTGGCAACTGACAAGTTATTTATTTGAAACATCAGTCTAAATATTAATTGTGCCCTTGAAATATTGTTGCCGTTTTGACAAAACAAAACCTGAATTGAAAAAGGAATGATTTGAAGAAGTGAAGTATTGTACAGATTTCAAAGACAGCTATTGATACTACAATATAAGTAGAAATGTATACATGCAAGGAACAATTGAAATGCTTTATACTTTTAGTTAAAATAGCTTATTGTTAACATTTTGCTTTATTAGAAAATTTAAAGAGCTAGTAAATTATTTCTAATTTGTCTTTATAATGTTTACTAAAGTGATGTTAGTCACTGACTTGTTTAATGGATTGCGAGTCATGTACAAGACATGCTACTGAATGTTATTTCTGTTTACCTATCTTTGCTGAATTTCTTTTATTAGTACTGATTTAAAACAAGGGAAAGAAAGGGAAGGGAAATCTCTGTTTTTGGTCAAGGGAGGAGAGGCTTAAGAGTATTCTAACTGCCTCAAGAACTTTCTAAGATGCTTTAAATACTATTTGATTAATACTTACCTAAGGTAAGTCTTGATTACCATATAGATACCTTCACATTCATTCTAGACTTGATGTGATTACCCATTCTGGAAGCAGGAGGTCCCCTATGCAGGATGGAAATTGTCATGGTGATCATAGTTCATTCTTAGACTCTGCTTTGAAATCTATAAATATGTAAAAGCACTGCACACTAGAATGTAGGGTGCCTCTACTCTGAGTCAGGATACCACTGATCAGCCATGTCTTTTCATAAGTGTAAGTTGAAGTTGGTGAGCTGAAGAGTGGGAAAGTAAAGGAAGACAGTACACCTACAGTAAATTCATAGTTTATTGGCAATCACTCATTGTCTCCTGTAGAGTCCTTTTAGTCAAATTATTTTAGTAATAATCTATTTGTTTTTGGCTTATTTAGTGTATGCTCCTCTGTTTCATTTAATTTATCCAAAATGACATATCTGACATGTTTGGGATCTCTTAAGGGTAACTAAATATTAAATATTTTCTAAGTCAACATAATAATTGTTTACACTACAAACATTCCATCCTGATATATAAAATACTAAAGAACAATAATAGAATAATATAGAATTTCATATCTCCTTTAAGAAAATTCTCCATATAACAATTTAACATATGGAGCTCAGTTGATATTGTTGGTTAAAGGTATGAGTGATAATCCAATAGATCTATCTTTATCTATTGGATTAGGAATGACTTTCATTCCATGTTTAATGGGAAATTCATATTTACTTGCATTTGATACTTTAGAATTAATGTTTTATAGAAGTACTTTTTTAAAGCCTGATCAGAATTTTACCCTACTTATATTTAAAGAAGAAAGAACATTAAATTACACTCCCAAGTTTACACATATAAAAATAACATCCAGTGTTATCAAAGAATATGGTATAACTACTATAATCAAAATAAAAAAAAGAAGAAAAAAGTTTCTTCCAACAATAACTTGAAATGGATTTAACATTCTTATCATTAAATACTAGTGGCTTAAATAATGCAAATAAAAGATCAAACTTACTAAAATATTTAAATTTAAATAAGGTACAAGTGGTATTTCTCCAAGAAATGCATTTTAAGACTAATGATAGCTTTATTTGGAACCCTAAGGCCTATACAGTCTTAGCTCAATCCTCTTATAAAACAAAGACAAAAGGAATATCAATTCTCTGGAAGAAAAACATAATCACTCCAAAAGTTATTTATAAATATAAAGACAAAGAAGGTCTACTAGTGTTTGTTATAATTAAATTTAATAGAATATTGACCTTAGCTAATCTATATTGGTTCCCAAGAATTGGAGCAGAAATGGTTAAAAAACACCTAGATTTTATTTCCAACAATTATAAAGGAAATCTTATACTGGGAGCAGACTTTAATTTTACCTTAGAAGCTTCTGAAACCACCAAAAAGTCTTTTTGCATAGCAAATATTTCAAAATCCTTAAAAAATGGATTGATTCATTTCATTTAATTGACACTTTTAAAGTAAAAGATGATAAATCCTTATTATTTTCCCATAAAGACCATAGATTTGGAACTCAAACCAGAATAGACAAATTATTCGTAGTTCAAGATTTACAAACAAAAATCCTCAACTTCTCAATAGTTCCATGCTCCTTCTCAGATCATGACTCTTTGATAACGAAGCTCCAAATAGAGTTTAAACCTTTAATCCTTTCAACTAGAATTCCATCATATATCACGAAAATTAAAGAATTCAGACCCTGGATGTTGTCAGAACTACAATTATTTCTTGAAATTAATAATACAACAACAAATCAGTAGAGTCGTGGTTTGGGACTCATTAAAAGCCTATTTATTTGGTAAGACCCTTAGCTGGTACAAAAACAACGTTAGAGAGTGGGAATCTGAATCATTAGACTTACAAATCAGACTCTTGACAGAAACATCTAAAAAAAATCAGAATTGTCCAGAAGTCAAAAACGAAATAGAGAAATTAAATAAAAAAATATAATGACATTCTAACACAAAAAACTTGTCTAGCCTTGGCAAAATTATAAATAAACTCGTTAGCTACCCCCTCCCAGATATCTACATAACTTATCTACAAGAATTAAAATACAATCTAAAGCAAATAACATTAATAGTATATATATCATGAAAAGAAAGGGAAAAAAGTATCAAATATAGGAGACATCCTTGAAGCATTTTGGTTCTATTATATGGAACACTTCAAAAAAGAAGATTTGGATACCAACCAAATAAACTTAGATACAAACCTTATCAATATAAAAAAAAAATCCCAAAAACTAGACCTACAAAAACCTATATCCTACAAAGAAATTTTTGACAAGATAAAAGAAACTAAATCTAAGAAAGCTCCAAGGATAGATGGTTTAATTACAGAAATTTACAAACTCTTCCCTTCAACAGTAATCTCCCTTTTTCATAAAACTTTGCTAGAAGTCCAGTCAGAAGTAAAAATACCACCCTCATGGAAATATTCTCTCATAACACCAATTCTAAAAAATAATAAACCATCAGACCTTTGCACCTCATACAGACCTATATCATTACTGAATAATGATTACAAAATATTCATGTCAATCCTAGCTAAGAGAATGAAAATCCCACTTTCAAAGGCAATTAATAATGATCAAACTGGATTTTTATATAACAGGCACACACATGATAATATTAAAAGAATACTTATTCTTATAGATTATGTGAATAAAGAAGACAGAGAAACACTTGTAACTGGATTAGACATAGAAAAAGCATTTGATTCCCTCAACTGGGAATATCTATTTAAAACTTTAGCATTATTTGAATTTCCTCCTTCCTTCATCTTATTACTAAAAAACATATATATTAATAACTTAACCTACACTAAATTAGGTCCTTTCACCTCAGAATATATCCATAGAACAAAAGGTACTAAACAAGGATGCCCCCCTTTCTCCTACTTTATTTGCTTTGGCTATAGAAATACTTGCAGAAATAATACACAATAATCCAAGAAAAAAAGGAATAGATGTCTATGACCAGTACATATCTAAAATAATGCTTTTTGCTGATGATATTTTATTAACCCTATCAAACTCCAGAGTGTCATTAGGAGAGCTAGAAGAAGTAATGGAGACATTTTATAAGATTTCAGGTCTACACTTTAATAGATCAAAATCAAAATATCTATTTTTAAATAAGAAAAAAAAAACTACAAGTTACAGATAAAGCCATCATAGGAAAACAAGAATGTACACTAAATTATTTAGGAACAGTGTTATGCAAAAATATAAATGAAACAATTTTAATAAATTCTAAAAACATTATTGAAACAATATATATATATATATATATATATATATATATATATATATATATATAAAAGTGGAATAAAATTATATTAACTTTAGAAGACATATTGCAATTAATAAAAATGATCTTATTGCTAAAAATACTATATGTAGCATTAGCAATACAGTTATTTCCTGAAAGATGCATTCTTAAAGAAATAAACTCATGTTTAATAAAAGTTTTATGTTATCCCAAAAAGAATAGAGTTGCTTTAACTCATCACATTAGACCCTGGAAACAAGCAGGATTGTACTTCCCAGAAATAGAAACATATACAAAATCATATGTGCTTAAAACTACAATAGACTGGATAAACCCAAATTATTTTGCCAACTTGAAAGAATTAACAATGGCTATATTAACAAATTAATTTAATCTGTTAAAAAAAAATTAATAGTAGACAAATTAAACAAACCCTGGTAAATACTATGCATATGTACACAATATAATATAACAAAACCTTCTAAAACAACACTGATTAATCATTACATCAATTCCTTTAGGAAACTTATCAATGCAAACATAGATCTAAAACTTTGGTTTGACCTTTTGACCCCATTTACCATCACTAAGAACTTTCCTCACAAAATATATGGAGAAACAATAACCTCCTGGGAACAAAATGGATTCTTATGCTTGTTTCAATGTGTAAATAAATTAAATGTTTTAGATATACATATGATAAAAACTGCTTACAATATTCCAACACAGGACTGGTTAACCTTACAAAGCATTCTAATGTACACTCAAGATTTATGCAGATTAATTAACAATTCCTCATTTAAAGATATTCCAAATCTAACAAGTTTTCTGTATAAATTTATATATAATAGCTGTGAAAAGAAAAATTATTTCAAATCTATATAAAGAGTTATTAACATATAAAACAATTCCCAAACCATCATACTGGCAGTTCTTAACAAAAGGTCAGTCATTGCAATTAACAGAAGAAATTAAAACTAACATCTTACTATCAGTTAATTACACCTCTAACACACAGTACCGGAAAATATTTAATTGGAAATACTTACATAGAGCATTTTTAACACCAGATAGAATTAAAAAGATCAGTACTACAACAAATCATTTTTGCTGGAGGTGTGAAAAGTCAAATAAAGAAAACAGTGCAACAAACTTCTCTGTGTGGAAGATTTTCAGTCCATATAATTCTAGTTAATCACTGTATATTAATCAGATCAGACAATAGTAGTAGACGTAGTGAACTTAAACTCATCCTAAGTCAAAACAAAACAAAAAATAATAATAGAAAATATATAATTGTACAGCATTACTAAGTATTTGAAAGTAATCCAAGCAAGGCAGGCAGTCTGTTTCCAGTCAAAAATCCTTTATTAAATACACAGACAAGCGATCCAAATAAAACAAAAAGCTGGTCCTGCCCTACTTAGTAGCTGTTATAATAATATATAACCCTTATGTACTTTAAATAAAATTTATAATGATGTGGTACCTCTTATTTAACCAGATTATTAAGTAGATTATTAAGTCTGTGATTTTATCCAAGACAATATACTACATGGCTGGAAATATAGCAACCTTAGTTCATTTGGCAATCAAAAAATATATATAAATATATACATATACA
This sequence comes from Protopterus annectens, assembly GCF_019279795.1. Lineage (NCBI taxonomy): Eukaryota > Metazoa > Chordata > Ceratodontiformes > Protopteridae > Protopterus > Protopterus annectens. The sequence continues at coordinate 11,207,521 of NC_056738.1, read as the reverse complement.
TTTTGCATGTAAAAATCAATTTCTATTTTCATAACCTTTTGTTAACAAAGATCGCTTTCGTCCTTCTAGACTTCTTCAGGTATGTGTACAAGAACCCTAAAAACAATCTATAAAATATATATATAATTAGTTAGTATTGCTATTACACATCATTTTGAATAAAGTGGAAAAAATAACCAAAAAAAAAAATAAAAATAAGAAAAAATGTATGTATGATGATGGAAACAAATTTCAACTGATTTAAAATTGTATTTAAAACCAATTTGTAGAATACAATAAAATAAAACACAATTAGTCATGTAAACAATGTGGCAATTTTCTGAATTCCTTGAAACTTCAATTACAAAAAATGGGCTACCAGAACTCAACACTCTCTTGGGAATTTATAATCCTTCATATTCCCCCAGACAATTTAGACAAATCAAAAAGGATCATAATTATAAATATTTGCTTATTAATGAAACTTTACATAGCATCAAATTGGTTGAACCCAGCCCAGACCTCTTGGGAAAATTTTAAAACGCTAGCAATAAGACATATTCTAGCGCACAAATTGTTGATTAATGACCATAAGAAAAGTATAAATAACACAAAAATATGGGAGCAAATCTTTAATATTGTGTTGGCCTAGAGGTTCCTATCCACTTCTTCTCAGGATACATATTCATAGTATAGATTCAAGCTTAGATTAGATATATGTTATATTAATCATACAGATTGATGTCGTCATGGTGTATTACCTTTTTAATAACTTATGTGAATATACAATGTTTTGTGTATCTTTTGGAAGCATTCATGTATATATTGTATATATGTAGTAGTTTTGTATTAGTATATCTGAAAACAATAAAAAACGGATTATTGAAAAAAAAAAAAAAAAACAATGTGGCAATTTTCTAAGTTCCAGTGCACTTTTAATTGAACAGTAGTAGTTTAGTCCAGGCTTCCTAAAAGAGTTCAGCTTTAATTGCCACATGAGTTCATGTTTCTCCAGAATATTCAGGATGTCTCCTTCAAGATCACCCATGTCTATGTGATCCAGGATCTGGAACTTAAAACCTGTGTGTCTTTTATGAAGAGAAAGGTGTTTGGCTAGTGCATTATTTTTACATCCAGAGCAGATTTCTGACAGATGACATGAAATCCTATGCTTGAGTTTATTTACAGTCTTGCTCACATAGAATGCATCACATTCATTGCACTATGCCCTGTAAATTACTTTTGTAGTGTTACAGTCACCCCCTGCACTGGTTTAATGATCTTCTTTAAATAAGGGCAAATGAGGGTGGCCTAATGGTTAAGGTGATTGCCTTACAAACACAAAGTGCAGGGTTTGAGTCTCACAAGGGGTAATTGGCTAGGCTTACAATGGCTCACAAGGGCAGTTAGCTTAGTACTAACCTATAACCTATAAAAACCATCACCTTGCTGTATAAATATACAAAATGTGCAATTAGTTTCACATCTTTTAGTACTTTTCTCATATGATTTAGGTTTAAATTCAACAAAACTTCTAATGCTCCTGACCTTCCTATAAACAAATGATGGGACTTAACATTTTTTAATGGGGAGGTTGAGTGAAGGTGCTTCAGTCCTTTTCAGCTTTATAATGTGTTCCAGGATGTTTTTTAACATCTGACTTTCATAGCCTCTCACTAGAAAATCATTCTCTAAGTTGTTCAGGTTTCTCAAAAATGGTTCCATCTCTCTGGTAATTCTAGCTAATCTATAGCCTTGGGACTTCACTACATTATACTTGTTTTTTGTAGGATGTAGACTTTTACTGTGGAGTAATAAGTTAACCTTTGTTGGTTTTCTGAATAGATCAGTGGTGATTCTGTTATTGTTAGTGTCCTTGGAAATCTGCATATCTAAGAAAGTGGTTGAAGTACAGGAACCTCCCCAGTAGAAAAATGTTAAGTAAATCCACAGAGAATAACAAATGCAAAAATAGCTGCATCCTGACATACGCTTTGGTTATAACAGTATCAAAAATATTATTGAGGAAAACTGGGACATTGTCACAGTAAACCCTTTTCTGATTAACATCTTAGGGGAAGTCCCATCATTTGTTTATAGGAAGGCCAGGAACATTAGAAGTTTTGTTGAATTTCAACCTAGACCATATGAGAAAAGCACTAAAAGATGTGAAACTAATTGTACATTTTGTATATTTATACAGCAAGGTGATGGCTTTTGTTGCCCTTATTTAAAGAAGATCATTAAAACCAGTGCAGGGGGTGACTGTAACACAACAAAAGTAATTTACAGGGCACCGTGCAATGAATGTGATGCATTCTATGCGGGCAAGACTGTAAATAAACTCAAGCGTAGGATTTCATGTCATCTGTCAGAAATCCGTTCTGGATGTAAAAATAATACATTAGCCAAACACCTTTCTCTTCATAAAAGACACACAGGTTTTAAGTTCCAGATCCTGGATCGCAAAGACATGGGTGATCTTGAAGGAGACATCCCGAATATTCTGGAGAAACATGAACTCGTGGCAATTAAAGCTGAACTCTTAGGAAGCCTGGAGTAAACTACTACTGTACAATTAAAAGTGCACTGGAACTTAGAAAATTGCCACATTGTTTACATGACTAATTGAATTTTATTTTATTTTATTCTACAAATTGGTTTTAAATATCATTTTAAATCAGTTGAAATTTAAGTGTATATTTTGTTTCCATCATCATACATACATTTTTTCTTATTTTTATTTTTTTCTGGTTATTTTTTCCACTTTATTCAAAATGATGTGCAATAACAATACTAACTAATTATGCAATTATATATATTTTTATAGATTGTTTTTAGAGTTCTTGTACACAGACCTGAAGAAGTCTAGAAGGACGAAAGCGATATTTGTTAACAATAGGTTATGAAAATAGAAATTGATTTTTACATGCAAAATGTATATGTATATATTTATATATATTTTTTGATTGCCAAATGAACTAAGGATTTCCAGCCATGTAGTATATTGTCTTGGATAAAATCACAGACTCAATAATCTACTTAATAATCTGGTTAAATAAGAGGTACTACATCATTATAAATTTTATTTAAAGTACATAAGGGTTATATATTATTATGACAGTTACTAAGCAGGGCAGGACCAGCTCGAATGTCACACTGATGGGGGAAGGCATGTGAATTTAACATGTGTACCAATAACACTTTGTTTTACAGCATAATAAACCATTACCATGCCTGATAAAATGTATATATATATATATATATATATATATATATATATATATATATATATATTTAGAAAGCTTGTGAGGAAATTATTACTCTATTTTTATTTTACTTGGATCGCTTGTCTGTGTACTTAATAAAGGATTTTCAACTGGAAACGGACTGCCTGCCTTGCTTGGATTACTTTCTGAATACATAGTAATGCTGTACAATTATATATTTTCTATTATTATTTTTTGTTTTGTTTTGACTTAAAACAGGTTTAAGTTCACTATGCCTACTACTATTGTCTGATCTGATTAATATACAGTGATTAACTAGAAATATATGGACTGAAAATCTTCCACACAGAGAAGTTTCTTACACTGTTTTGTTTTTGGACCCACTACACTTTAGTGGGTTGCTTTGAGACTTCAGGGATACCACAGAGATATAGCAGACTAGATTCACATTTTTTATGAATGTCATCATCAACATCATCTTCTTTTGGCTGTTCCCATTAGGGGTCACCACAGCGGATCATCTGTTTCCATTTCTTCCTGTTCTCTGCATCTTGCTCTTTCACACCAACCGCCTGCATGACCTCTCTCACCACATCCATAAACCTTATCTTAGGCCTTCCTCTTTTCCTCTTACCTGGCATCCTTTTCCCAATATACCCTGCATCCCTCCTCAGCACATGTCCAAACCAATGCAATCTCGCCTCTCTTGCTTTGTCTCCAAACTGTCCAACCTGAGCTGACCCTCTAATATACTGATTCCTAATCCTGCCCATCCTAGTCACACCCAGTGCAAATCTTAACATCTTTAACTCTGCCACATCCAGCTCTAACTCCTGCCTTTTTGTCAACATCACCGTCTCCAACCCATATAACATAGCTGGTCTCACTACCCTCTTGTAGACCTTCCCTTTCACTCTTACTGATACCGTCTGTCACAAATTACTCCTGATACTTTTCTCCACCCATTCCACCCTGCCTGTACTCTCTTCGTCAACTCTCTTCCACACTCACCATTACTCTGAACTGTTGATCCCAAGTGCTCCTTTACCAACTCTACTCCCTACATCCTCACCATTCCTCTACCCTCCCTCTCATTTACACACATATATTCTGTTTTAGCCCTGCTGACCTTCATTCCTCTCCACTCTAAAGCATATCTCCACCTCTCCAGGGTCTCCTCAACCTGGTCCCTACTCTCACTACAGATCACAATGTCATCTGCAAACATCATAGTCCACGGGGCCTCCTGTCTGATCTCATCTGTCAACCTGTCCATCACCACTGCAAATAAGAAAGGGCTCAGATCTGATCCTTGATGTAATCCCACCTCCACCTTAAACGTATCTGTCACTCCCACCGCAGTCCACACCAATGTCATACTACCCTCGTACATAGCCTGTACCACTCTTACATACTTCTCTACCACTCCTGACTTCCTCATACAATACCACAACTCCTCTCTAGGCACAAACATTGCATCTGTAGTGCTCTTTCCTGGCATAAAACCATACTGCTGATCACTAATCATCACCTTCCTTCTTAACCTAGCTTCTACTACTCTTTACCATAACTTCAAGCTGTGACTGATCAATGTTATCCCTTTGTAGTTGCTGCAGCTCTGCACATCACCCTTATTCTTAAAGATAGGTACCAAAACACTTTTTCTCCACTCCTCAGGCATCCTCTGACTTTCCAAAATTTCATTAAACAATCTGGTTAAAAATTCCACTGCCATTTCTCCTAAGCACCTCCATGCTTTCACTGGTATGTCATCTGGGCCAACATATTTTTTATGAATGTAATAAAATTAAATCATATTGGACTGGAATAAATAATTTATTACAAGCTTTATTTAATGAATCTACCTTAACTAAAGTATTGATAATTCTAAATGTAAATGAAGGTCCCTACCTGAATAAGACAAATATGTATTTGTTATGGACAATACTTGCTATATCTAGGAAATGCGTAACCAGAAGGTGGAATTCAAATACCCCCTGACCTTGGAAGAATTCTACACTTTACTGAAGACAACTGCATTGATGGAAATAAAAATCAAAGAACTTCAAATCTATCCCAGGCCATTGGTAAATAATCCTTGGAAGAAAGTTATATCTTTGTTGGACACTCTGCAATAATCAATATTGTATCTCTGATAATGATCTGTTATTTCTATATTTAATAACCTACAGTATATATAATTGAAAGTCTGGCTATTGCAAATATTGTATATAGTTGTTTAAAATGATATTTAAAAATATTATGTAAATGTTATTTTAATTGAAAATAAAAAAAATATTTGAGAAAAAAAATAATTTATGGAATTAGTTTTAAATAACAATTTTATTTATTTTAACTGCAACTATTACAATCAAATCAAATGGGTCATCATGGGGCCCTCCTGGCCCCTTTATTTTCTTATTTGGCATTTTACTACTGAGAGAAGAATTTCATTTTATCCTACCATGTTGCTTTATTTTTTTAGTACTACACATGATTTTTAGATGACATTTGTATATTTTGGAAGGGGACTGAGGATGACTTACAAGAATTCTAGCAATATATTGAAAGCGCTACCTCTTTTTAAGGTTCACACATTTTCATTCCACTGAAAGTAATAAATACTTAGACTTAACTATTTATAAGGCTGTTGATAAGCTTAATTTTCAATCTAGGATTTTCTGGAAAAAAACATTCTCAGAGTCATCCCTACACTTTTTCAGTGAACATCTATTTTATTGGAAAAACAGCATTGTAAAGAGGAAACTTATTAGGGTTTCCAGAATAACACTGATTTTAGTATGTTTCTACAATAAATTAATTTTATCAAGCAGTTATTCTTGGAAAGTAGTTACTATATTGATTTAATTGACCAATTGGCCTTTGAATTTATTAAAGATTGTGACCAAAAGTTTTTTTCCTATACTTGGGGCACAAACAATTTTATATGTTTCAAAACCATTAGATGAGACTTTACGTAATTTTGCCTTTGTGTACATGTTCTGTTGGGAGTCCAAACAAATTGAAAAAATTATTAACACATTTTGGGGTGTGTTAACATTAGCACCAGAAATTTTAAAAAATTGTTCTGGACACCTGGATGTTCATTAGGAAGAGGGGTAGGAATTTAAAGGAGCTCCCGGAAAATCAAAATTTGGAAAGGACTACAAGGACAAATAATTACAACAAAAACTTGGGTCTTTCAATTTTGAATTTTGCAACCAGTGCCAATATATGATGAACTCATGTGAAGTTTCCTTGAGGCCATGGACATTACTATTAAATCTTTTGGATATTTTAGTTGTAATAGTCGGGGAGTTGTGTATTTGGTAAAGTGTATTTCTTTTTCAAGTTTCAATGTTGGTACGAGAGAAAGGATATTCAGGAACCTTATTTATGAGCACATATATGATATGACTCATTGTAAAGTTAGTAATGCAGTTGACAAGCATTCTATTGGATGCCCAACTAGTACATTTTTTGTGTTGGAACAGGTATTCCATGATTCAAGAGGCAGGCCATGAGAAATTAGGTTAGAATTTAAAGAGTTGCTATGGCAACTCATGCTGGACACTGGAACCCCCCCCCCCCCCAGTTTCAATGATAATATCTGTATTTCCAGCATTTTGAAAATTAGAGCAGCGAAACTATAATGGAAAAAGACTTAGTTATAGATTTATCCAGTTTATATTGTTTATTATTTTGTATTGCAAACTATTTTGCCTGATCTTTTTTAAAAACTGTTAGTGTTTTAACTACATGTGTAGTGCATACATGCTCATTTATACATACACATTTAATTATATACACACACTTAAAACACTTTTAGTTTCATCCAGTTTTTTATAATTGGGTTTAAGTTTTCAGATAAAGAGCTACCATGAAGTTTATTTAGCTACATTAGTTTATCTTCTTACACAAACATTACACTGTATACTTTTAGAATATGTTAATGAATTTTGTGAGGGGCATTTGTGATTGGTTAACAGAACTATATAAATTGATTGTTTTATTTATTTTGTTGTCTATATTGCGAACTGTCAACAATGTACTGCATATTATGTAGGAAAACCAAATTGCAGACTTAAAGATAGAATTTTTAAGCATCTATCAGAAGGTTAAGAAAAGAACACAATGCACTGTACAAGCATATAGAATTGCATAGGGATCATGTATTTGCCTTTATGGTTATATGTGTTGTAAATAGAAGTCAAAGAATGGGTGACTTGTATAATGAAACTGAATACAAAAGAGTTGCAATGGATTCTTAGACTGGGGGCTGACAAAGCCCCAGGATTAAATGATGTTGTCCCTTTAAAACCAGCTCCAGCAATAAGGAGGGTAAACTATTGATTTTAATTGGCTGTGTTGTACTATATTAGATACTATGTTTTTAATAGTGTTTTATCATCTGACAAAGGGATTTACCCGAAAGCACTTATGATACTGCTTTTATTGTTTTAATAAGGTGATGTTGATTCATATACAGCATGGTAGTACTAGCCTTAATTTTGGATTTATTGTTTTATTTATTTATCTTATTTTATTTAACATTACATGTCAAACAGAGTACCTTGCTGACCCTCTTCAAGCACAGCCTTGATGAGTGGGTGAGAAACCACAAATTTGTCCCAGGGGTTCCACCCTTGTCCCTCATTGACAGGGGTTACAGGTGCTGACTGGGGTTTCTCTTTTGGGGATAAACTCTTGGCTAGGCTTGTAAGGGCCTCAGGGCCATTAGTCTAGTAACTTCCTATGATCCTATGATCCTATGATTTGTTTACCAGTAAAGTCCAACTTGGAAAGAAGCCAATTTTCAGCAGAGGCCCGGGGAGAAATATTCTAGACACGTCTTTGTAACACTGATCGATTTTATTCATTGTTCTGATAAAGTCTGAAACAGACAGAAGCAGTTAACCAACTCTGTTTTTTTTTTATTTTCAAATAAAGTAATTTTATTATTATTTCCTCTGCTTGGTGCAGTTTGCCTGGGATTGGTTCTTGGTTTACAGCAGTGGCTTTGCCATTTTGAGCCTAGACAATAATCTGAGGTCAGAATCAAGCCATGTACCTTGTGTCTATGAGGTGAAACCCGCCCCTATGTCAAAGATTACAGTACTTCAGATTGGGCTCAAACTCATAATTCCTAGTTTAGTAGGCCAATTCCTTTACCTATTAGGCCACTGAAGGTGCTAATATTTCTGTCTTGTTTTACACAAAACTGTGCAGCATTTTTAGGAACCGTCGCCCACTGTAAAAGCTAACTGTTAAAGCTTTCTCTGTAGCTATATGGTGTGATTTCACTGCTGATTTGTATATTTCTCACGTGCACATTGCAAAGTACTACACAAGCACATGTAGCACTCTCATATGAATACTGACAATCAAACTGTATACATACTAATAAAATAAGGAGTTTGTCTCCAGTACAGATATTCTGTTTCAACACATTTATTTACTTATGAATATTGCTACTTAGAATGCAGACTGTAAACAAAGCATGTGTCCAGTCAATTCCTTGTGTTTGTGTTACTAAACATATCAGTCTGTATACAGTGCACCTTTCAGACATGTTCTGTGCATTCTTATTTGATGGTTATCTTGCCTGCAAGCTATAGTCTTTAACACTTAGGACAATTTTTATATTTCACTGTGTAATACCCAGGTGTTGAATAGTCTGGCACCAACACTGACAATGCACATTTGCTCTATGAATCATTAAAAGGAAGGGATAATCTAAAATTTATAAAATATTTAAATTGGGAAAACTGCTAAGCAAAGTTTTAAAATGTAATATTGCTATAAGATATACTTCTGGTTTATAATATCCGTATGTAAAAATAAACTAGTATAAAATTGTATAACTTCTTAAAAATGAAGAGCAGTGCATTCTGGCATGCAAGAAACATTCATTTGGTATACGGTCTTTCACTCTGTTGCCTGGGGAACAAATGCTTTTGTTATGCACACAGCAGCTCTTGGTGCGAACTATCATAGCTTCATAGATTAGTACTAGGCTAACTGCCCTTTTGAGCCATTTTATGCCTAGCCAATTATCCCTTGTGAGACTCAAACGCTGCACCTTGTGTTTGTAAAGCAAACACTTTAACCATTAGGCCACCCTCCCAACCTGTATAACTTAACACTCTGACTACAACCAGTTTGCTTAGGTTAGTTCAAAAGTTTGCCCCTAGAAATTCCATCATTGCTTGCTAGGGGAGAGGGATTTAAAGGGGCAGTGCTGCTAAACTTTGGCCAATACCTTGTAGATCAGTCCTACATGTTCCTGAGGCAGAATGGCTGGCTTGGCTTGCAGAGCTATATTAGAGTGCAAACACAGGTTCAATGAGAAAACGAAATAAGATATATAATAAATACAAAACATCATCAGTGGGAAGGCAAGAAACAATCCACTCCAAAAAAACAGTAAATAAGATAAATAATAAGGAAGAACATATGACAGTGTTGAAGTACAGACATGGATAAAAAACAGAGGTACAAGATCTGAGAATGGTATCAGAAATTACAATTTCATTAATAGTTGGACCCTCACAACTAACAGCCTAAAGGGTAGTGGAGTATAACTCCTTTTAATAGTTTAAAGGGCCAGACATGAAGAATGCAATGTATGGAAGAGGAGGAACTGCTGTACTGTGAAAGCAGAACCAGCACGGCAAACCTTATGGGCCACTTCACAAGTGTTTTATCAGTATCTTCCTGTGTTTTTATGTATGACATTAAAATCATAAGAAAACTACCATTCATTATGAAGATAAAATGGAAATAATGAATTGTAGTATAAAATTAGGAGTAAATCATATGCCACACTTCAAAGGGACCTAAAGAAGAAATATGAATGAAAGAGAACTACATGACTTATCACATTTGAGCATAGTTAGTAATGTTTAAAATAAGAAGAACAGAATGAGTAATTTGAATATATTTTTATAAATTGCAAGGCTTGACTATTCAATATATTTTTTTCTAGGGTTCTTGAGTAGCTTCTGCATTTCTTTCTTGTCCTCTCATTGTTATTTTGTTCAACTAATACTTCATCTATTACATGTTATCATCTAAGTTTTTAACTTTTGCTGCTGATTCTCTGATTTATTTATGTATCCCAGGCTGGAATAAAAATGAGGGTCTATATTAGAACATCGAACATTCAAAATATCGAATGTTCTAATATCGAACCCTATAAATCGAAAATTTAAAACATCGAACATTCAGAACAGTGAATTTTTTCCTAGGGAAAACATTTGCTGTTCCAAAACACATACACACAACACAAGCACACCAAACAAACAGCAATCCACACACATACACCTAAACTCTTACACCCAACCCTACACTAAACTATACATACACCACTAACTATCCACTTACCTTAACCCAAACCCTAACCCTAAGGTCCATCACTATCGCACAGTCACCACACTCGTGCCCTAACCCTAACTCGCCTACTCCACACAAATCCTCACGTCGACACAATCACACACTTACCTGACCCGCACCCTAACCCTAACTCACCTAACCCGCCCTAACCCTCACATCCACACAATCGCACACTTACCTGAACCCAACCTGTAACTTTCCACCACGGCACTCAAAATACCAAAGCAACAGAAATAGACAACCAAATTCTTTCCCTAGGAAAAAAATTTGGTTTTCTGTTTCTTCGATGGGTCAATATTAGAGCACTTGAAAATTTTGAATGTTCGGTGTTCTAATATAGACCCTGAAAATGATTCATGTGGATGTGTGCTATATTTTGGATATCAAAAATAAATAAAATAAAATAAAATAAAATAAATCATCTAAGCTAAAGCATGTCCTGCCACTTTACCGAGATTGATATCATGATATGACATGTATAAAATATGGCACTGCCTTACAATTAATATGGGTACTACACGACAAAACATGGCTAAATGCAAACCACACAATTAATTGCATTATGTGTGTATCCTATCCCCCACTAACATATTAGGCTAAAGTTTCTGAAAAATCTCAACTGTTCCCATTATTTGATTGGACTGTCCTCTAGCTAGCCTCCGACTTACAGCATAGAGTTACCACCAGGCAGTTATTTTATCCAAGACTTCAAGACTTAGAGAGGTATGAAACTGTAACTAGCCTTTCAAAAAAAAAAAAAAAAGAAAGAATGAAATTATTTCAATTTTAATTCTGATTAAATACTTCAGTTGCACTTAATGACTTGTGAGGTAATACTGTTTTGTACTTTTCTGCTCTGTTCCATCTGTTTGCATTTTTAAATTTGTTCTGCAACCATAGTTCAATATTTTTATTAGCAGTTGTGGGAAGATGATGTTTCTGCATTATTCTGACTTGTATTTTTACAAGTAAAATTACTTGTAAAATCTATCCATTTGTATTTTAAACCTTGCTGGCACATAGTCTTGTAGTTTCATTCACATTTGTGGCAGAACTATGTACTCCTGCGTGATATTGAGCCTTAGTCATTTATTACTGCATTTTTCTATAAACAGGGTTACTGCTAAATTTCTGCATAGTCTGGTGCCTTAAACTGAAGTAGAAAGTCAACAGTGAGAGAATTGACTCTGCTCCAGTTAGTTCTTCAGGGCTTTTACATTCTGTTTATCTTTTACCTACTTAAAGTTGCATTCTGAGCCTGCCCCATCCCCCCACTAACACATTAATCTAAAGTTTCTGAATGTGCTCCAATAGTGCCTTTATTTGAATGTATGCCTCTCTAGCTAGCCGACTATTTCCAGCACAGAGCTACCCTCACCCAGTATCTTTTATCCAAGACTTAGAGAAGTGTGGAACTGTGAGTAAGTAGTTTAAAAATGGGTAGAGAATTAAATTATTTTAATTATTTCAATTCTGCTTAAATATATGAATTGCACTTAGTGCCTGTGTGGTAATACCATGTTGTACTTTTCTGCTGTGCTCCATCTGTTTGCATTTTTAAGTTTGCTCTGGGACCTTAATTTTGTATTTTTATTAGAAGTTGTGTATTGTGTTTTTGTGTTATTCTGCACTTCTTTTTCCACAAGTAGAATTAGATATCCACCTATATTTTAAATCCTGATGGCCCATAGTCTTGTAGTGTTATTCACAGTTGTGGCAGAACTGTGTACTCCTGTGAAGTTTTGAACCTTAGTAAATTATAATTGCATTATTTTCATAAACAGTGTTACTGGTAAATGTCTGCATAGGTCGGTGCCTTAAATTTTAGTAGAAGGTCCGTAGCGAAAGAATTGTCTCTGCTTCAGTGCTTTTATATTCTGCTTATCTTATACCTGCTTAAAGTTGCATTCTGCATCTGCCCCATGTCTTGCTAACACATTAACCTAAAGTTTCTGAAAGAGCTGCCATGTTGCCTTTATTTGATTATATACCTCTCTAGCTGGCCTCCAGTTTTCAACACAGAGCTACCAGCAGGTTTATATAACTTCACTGAGTTTTCAGGAACTTGAAATTCATATGGTCAAGACTATATGATCGAGTTTCTGAAAACTCAAATAAAAAAAAATAAAAAAATATATCTACATTTTTGCAGGAGGGAAGCCCCTCTCTTCCCCCCATGTGGAGGGCTGCACCCCTTACTCCCCCTGCAAATTATATATACCAGTTCTGAGATCACACTACAGTGGGGAGAAGGGCCAAAGCTAGGAGGCAGAGAGGAAGTCTTTTAGTATTGGTTTGAGAAAATGAAGGTGAGTGATAGACCTGATTGATATAGATATTTTAGTCCAAGTTCTAGCTACACTATTGGAACAGAGACTGGCCTCAGCAGTCCTTTGTAGTTTGTAGATGGTAAGCAGTTATTTATTATTTCTCCAAAGTGGGCAATTTGGAAGATAGTATTGGAGCAAGGATGTAATTGCTGGGCAGGCGGATGGGGCATGGATGATTTTATGGGTTATGGTGAGCTGAGTGAAAGATAGGTGGTAAAGAAGCTCAAGCTAGTTAAGTGTTTTTAGTGCTAAACTATGGTGGTTCTGTTAAGGTTTGTTGCAAGCAACTTTGTTACAGCACTTTTCAAGTTTAGAACTAAGTGAAGCTTGTAGGTTTGCCATGATAGAGGCTTCATATAGGAGACAGGGTAAGAGGTAAGTGGTAGCTAGAGTTACCTTGGCATAATCTGTAATGGATTTATTTTTTCTATGTTGGATGCCTAGTTTTTGATGGGTTTTCTTGATGCTGTTGTGGATATGTAAATTGAATTCAAGATTTTTGTCAATTGTTATGCCAAGTAGTTTTGTATGTGGGGCAACAATCATGGCATTATTTAAGGAATACATTTTAAAGTTGCTTTTTTCACGGAATTGGGATTTTGGAAAAAAGCGAAGTAAGTTAGATTTTTGGGATTTAGTAGCATGTGAGTATCCTGTAGCCAACTTTCAACAGAGTTAAGGGCTTCCTGAGTAATTCTATAAAGATGTATTAGGTTGTGGGAAATGCATATTAGGGTATAATCATCAGTAAATTGCATGAGGGAAGCAAGCTGAAAGAATTTCTGTAAATTGTGAATGAACAGACTAAAGATTAAAGGGCCAAGAATGTAGCTGATTTACAAGTAAAAAAAGAAAGCTTTTATAGAAATCTGTGCTCACTGCATAACTTTATAAACATGTATTGCTTATATATGTTTGTTATTTTCCTATGCTTATTGTATTTGGAAATGTTCTTTCTCAAATTTTTTACTAGATAATTTTGACCTTTATTGTACCTAAATGGGTCTTAACACCAGTTTGTTTATCCACTTAAACATAAATAAATAAAATTAATAAATACAAAAAGCAGAAATACAATAATAACTTTGGTATTAACCCATTCACTCCAAGGGAGCTCAGGAATTTTGCACTGTAATGGAGCCTAAGCCTTTTTACAGAATCAAATGATGTCTACACATTTCAAACAAGTGTTCATAACTCTGGAACCATAGGGGTTATGAAAGAAGTATAAATGGCACCCCCTTCAGCACAGACTATTTTTATAGTGGTAGTACTCTTTAGGTTCTAGGTCTTAAACTGAAATTTATAAGTCACAGTAAACAAAAGTAACTATTACATTTGCAATATTTCTAACAATTTACAATATCTTAGCAAATACTCAAGTTACACACATACTGTCAGCAGCATTTTATTCATCTAGCTGAGAGCTTTCATATGAGGCTAAAGAGTTATGTCTGTTACTTGGTTGTTGAGATCTATAGAAAATGTGAAATTTGTATCTATATTAATTTATATCATAAAATGAACAGTTAATATCTCTGTAGCTCTGTGCCTGAGGTCAAATATTAATGTAGTTGAGTTTACCATTGTTTAAGGTTTAAAATAAAATCTTTTAAATCCTTGTACATAGCATGGTTTTGGAATTATTGATGCAAATATGACCAAACAATATTTGATGCCTAGAGGTATCAGTAGGAGTTAACTACAGATGCATCTTTAGGCATCACTTGGAAGTAATGAGTTAAGCAGAAACAAATAACCATCTAAAGGAATATAATATGTTAAGAAGAATTAAGTATTTTATACAGGTACAGCAATGTAAGCATTATGATAGCATTACAAAAATATATGTGTATATATGAGTATAGAGTTATACTATGAGATTAAGAAAGGTATATAATATATAAATGCATCTAAGGACAATAATATTTTATATTTTTGTGGCAAATATTTTCTTAGATATAGAAGTGGCATGAGTTGTGAATTTCATATTTTCTTTTATTGCAACATGCGATTTTTTTTACTGTTTTCAATACATACTGTTTCCTGCCAAGAGCTGCATTCATCTACTTGGAATGGGACTCTCTGTGTTTCAGCAGTTTGGTTTAATTGGATTTGATCCTACTAACCATAAGGAGCACTGAGCCAGGGATGCTGCTGTTCTTCTTTTTCCAGCTGGAACTGTTGTTTGCATTTGGGAAACATATTATTGGCAGAGAAAACTTCTTTTTTCTGGATTATGCACTTAATGATCTCTTTCCAAATCTAAATGGTAAAAGCATTTCTATGTTACTGTCAAGGGGTAAATACAGCCTGTTTTCCCAGAGACTGTAAAAAACATCCCAAATTATCTGTGTGCCATCTAAAGCCACTGGATATATTTATTGATGTAATTGAGGTTTGATATCAATATTCTATAGAATGTGATAGGGCTTAATGCATTTAATTACATTTAGCATTATTATGTTACCATCCATCTGTTTACAATTTATTTGTCTTCAATGCACTCTTCCTACTACAATTTATTTACTGGCTTGTATAGTTTAATTAACCATTTTTATGTTTTACAATATTTTTTCTTAGGCAAAGCACTTTTAATATACTTACCTCAGTGTCACTGCTCAACAGAGGCACAGCAAAATAATGGGTATAGTTCCCCATACTAAAGGGGTGGCGTAAGCCACAAAACTATGGGCTAGGCTTGTAAATGCCCTCGGGCAGATAGCCTAGTATGAACCTATGAACCTATGAACCTATTAACTATATAAAACTTTTGGTTGGTGTCTTAATTAGTTCATAAAGGGTTACCTCAGAACATCTGTGTGACTGTTGGCATCTGTCCTTTGGAAGTGAGACACTTTGGCTATAAGTGACTATAAGTTAATACATTGGCTTTCTGAAAGAGTATTCAGTAATTGCCGTCTTAATAATAGTCTAGTTCATGGCAGTAAGTATCAAGAATGAAAAAAGGGGCTGCTGGCACTGGAGATATAGGAGTAGTCCATCCTAGAAACACAGAGTTCATATGAAACGTAGTTTGTGGCACAAATGGATTTGGTTACCCTGATGTGGTATTCAGGACTGCCCTCAAGAAATAACCTATTTCAGTCCTGCTCATTGAGTTGCATTGTATTTGGTGGCAGCTTAGCACTTGGTCTCTTGACTTATTACTATATAGACAGCTGCTTGCTTACAACCACCGGAGCCAATTTTAGAGGGTAAGATGAATATCAAAAATTAAAAAAAAAAGATAATAATAAAATAATGGAGAAGAGATTAATTGTTTACCCGTTTTATTTTTATTAATCTTTGTTGATACATGTGCTTTCATTAGTTAAGTATGGTTTGATTTTCTGAGATTTTACTTCCAGATCTTTGGATAGAGGTTGGCTATAAGATTTTATTTTCTGCACTGCTGTTGTCCTTTTATTTCTTTTAGAGTTTATTTTTGTTTGTTTGCTAGCTGGAGTGTTTTTGTTTGATCAAGGGAGTTATTCTGTGATTTTGCTAGTTGCAGAAGTGCCCCATATTTTTGATGATGGTTCAAATGTTCATTCTTTCACTGACATATTTTTTCAGTTAAGAAATTACTTAAGTTGCTTAACAACTGCTATTGGTGCAGTCTTATGCCATTCATTTGGTGTTCCATAGTTAGCTACTCCTAGGAATGTTTCCAAGTTTTTAAAAAGACTGAAAATGAAGAATATGAAAATTAGCATTTGAAAATAAACTAAAACAATCACTGATCCAAACTACAGAAACATCTAGTAACAGCATGCAAATGGAGAATAGTTGCATGACCATCAAATCATTCACCAATGCACTGTACGAACATGTACACAAATGCATGGCTCTCACCATACCCAATAGAACCAAGATGCTCTCTTCAAAAAAAAAGGAAGCCAATCTGGTATTCCCCTGCCATAAACAAACTCTACAAGAGAAGGCGGAAACTGATGTGGAATAAGGTGAAGTCCCAAGACTGGAAAAACTCCCTTACCAGCCTCAACAAAAGGTTGAGATCCCTCATCAAATCCTCTAAAGCTAGCTATGAAAACAGAATTGCAGCAGATAGTAAAGATAACCATAAGGCCTTCTATAGTTATGTAAAGAATCTCCACGGCAATACCCAGATTTGCTCTGAGCTACTGCACAATGGTACCTCCTATACTGAGCCAACAGATATTGCCACTATACTGGCTGACAGATTCAGTGCCAACTTTACACCTATTCCTCCCCCAAAGGACCAATCACAATACCAGTAGATTGCCAGGCACCTAGTATTACTGCTGCACAGTTTAAAACAGCACTGCCCAAGGCCAAGAATACAGCTTCTATGGGACCTGACAATATCCCCGCCTGTGTTCTACATGAACTACAGAGTGAACTGGCACCTCACCTGTGTGCCCTGTTCAATCACAGACTCACCTCAGGCTTTGTTCCTACCAAATGGCATACTTCTACAGTCATCCCTCTGCAGGGAGGAGCGACTTCAGAACCCAGTAACTATTGCCCCATTAGCCTGACGAGTCTGATATGCAAAGATATGGAATGCATCATCATGGACATAATAAACAAGTATATACGGAATCTCCAAACTCTTGATCCTACACAGTTTGGTTTTGTGAAGGGTAGATCATGCTTGCTGAACTTGGTCGACTTCTTTGAGTCAGTCACCAGAGCTGTGGATGAAGGTAAGGTGGTTCATACAGCCTACTTTGATATGGCCAAGGCCTTTGATACCATTCCCCACTCAGGATTCATAGAAAAACTCACTAAGCTAGGCATCAACCCCTATATCACTAGGTGGGTTGCAAACTGGCTCACAGATAGAACCCACAATGTAAAAGTAGCTGACTCTAAGTCAGACTATTGACCAGTCACAAGTGGAGTCCCACAGGGTTCGGTCCTGGGTCCTATCCTGTTTGGTGTCTACTTCTCTGAAATCCAGGCCAACACAAACGGACTCTGGATGACAAGGTTCACAGATGATTGCAAGTTGGGAGCTATTATTTACTCTCCAAGTGATGTTGACATCCTACAGAAAGGCCACAATGACACCAATGACTGGTGTCAGAACCATGGCCTTAATCTCAACGCCAAAAAATGTGTCGGCATCCCCCCTTGGGAAAAACACGGTTCCCTTGAATTACCACATTGCTGGTAGTCCAGTGAACACAGAAGGTGTTATAAGAGATCTAGGAACACAGGTTGACAGCAACCTCTCTTTTGACCACCACATTGCCACTGTGGTCAGAAAGTCCTTTTATGTGGCACATCTCATTAGTAAGTGTTTTGCATTCAGGAAGAAAGAGGTCATTGTCTCCCTCTACTCTTCCCTCATTAGACCAATCATCAAGTACAATGCCCCATTTGGCATGTACCTCACTAGACACCTGCAAGAACTGGAGAGGCCACAAAAGTACCTCACAAAGAGGATCCTAGGACTTAAACACTTGTCCTATATGGACAGACTCAAAAAACTCCAACTATTTTCTGTCTCATATCGCCTACTTAGAGGCGATCTCTGCTTGACTTACAAAGTCATGTCTGACCCAGCGCTGTTAGAAATGCTACATCTAAAGAAATCCCTATCCCTCCACACCATATGCTCCAGAGACCTCAACCTCATTACCACAGTCAACAGAATATTCTGGAGGGACAGGTTCATAACCCAGAGACTGCCCATGCTATGGAATAGACTTGCCATACATGTCAAGCAGAGCACCTCACTGGCCCTCTTCAAGAGGAACCATAATGAGTGGATGGAAAATAGAAAATTCACCCCGGGGATCACTCCAGTGGCTCTACTCAACTGAGACACAAGGAACTAAGGTCAGGTGACATGATGCCAGGGTAATCCTATGGGCTAGGCTTGTAAAGGCTCCAGGGCCATTAGCCTAGTACACACCTATGAACCTATAAACAGCATTGCTTCTTTTTATTTTAAGTTGTCCGTAGGTATTCATAGAACAGGAGTGCTGTACAGGAGATATGCACTGTATGGCTAGTCTGCCATCATGATATTAGCATGATTCATAACAGTGAGTAGAGGTATTGTCATATCTGGACATAAGGACAGGACATGGTATGCACACTGAGGACATTGTTAATACACTAACCATCTGCAGCAGTTAGCATTACTCTGAGTGTATTGATCCAGTTCTTGCACTGGATCTGACAAGCAGGGTACTAGTCAGTCCAAGCCTGTCCTAAAAGCAAAGTGTTGTGGCTAAAGGAAGAAACGGTTACAAAACAAGACACAGAGTAGTGAGAACAAGGTATGGTGACAAGAACTGTATAGTAGCAAAATAAAAGGATGCAAGTTAACATGTCTTACCTGTTGCTGCATAATATCTCTCCATTGTCTCCCCCTATGTGTATTGTAAAAGTTTCTGTGCATACCATTATACGCTGGCTACAAGAGACCCCCTTTTGGTGAGGGGAGGTTGGGATACATGGCCAGTCAGAGAATGCAGGAGACATACTTTCCCAGTCAGAGCTGTTTCATATTGGAGACAATTGTTGTATGCAGCTAAATACAATCACAGGCAAAAGCAATTCATGAAAATATTGGTTTCACTGGATATCAGTACAGTAGACAACTTATTGCCAAACATGTTAATGGAGGAATCTGATATACTAGCTGCTACCATTCTTGGGAGGTCAACCTTGCACTTTGCAGTGGGTGGACTATATGTGGATGTGGCAGTGTATTTATGTGTACTGTAGCACACACTAAGAGAAGCCATTGTATTTCTCTTACAGATGTACATGTGTCTGCTTTCTGGGCAAATGATGTCATAATTGCTCAGCTGTATTATGCTCAGCAATGCAACACTATTACTTGTTCATAGGGTTTGGGCTGTGTGTTGCATGCTGTACATCTGCAGCTGGAAACTTATACATTTTGGACCCTACTTTGCAGTGTATGTAGTGCACTATTTACATAGGAGTGTTGATTGTGGCACTAATTGATTAATAGCTATTAGAAATGTATTCTTTTTCAGTCAGGTGAGTACTTTTTGATGTTTATATGTTGCACTTTGAGGAACTCTCAATGTATATGTACATTCAGAAATTAATAAATAAATCAACTGGAAATCTAGGCCTTTGTAACCCATTTATAGTTTCTAACCTGCAAAATTATACTGCATTAGAACTTATATCTCTCCGCCAGAATAAACTTTAAAAAATGAACATAATTGTCAAGTCCTCATTTTGCCTACCAAATAAATATTTAGCCTATCATTTTAAAGCAAGGAATTCTTATGATTACTGATGTCTGAAAGATAGCAGCAGTAGTGGTTATGTGTCTCAATCTACATAGTACATTTCATTTAGACAAGGCAGAAAGATATAGAAGCCTGACTATATGAAATGAACCGATGTTGTTTGAACAGTTTCTCGCATTCAATTGAAGTCTGCCAGCACTCTTTACAGCTGAGATGTATATCAAGTATTATTGCCTTTCTTTATGGAGCAGACTCAGTACATTATTCACTGGTGTCAAAATATGTTTCTGCAGAGAGACTGAATAGACTTTTAAAATTAAAAGCTGCTATATCTAGCTGATGCTACACATATTATATATCAGTGTTATCTAATATCAAATGCTTTTAAAACAGCAAATGTTCATAATGGTGATTTATCTCAATCCTTACCATTCTGAAAACTCAATTTCTTTATAAGGAATTTCTGTTTAGAGCTGATAAATTCTACTGTATCTCTTGGGGTATTATTATAGACCAGAACAGTACTGCAGTTTTACTACTAACGTTATATCCCATAAGAACCATAAACATTGTTGAATACTTTATTTCGAAAACTGAATTCGAAGAAAATCATGACAATTGAATAAACACATCAGTATCCAGACAGAGAAGAGAAAAACAGAAACTGAAGATTAAGTTGATATGCTCTTTTTCTCTTCATGTATCCTTCATTTATGTATATAAGCCTTGCAGAACTATTTTCATCTGTGAAAGAGTAATTGTAACTTCATTACAGATGTCCTGTTCCCATTTGTAGCAGCTCACCATGTGGCAATGACATTTCCAGATATGTATCTTATAGACCACAGTCTAATTAGGTTTAAAAATGATCAGTTTTGCAGGTTCACAGTCCTCACTATGACCACAGTTGTTGTCACATCCTAAAATGCCTATAGATTAGTATCTGATCATGGTCTTTTATTACTGCACTTTCATTCCCAAAAGAAACAGTACTGACATCTCATAGTGGTTAGCTGTCTGCAAATTTAATATTTACATTTTCTTGATATTATCAGTGTATGGTATATTAACTATAATCTACTATGGACAGACTTAGCACTGCATTGTTGACAATTGCAATATATTAAACTAAATTTAATTCCGATGAAAATGTTTTTGTGGGGGATGCTGAACTCCCCACCCACTCTCTTGCACTATAAATGCACTACTTTCAAGGTCACACAAACCCAGATAAAAAGGGAATAATAAGTGTTCCTTTCTTTCAATATGCATCAGTGTGAGATATAGTATATTTAAAGACTATGTGCATGGGAGGTACAGGCGGGGATATAGCACTTTGTAAAAATGCTTTTTAATGACTCATAGAATAATAGATATTCCAAGGCTACTGAGTCTTATAAGCATATTTATACCTTGTCATTTGCCTACCTGAGTCCATGCCTCCTTTTTGCAAGAGGGCCATGACACTACATTTATGAAAACTCATCCAGTCATACGGGTTATGCTAAAAACAAGATAGTGTGTCTCATTAACATAAAGAGGAGGTTTATTCCATAGATTATGAAAGTGTCACATTATAAACCTGTCCCTCCGCCATGTCTAATTTATTTGTTGGTAAAAATGTTGGTCCTTTGTTCTAGTATTGGTGGAGCCACTGGACTTACAGAGGTACAGGAGGTCCAAGACAATTGGGCTGTAATGATACAGTAAGCAAGGAAGATAACCCCTCTCAAAAGACACTGAATAAAGGGTAGAGCTTTCAGACTGTTGATAGTTCAAGGACTTTAGGCCTGCAGTCTTTTTGGTTAAGAAATGTTGCGAACTTTCTATTTGTTTGATATGCTTAGTGAAATGTTCTGATGAATGCTGAGTATAAGGGAATGATTATCTATTTAGACCTTGAAGATATTCTTTTGGCAATCTGCTGTAATGAAAAAAAGGAATTTTCTGATAACCATTGTCACATGATGATCAAATGAGAGAAAATTATCCTAGGTCTCTGATTATATTTTCATTTTGTAGTAGTATGTTGTCTATAAAGTAGCACTGATAATTGAAATCACCACACCACTGACTATAGTGTCTTGTGTATAGAGAGAACAAAGTCATAAAATATTAGGATCTGTAGGCAGAAATGAGAGCAATGTGGAAGAAAGATACCCAGACAGTTCCAATAGTAGTAGGAGCAAAAGGTCTTAAAAAGAATCTACAGTTGTATTTAAATATGTTACCAATACATGTAATCCTGTAATAATTGCAGAAGGAGTCATTACTGGGCTCATTGCGGGTGCTGGGAAGAGCACTTCTGGCTGACATCAAAGATTGAAACAATACTAATCTCATGAACTTTAATCGTACTTTGACTTAGGAATGGAGTCCATTCCCATCATGGTATTAGAAACCCAAAAGATTTTGAGAGATTAAAAAAGACAGACAATGTCTATATATCAATAACTCAAAGGAACCGAAGCAACTGCAGCTATAGCTCTGAAGAACTACAGATATCACTTAGTGAATAAATACAACAAAGGCATTAATTAGTTTTAAAACTAATCCCCACTCTCCAAAATACCACAATTCTGCTCCTGAGAGAAAATTAGTACATACAAATTTTAACTTCTTTTCCTGTTTTGCCCCCACTACCTGCAGACTATCAGCTCACATCTTGATCATCTGTCCCATTATTCCCGTATCTAGTATGAAAGTCCACTGAGAGAAGTCATCACTAAGGCAGCCATCAGAATTGTTTTCTGTCTTTTAAGTCATAACCCCTAAGCATGCCTATTCACATCCAAAGTTTGATCTGTAGTGGATCGTTGCATTGTAAACCAAGTGTGAGCAATTGGCCCTGCTGTCCCCCTTGTAAACAAGCAACTGCCCTGGTATCTACTGCAGATTTTACCACAGAGTGAGTGCTCAGAAGCAGATGCCCCCTAAATAGAAGTAAACCAGCTTAAACCACATCATTACTGACTTTCCTTGTGCTAGCTCCAACAGGCAACTAAACCAATAGTCAAACTCAGGTTTTCTGGTTGTAGTCAGGTCTTTATCACATTATAGCAATGGAGCTGTGAAATATGAAAACAAATCTAAAAAACCCTCATTGGGCTTCAAGGGTAAGCATGTCAATCCACCCATAGCCCCCTTTCTAGGATTTTTGCACATGGCATCAGGGTGACACCAACAGTGACATCATCTGGGACAAATTATCACACTACCATGTGGGCAGCCCTGCCAGAGTTGCTTTTCCATACCACACATGCTCACACCTATGGGCAATTTAGAGTATCCAGGCCACCTACTGTAGGTCTTTGGAATGTTGGAGGAAACGAGAGCACCCTCTGAAAGCCCACATGAATACTGGGAGTACACACAGACTCCCCAAAGAAGGCACTCCAGCTTAGAACTGTACTAGAAAACCTCTTGCTGTGAGGCAGCATCACTATGCACTGCACCACTGTGTATGCCAAGGGTAAGAAATTGTTTTATTGCAAATAGAAGGATGCTTGCATATTCCTCTTTCCATTAATAAAAAGTGGAAAAAGTGCACTAAATTGTTGTATAAAGTAAGATTCAGTGCTTGCTTCACCAATGCATGTATGGCACATCACAAAGTCAAATGCCCACCTCTCAGATTTTATTTGTTTATTTATTTATTTGACATTTGTTTACCAGGAAAGTCCAACTGGGACAAAAAGTGCCCATTTTCAGTGGAAGCCTGGAGAGAAAAGCTCCATAATCACAATCTATCAAAAATCCATTATATATATATTTTAAATCAAAGTATCATGAACACTACAAAGCACAAGAGTGAAAAATGTAATGAGAAAACATAGAACGTGTTTCATAGTAGAGTGCAATGAAAAGCAATAATATGAGTTAGAAAAAATATATGATGACAAATTCATTAGCCATGATTTGTTACACAGATTACTGTGAAATAAATGAGACCTGAGGCAATTCTAATAAGATATTTAAAAGAGATATTAGAGATTACATGATTAAAAACTGTAAGGGGAAATTCAGTTATGTCATAGTATGAAAGACAGTGTTCATATTAGGGTCAAATAAGGTAGTAAGTATGGAGAGAAAAAGAGATTATAAGAAGAGTGCAAGGTAGTGTGTGATAAAACATGAATAAGTGTCTTTATACAATAAAATTATTTAATAATGGTAATACATGTATACTTTTTTAAATAATATCACTGTCTAACAGAATTAGTTTATGCTCAGGTTCGTGTAATGCAAGATTTGCCCATGGCTGGCTTTGTTTTAGCACTTGGTTGTATCTGTGTGATCAAGCCACATCAGCCAGTGGTAAATCCTGCATTAACCTCACCCAAAAGTGAGATGTTCCTAAATTAACTTTGCTTTTACTAATAGTCATGTCTGCAAAAGAGCTTGCACTGGTCCACTTTACTATACAAATAAAGTAAACAAAGTAAAATTTTGATCCTTCTGTATCAAACAGTCGGACACACACTGAGGCTAACAATCAAACTATGCTGTACTTTGATAAAATAGTTAATATAGCTAACTTTTTAATCCCCCCCATGCTCAAAACAGAAAGTTATAATATTTGTGATAATGGTGAATGCATAATATGTCATTGATAGTCTATGTCTGAAATTGAATTTTGGTCTTCTCACAAGAACTGCAAATGGCAAGAGTGACTTCATTTTTATATATTGCCCTAAAAAATTTGAGACTATCCACCCAGTACCCATAAACATAACCCAGGTTATTGATGTCAATGGTCAAATAGTGAGAATTCTAAGCCTGGATGCTCACAAAATGTCAAGCAATTTGAGAGTCAGTTTACATACTTGGGCACTAATGGCTGCCTAGTTGACTACAATACAACTTCCAGAATAAAGAAAAGTGTATTTTCAATAAACAGCAAAGTAGCATCAAAGATTACATCAAAATAAATGAACAAAAAATATAACTACTCACCATACACTCAAACTTGGTGCACAAAAATACATGGAAAATCATCCCCCAGAATCAAGTTCCATATACTTTGACACTGGTTCTTATCAAATCTGAAAGTATCTGCCCCTCTAATAACAAAGCTATTTATTTACTTATTTATTCATTCTACTTATGTAAGACCAATCAGAAGCTCAAGGAGCATGTATTACAGCATTTGGGAGATATTAGAAGAAAAAACTGTCTTAATGCTCTTTATAAACACATCAAATCTAGCCCTGAACATTAATTTGTTTTTACTGTTGTTGAATTAATTAAAGATGATGTTAGAGGTGGTGATACTGTTAATAAAACAGAGCTATTTCAGATGAAATGGATAGCTATGTTACAGGCCCATAGAGTTCCAGGTCCTAATTTTACTATACCTTTAAAGCCTATGAAGACATGACCATTACATCATTGTTAATGTTTAATGATTGGTGTCTCTTGCTTTAAAAGTAATTCTGTTTTAGTTTGAATTTGTTTAGGATCTGATGAAGCACATTTGTGAAAGTGCTAATCCTTTTAAATAAATTTGTTTTTTATATATACAGACAATTGTTATGCCTCACACCTTGGTAGACAAGCTGAGTTATTTTTCTATTATTGCCTTGTTTACTGTAGCTTGTCCTTTAGTTGTTGGTATTTTTATATTGTCAGGGACAGTTTTTTCTGGGCAAAGCCTCTTGTCAGTGGAGGCCCAAGGAGAAAAGGACCAAAGATTTATGTCAAGCATAGTATCATGCAAATATATCACAATATTAGGTTTTGATATGGTAGGAGTAATGCACGTTGAAAAATGGTAAGACAATTACAAAAGTAATTACATGAGAATATATTTAAACTACATAGATTAATGAAAAACATTAAAAATACAAAGGAGTTTTGCTGGTTCAGTGACATACAACCAGTAGTCTTGAGTGTGAAGTGTTTTAATATGCATTTGTGGGCACTGAAGAGATCTACTGGATGACAGAAGAATTAGAGCTACTGTCAAATCATTAGTAGGTAGAAGCCAAAGGATCACACCAACCATAGTTAAGAAATATTCCTTTCTAGTATCTCCTGAATTTTTTGTCAATGTTTACCTGAGCAACTTTTATTACAAATTTGTTATAAAAAAATGTAATCAAAATAATAACAGTGATATTATCACACTAATAACCATATTGCTAACTTAATATACAACAGTGCACCATTCAACTTCCATGCAATTTTATTCTAAAAAATCCACAATATTTCCACTTCACAAGCAGTAATTTATTTTTTTCAAATTACATATTTTATATGACTTTGTAATAGTTTATCTATGCCAGAGGTCATACTGAAACCTAATATTCAGTTTTAGTTATCCACTATTTTACAAGTATTAACTAAGGAACAAAAATGTATCCTTTTGTACTGTAACTTTTCATTCTATTTGCATTCAAAGTTCAAAGAAAAATATGTTCATCCTACTACAAAAGAAAGAAATTCAATGTGAATGAGGGTATCTTCCCAAATATGGGCTCCCATATTTCATCCATTTCATGCCTTATTTCTTCGGCATGTCCAAACATATATATCCCTTTTATCATTTCCTTCATATAGCATGACTCTTTACATCTTTTTCAGATAATGTAGCTGGGGAAGGTATCATTTGTATATCAAGTTGAATAGCCTGGATCCATACTGAGAAGCATTACTTGATCATATTTAACATCTTTCAAAATTTTCATTACTTTCCAAGCTGACTACTCTTTCCTCTAATTGAACCACATTTTATACATTGCTAGTATTACAGTCTTATTTACCACCTCTAGCATGTAATGATAAATCAACCCCTTCTACCTTTCTTTTTGATATTTCATTCTTCACATATTTGCAGAACTATTTATTATTCCATTGAATACTTATTACTTTCAATAAAGCTTTAAGCCACTTCTTCTTCTTTCGGCTTTTTCCCAGTTAGGGGTCGCCGCAGTGAATCACCTGTCCGCTCATGATTGGCAGTGGAGTTTTACAGTGTTGAGTTGCTAGCCCAGCGCCCAACCTTCAAGCCACAAATAAATAAAACAATTTGCAATGTAGTATTTCTAAATTGCTCTGCCTGCAGTTAAAAGATCATACATATTGATATTTTTTTTCCTGAAAAATCAACCTTTTCCAAGCTGGGCATAGTCTATATCATGACACCTTTTTTTTCAAATTTCAATATATTTTATCAACCAGAATGCCATGACAGTGTCATGATCTCCTATGACTCAACACTGATTTTCTTCCCATACTAAATCCCCTTCTTTCAACAATCCCACCTTTCATTTAGCTAGCATATCTCCCCAAGTGTCCATCTATTTGTAAATATATCCAAGCAATCTTGTGGTTTCAGGTATACCCATTATGCAGTGTTAAAGGCAACTGTGGAATAAGGAAGGTGTGGCAGATACCCGCTCCCCATTCTGTTAGGCACAATGTTCCATATTTTCTGTAGAACCTTGCTCTCTTTTATTTAAGCCACAATATCTCTCTGGATAATATCTAGTTCTTGGACAGATATTTTTTTACCAAAATATGTTTACAATATGAATAATTAAGTGTGCTATCTTGTCCTCACACCATTTATCCAGCCTGGGAGAGAATATGCTTTCCTTTTTATCCAGTGATATTTTAATCTTTACTTTTATATTCTCCATGTTTCTTTCTGTTCATATTAAACCCATCTCTCAATGCTAGGTAAGCAGGAAAATGTATTTCTTCTGCCTTCTCTTGTGTTCCTCTACTTCTTTCCTAACATGGCCAGATCAGTACAGTTTTGCTAAAGTTACAAGATAGCCATGAGACTTTCTAATATTCCAGAAAATGATCCAAGAGACTCAACACCTCACCTGAAACTTCATCAATTTTTTTTCTGCATAGAAATACATTCATAAATAATCTAAAAATGTCATTCCTTTTTCTTCCATCTATAATGCCTTCAGATGCACCTTTATTTTACAACTAAGTCTTCCATATTTAATGTAAGCAATACAGAGGAAATGGCATTCCTGCCTCATGACTCTTTATTTTGGAACTTTCTCTGCAACAGTTTCATTAGTCAAAATATCAAAGGTAAAGACTCCATAAATTGTCTTTAGCCATGCAAGAAAAAATATTTCACAGTCATTTCCCTCCAATATGGAAAGAACGAATGGCTGAATGTTTTCTTAATGTAAATAAAAAGAATATAATCTTTGCATTTTTCAGATACTCAGTCTTTTTCATTTAGGAAAATTGGCTAAAGACAATCAATTATCAAAATTATGTCATTATTTTACAAATGACCACTCTTTTGAATTATCTTGTGTGACACTGAATTTTGTATTGTTACAAGTTTTATATCCTTATTTAACAGACATCAAGATCTAGCATTTCTAGTATCTCTGAGATATGCAACACTTTTGGACAGCACAACTATTCTAGTTTTTGTCATTGGTGTTAGAACAGCCTTTTTGTCTCTAATATCATTATAAAGTTTTGTTGCTAGAACTCACTAACATCTACCTCATTCATTAAAGTTTGTAAGGAATCCATGTGGGCCATTCATTTTCCATATTTTGTCCCATTTGTCAGGTCAGACTTCTAACAATGCAATAGCTGTATCCGTTATGCACTTCACGTATGTGTAATTTTGTATTGTCCCCATATTCCTGATAGCCATTGAAGTTCTACTTCTAATTCCATAGTCCTATAGAATCTCGTTCCCAACTGTTTCCTTTGTTTTACTGGGTTTACTAATTAATTATTATTGTCTTTCCCATTTTCTGATACAGCCTTTTTTTTCTTTAAATTGTTATGCTATGCATGTTGTTTGACTAACCCTTTGAAATCAACATAGGTCACTTTTACTGATGATACTCTACTGATGTAGCTAATATTACAGAATAGCATCTTTCCACATAAATAATACAGCCCCTATCCAAGATTTGTTATGTATGTCTTTTTCTGCATTATGTTCAATTCCATTTCCAATATCCTATGCATTTCTGTATGTTTTTCCCGTGTTCCTGTCTTCTGTGACCTTAATTTTGGCCCCACTACTTGCTCTAAAGCTAAGTGACTCCACGATCTTGTTTGTTTTTTTTTATTTATTTAACATTTGTTTACTGGGAAACTCTGACTAGGACATAACCCATTTTTAGCGGAGGCCAAGGGAGAAACACTCCAGATGCATGTCTTTGGAATGTGGGAGGAAAGCAGAGTACCTTGAAGAAACCCAGGGGAAGGCAGGGAGGACATACAGACTCCACTCAGAAGGCAACCCAGCTGAGAATCGAACTGGAGAAATTCTTGCTGTGAAGTGACAACGCTAACTGCTGCACCACTGTGCCACCCATTGTTTCCTTAGAAAAATTGTCATTTAGGAAATTATTTATAATCTATCTTACCTACCATAATCTCTGGGAATCATTACTTATACAGTATCTGTTTGAGACTTTGTAGTTTCATTATGTGCAATTGTTTTTTCTTGAATGTCCAGTCTAAAATGTAATTTAATGTAACATTAAAATGTTCTTATAGAAGTTTAAATCCATCCATTTTGCCTGCCTTTTTCAAGTTTTTAAAGAATCACCCCCCAATAAAAAGGTCAGGGTTATTACAGTTATTACAGTGTGGCTTTGATAAGGTTTAAATTTTCCATTCCCTTCTCTTAATCCTAGCAATCCACATAACGTACTTCCCCTTGCTATTACCACTTCACTTTCTATTACTCTACCTGCTTCTTTCAAGAGCAGAGTAGGTATGGCATCCCCCAGCATATGATCAGATGCAACAATGTTGAACTCCTTATTATGTTCTTCATAGTATTAATAACACTCAGCTTGGTTTCCTGTAAAAGTGTAACCTGACTTCCCTGTATCTATATCTTTTGGAAAATCTTTCCTTTATTATGGGACTCAAGCATGCCTCAATATTCCATGACATCAACTGCAGTATTTAAACACTGCTCTGTGACTGCTCTGACCTTCAACCCTTTCTCAATATAAGTTATTGGATTGTACCTCTGAGCTGGGGACAACAAATGACCTTTGTGCAAGTAAAGGACCCTCATGTACTCAGTTCACCTAAAGCAGTGACAATTCACCTTGGCCCTGCCCATAAATGACTGGAGAAAATGATATTCTATCCCACCAACTCCAACTGACTTTTAATAATATTTTAATGGTTAATCAAAATAACCAAAATCTTACAAGTCAATCAGCTCACAAAATTAAACATAAAACATTTTTCAACTAAAAAGAAATCAATTGAATCTCTCACATACTAATGTTTTGCACACAAAGTGCATAGTTACCAAATGTGCAAAACATATACAAACTGATAATGCATAACTAGGAAAAAGGGACATGGTTAACAACATGACAAAAAATAAAATTGGAATTATAACATGAAAAGGTTAAGTTGTAATAGATAATCCAGCTGCAAATTACTGAAACATTGCATAATTTATTAACAATACAGCTGCACATTTCACCAACCTTTTTTATTGATGGCATTCATAATAAACCAAGTACGAATTGATAAGGAAGAATAAAATAAAAAGCAATGAATATTAAAAGAAGGAAAGAACGCATAGGTAAATGACTAATCTGTATTCTTTAGAGACAAAATAGGTCCCCAGTTAATAAAACAGCACAATCCTAGTGTCCTTTATAATACAGCAAAGTATACGTAGATAGATAAACATATAGATAAATAAACAACATTAATAACTAACTAAATAACTAATTAAATAATCTAACCATGGCTCCTCATCAATTTGACTTTGGTAAAGGAAGGCACTCATTAATTTGAAGCAGTGGACAGCCCCGATCAAGCATTATTGATAGACTTCTAAGTCTGGATACAAATCTTAATGTTGAGTGTTAGGTAACTAACTGGTTATTTGACAGAAACTATATGGTTAGAATTGCAGGAGCCACTTCTGAAAACAAAAGTTACTAGTGGTGTACCACAGGCTCAGTTTGGGGTCCTTTCCTATTTGGCATATACTTTAAGACATTCATGCCAACATTCCTGGGATGTGGATAACTAAGTTTGCAGACACCTGTAAATTGGCTGTTGTTATTTTTATCTTCAACAGCCTTACAATTGCTCTAATATGGGTTATATCATAATAACAACTGGTGCAAGGACAATGGTCTCAGATTAAGTGTACAGAATGTATCATGGTTCATTTTGGTAAGCAAAACAATTTCAGGTACACTATAAGAGCCGCACCCCTCCAATCAGACACTGCTGTAAGGATCTAGGCACTCTTGTTGATAATTTATTATCATTTGACCATCATGTTTACACAGTAGTTCAGAAAGGCTTTTATCTGGCTAATCTAATTTCCAACTTCTCCACTAAATTCAAATAAGTCTTAATTCCCTTTTACTCATATCTTATTAGAACAATTACTGAATACAATGCACCTCTTAGCATATATTTGTCTAAGCATATCACACAACTTGAGAGACCTCAGAGATTTGCAAACAAAAGGATCAATGGTCTCAAAAATCTTAGATATCAGCAGAGACTGGGAGTCCTTTCTCTGTAATCAGTGTCTTACACACTCCTCCATGGGGTTCTGCTTCTAGCCTTTCAAGCCATGAAAGCTCCGACCCTATTTGACTTCCATTTCCTTCACAGAACTAACAGAACCTCACAATGCCTCTGGAACAAGCTTCCACTACATGTCAAGCTGGATAGCACCCTTGCCCCCTTCAAGTTAAACCTAGATAATTGGATGGGCAGCTTCAAATTCTCCCACAGTCAATCTTGTCTTGTCCTCACTGAGGCTACAGGGAACTTTTGTATAGTTTTGTTTTGACTAGGCTAGAAATGGACTACAGACAGAATGCTTAGTACTTTCCTATGAACCTGTGAAATTGTGAACCAACCTATGTAAGTTCTTTATTTAAATTGCAATACAAGTTAATCTCCATCCAAAGAAGCAAATCTGTAGTACAGATACAATGTAAAAAATTCCCACCTGACAAGTGACACATTGTTTTGAAATAATACAGTTAGCAGAATCATGATGACTGACCCATGAGCATCCATGCTCATTACTCAAAAGGCATAAAACCATGTATCTGCCACTGTATGAGGCTTTTGAACAAGACCTATGCAATGAATACTCCCCTTAGTGAATTGAGAACATTTACTAAATGCATATTATTTAAAATACTCATAATACTGGATTATAACACCTTTATCCCTGAAAAATAGCAGTGAATGTAACATAGATCCATACATCTACCCAAGAAGAAGTGTAATAGTGTTGATCCGGGTTACTCGTTCCTCCATTATAAAGTTGTATAATATATGGCACAGCATGTGTTGTTTACATGTTACAAAGCTTTACAAGATCTAATAAAGGAGGTCATATCTAGAGCTGTTTAAGAATTTCATTTCAAGTATTTTAATGACAATGGCTTGATGTACTGATATCAAATCTGTTTTCTGTCTTGATTATGGATAGCAGGTATTGGTTAGAGGATCTTAGCATTATTAGACAGATTATCAAAGGTTAACAGCTGTAGTGGTATTGAATTCAACTTATTTAAAAATAATTTCCCACCCATCATCACCGTGTAAGAATAGAAATGTACGGCACATGTGCGGCTTGGAAAAATTACCAACTTGTGACCTCTCCTAGCAAGTCACAGCCATATTGCCCAGGTCTATATTACTCATATTCAATTCAGCTAATCTGATAAAAAATATATCTAACCATTTCATTTGTAATTAAAATAACAAAAGAGAAGGAAACATTGATTCTGGCTGGGTAGCAAAGAAACTCAGTTCACAGCAGTTACTATAAAACTACAGTCCATATTCAGCTTAAGTTAAGGTAATGACTTATCAAAAAAACTCTTTGGCTTTTATTCTTTTGGGAAACTCATAGATTTTTCTAAACTCCCACCCATCCAATGATCATCAATCTCATATGAGTCTTCAGAGTCATCACAGAAGATCTAACACTAAGTTTTGGTTTACTTGGTTTTTACAATGTGAATGGTTTCTACATCTTTGCTATATTTGTGGTTCACCTGGCATGAGACATTGCTCTAAATTCCTAGTCAATGCACCTTGCATAGCTCATACACTATCCTTCCTTCAATCTGATCCCCAAGTTCTTCACCCCAACGTCATTTTGATGATGTTTATTTTTGGTTGAATTTCTCACTAGCAAAATATCCCAATCTTGCTTGATCATACTAGTTTGCTCTGGCATGCATGTTCTGGAATGTGGTGTTATTTTTTTTTTTGTAGACTCACTTTGCATTTCTTTAAGTGACCATGCATTTTGCATGCCTTCTGAAAGTTTCCCATCTTGGCAGCTAGTCTTATTTGGCAGAAAAAGTCCATTTCTGATCATGAGACCATCATGATCCTTGGTATGTTAATTAGGCATGATAGCCTAATGCTATACATTTTTTTCTAGTATTCATCTATGGTCTGTCAGAGTGTAAATGCTCCTTAGAAAAATCGTTCCACAACTTTATTTGTCAACTTATAGGTTCATAGGTTCATAGGTAAGTACTAGGCTACATGCCCAAGGGCATTTATAAGCCTAGCCAGAATGTGTTGGCTTTCGCCACCCCCTTAGATTAGTTCCCTGTGCGTCTGTCCAGCAGAGCCATCAGTTCCCTGTGCAACTGTCCAGCAGAGCCATTAGTTCCCTCCGCCATTGTCCAGCAGAGCCAGTGCAGTGATCCCCGGGGTAAATTTTCTGTTTCCCATCCACCCGTCAATGTTTCTCTGGAAGAGTGTTAGTGAGGGGCTATGCCTGATGTATATTGGAATCCTGTTCCAAAGCATGGGTGGTCTCTGGGATAGGAATCTATCCCTCCAGCATGTCCTATTTATTGCTGTGGTGAGGTTTATATCTCTAGAGTGTGTGGCTCTTTGGGATTTGTTTTTTTTTAGGTGGAACATGTCCATCAATTCTGGGTTGGACATGACCTTGTATGTCAGGCAGAGATCACCTCTGAGTAAGCAGTATGCAACTGAGTACAGCTGGAGTTTCTTGAGTCGGGCTGCATAGGGCATCTGTTTGAGGCCAGTAATCCTCTTGGTGAGGTACTTTTGTGGCCTTTCCAGCTGTTGCAGGTGTCTTGTAAGGTACATCAAAAACAGAGCGTTGTATTCTATGATGGGTCAAATGAGTAGAGAGGCACAATAACCTCTTTTGTTCTAGATGCAAACCCTTTTGTGATTAGGTGGGCCACATAGAAGGATTTTCTAACCACCTTGGCAATATGACTATCAAAGGAGAGCTTACTATCTACTTGGGTTCCCAGATCCCTTATTACATTTTCTGTATTTAGGGGACTACCACCTATGTGGTAGTTCACGGGTATTTTGTTTTTTCCAAAGGGGATGACTATGCACTTTTTGGCATTTAGCTTGAGGCCATGATTTTGACACCAGGTATCCATCTTAGTGAGACCCATCTGAAGGGTGTCTGTATTAGCCAGAGAATCAGTTATGGCCCCTATTTTGCAATTGTCTGTGAACTTGGTCTGCCATAGTCCTCCTATGCTTGTCTGTACCTCTGAGAAGTATATACCGAACAGGAGGGGTCCTAGGAATGAGCCCTGGGGTACGCCACTTGTAACCGGTTTAGAGTCAGATGTAGAGCCTGCAACTCTCACCATGTGGGTTCTATCCATGAGCCAGTTTGCAACCCATCTCGTGATGTAGGGGTTTATGTTCAAGCTAGTGAGCTTGTCTATAATACTAAAATGAGGAATGGTGTTGAAAGCCTTTGCAAGGTCTAGGTAGGCTGTGTGGACCTCCTTTCCCTCGTCTAATGCCAGTGGTAACCATCTCAAAGAAGTCCACCAGGTTTAGGAGGCATGATCTGCCCTTAACAAAACCAAACTGGGTAGGGTCCAAGGTTTGGAGGTTCCCAATGTCTCTGTTAATGAGTTCCATGATGATACGTTCCATAGCCTTGCAGACCAGGCTAGTCAGGCTTATAGGGCGATAGTTCCTGGGGTCCATTGTGGCTCCACCTTTGTGGAGTGGGATAACTGTTGCTGTGCACCACTCTATGGGTATGTAGCCTGTAGAGAGGCTGAGTTTGAACAGTGTGTTTAGATGAGGGGTTAGTTCATTTTGGAGCTCTTGTAAGACACAGCCTGGGACCCCGTCCGGTCCCATTGAAGCTGTGTTTTTGGCTTTGGATAGGGCTGTTTTAACCTGTACATCAGTGATTGATGGGGCCCTACATTCTTCTGGTATGCTTATGGGCCCTTTAGGGGGTGAGAGGGGGGTGAAGTTTGCACTAAACCTGTCTGCCAGAATGTTTGCAATATCAGTCGGTTCAGTTTATTTTGTGCCATTCTGCACTAACTCAGAGCAGATCTGAGAGTTTCCACTTAGGTTCTTGACATAACTAAAGAAAGCTTTGTGGTTATCTTTGGAGTCATTGGCAATTTTTCTTTCGAAACTAGCCTTGGATGATTTAATGAGTGATCATAGTTTCTTGCTGATACTGATCAGGGATGTCTTTCCTTCTTGGGAATTTATTCTTTTCTGTACTAGTTTCCTCCTTCTGTTGTATAGCTTGTTTATGGCAGGGGTCCACCATGCTTGTTTCCTTTTCTTGGAGGAGTAAGTCTTGGTTTTACTTGGGATAGCATGATCCATGCATTCCTGCAGATGCTCATAGAGTGCATTTGTAAAGGTTTCAGCTGCTTGGACAGCATTGTCCTTTAGCATGGGGGCTGTGAACCTTCCCACCTCGGTCTTAAGTAACGTGAAGTTTGCTTTTGAAAAGATTTTTATGGTGGTTTCCTTGATTGGGGGTGGGGGCGGAATGTGGATATCCAGAGTGATTAGTCTATGGTCTGATCTAAGCAGCAAGGAGTTGACCTCCGGTGTGGAACACTGGTTGCCCATGTTGGTGATGACCAGGTCCAATATGTTGTTCCCTCTGGTGGGGGTGTTAACCAGTTGATCCAGGGCATTCGAGTTTATAAATTCTAGGAAGCATTGGGCAAGGGAGTTAGTACTTGAGTAGTTCTCCCAGTTTATGTTTGGGTAATTGAAATCACCCAGTATTAAGGTGTTTGGTAGGACCTTCATATTTCCCAGTGTCTCCAGAAATGTGGAAGGGGGGTCCTGGGCCATGGTAGGTGATCTGTAGCAAGCTACAATTTGGATTGCAGTTTTGCCCATTGTTAGTTGCACATGGATGATCTCTGATGCATTGTGCTGTGCCACTAACCTGGAGGTGTGGGTATCCTTGATGAATATGGATACACCCCCGCCTTTTGTGTTTCGGTCCTGGTTCTGTGGCTGAAAGGTATGGAATGAGTTATAGCCTAGTAGTGCTGGGGTGCTCTCAGGAGCCTTAAACCAAGTTTCTGTTACTACACAGATGACAATGTTCTCCATACTGAGGAGTGCCTCGAGTGTATGCATTTTGAGGTTTAGACTTCTGGCGTTGAGTAGCATTACCCTCAGTTTTTGGTTACTTGTGCTATATATTGCATGATGTAGTAATGTTTGCTATTTGCTTTTGAGCATTCTATTGCTTGAAAGGAGTGCATAGAATAGAGACATCTCCATGAGCAAGGTGTCTCAAAGAATTTTCACTGCAACAATTCAGAATGCATTCACATTAATAGTTAGATTACTTATGCTTCCAATGTTGCCAAGACAGATGCTAAATGTTCATTATTCAATAAAAGTTTGAATTTCATCCCATGGCATTATACTTCTGCATTTGAAGTGATGAGATATCTCAAAGTATTTTGTAAGCAGTTAAATGTAACATTGTGGTTTAAAACCTCAGAGATGCACTATACCTGTCATCGAAGTGGTAAACTTTAGCTCTACCTTGCCACCATTTCAACCTCATATCATTCTTTGATAAGAGAACTTGAAGAGGCTGTAATGATGAACTTCTATTTCCATCAGTTTAATTTCCAGTATTATGGAGCCAAATCTCATTGAGGAATTGCATAAACTGAAGTATAGTTAAGGTGCTGTGGTGGCCCAGGCTGATAAAGGGAGCAGTATGGCCGTTTGGGACAAATTTTATTATGATGGAAGTGCTACAGTTCACCCCCTAGTATTATTTCCAATACAAAATCTCCTTTTCATCCCACTGCAGATTTTAAAAGAAGAAGATCAAAGGGTTGCTTGAATATTGGGTAATGCACATAATGATTTTTGAGATGCATCAAATCCACAGATTTTTTACGTTTTGGGAAAGATACATAAATCCATTGAAAAGCCTCCATATCGTTGTATAGTGTCTTGCAGAGGCTCATTCATTAACCCACTGTTGATATATTTGGAACTCTGCAATAGACTGCCCATACATGTCAAGCAGAGCACCTCTTTGGCCCTCTTCAAAAGGAACCTTGATGATTGGATGGTAGATAGGAAATTCACCCCGGAGATCATGTCAATTGCCCTGCTAGACAGGGGCCCAGGGAAGTAAATACTGTGGGAAGAAATATCCAGGGAATTGTTAAGGCTAGGCTTGTATAGGCCCTAGGGCCGATAGCCTAGTACCAAACCTATGAAACTATGAAACCACTAGATAGTATGGCCAGTATGGTCAGAGACAGGGAAAAGGGCATCAGTGACTTTTACAAAATGTAGTTCATTCCAGCTTTGCATGAAATGGGATGTAGGTACATTAGATATACATTCATTATGCACCTCTAAAGGTATGTGGGGGTTAAGATCTCACAAGCATTGGTTAGGTGAATTGTAGATATGCAGTGAATTTTTTTTTTTTTTTGTATTGACTAAAAAGGTTTTCTTTTCTCAGCAGTGCTACATAGCTGGATAGAAATAGGATCATATATGCATATGGTTATGGGATACTCTGAGCTGTTTTATGTATATGGTTTGATGCAAAGTCCATTTTTCATTGTATGGATATTTGGTAACATTGCTTGATTATGGCATTGTGATTTTTCTGATATATTTCGGTTTGACTACCTCAGTAACAATAAATGTGGTATTTCATTCACTGTTAAAGTGGAGCTACTTACAAATTTTTTAGCTGTTATGGTTACAAAATTATTAGATATGTGGCTCGAATGTGATTTATGCCTTAAGCATTTGCTAAGAGGATATTCCTTAACAAAGATAGTTACCATCTTATACATACTTAGAATAATCTCAAAAGGTCCCAATTTATTAGGATGAGAAGGTTACTTATTTTTATTTTATTTTTCAGTTGTTGACCAGTATCATTTGACTGTCCATAATAGCCCCTTTTCAGCAGAGATCTGTGGAGAAAATCTCCACATGATAATACAAATTACAGAACAACAAAGAAATCTGGACCACCGGGCTGATAAAATGCTCCGTATTTATTAAAATATCAATGTAAGTGCTTTCAGGTTAAACTCATCTTCAGACAACACATACTTCAATAAAACAGCTTTTAAAATATACAGAAGCCAATCAACATTCAGCCTTTGAGGGCGGGTTTAATGAGAATGACCCCAATCATATCTGGAGCTCTATCAAACTCAATAATCCATTTTGTCTCATTGTACTCTGTTAAATTATACAAGTCACCCCCCGCTTAGACAATCTAACAATCTGTAACACCATAAAACTGAATGTGTGACCATTATTAATACAAACATGTTGGTACAAGGCATTATGAACATTGGCCAAACGTATAGCTGACATATGTCTCAGTATCCTATCTTTTAATTTGCAATCCATTTTTTCAATATAAAATGATCAACAGTCTCTGCACTGAGCCAAATATACAACATCACTAGTATGACAATCTGCATATTGCAACAAAGAATATGTCCTACCCATAACCAGGTAAACAAATAAATTATCACTTTTAATATACTGGCAAGCTTTGCAGTGTCTGCAAGGAAAGGTACTCTGGTGACCAACTCGAGGTTGCCTGACTACATGCTGTTCATTGCATAGCAGATTCTTTAAATTCTTACTGCACTTAAAACAAGAAAGAGGTTGATCACTCACAACATTTTTTTAATTTTCCATCCATTAACAAAATCTTCCAATTTTGTCGAATGATGTTACATATCTCCCTATATTATTACTGTATTTTAAATTAACACGCAATGATTCCCCATTATACGTTTTCCCATTTCTCTTTCTATCATCCTTAGCACTGGTTTCAGAGAACCATGGTTTGGCCCTATGTACCCTATCTCTGCTACTATCTTGTACCACACATTGCACAAATTCCTTCTTGTATCCTCTTTTACTAAAAATGTTCATTGAACTATGTGTTTCTTGTTTAAAACATTTATCATTGGTACAAAGTCTAGATGTTCTATATAGTTTCCCTTTTGCAATATTCTCAAACAAATGTCTGACGTGCATGCTATCAAAGACCAAAAGACTGTTCCTCCAACAGTCCTTCCTATATAAAGTTGTTTTTATCTTCCCTTCCCCATTTTTCAATAAACGCATATCTAAAACATCTATACGTGTCACTTAAAACACTAAATCTCAAAAAGCTGTGGTAGATTCCAAGTAAGCAATAAACTTGTGCAAGTCATCACAGGTACCTTTCCAAAGCAAGAACACGTCATCAAGAAAATAGGCAGAATAACCGAAAAATACCTTCCAAGCTTGTACTGTATTAAAAATCACCTGATCTTCCCAGTATGCTAACAGTAGGTTTGTTTATGAGTTTGTGCATGGTGTTCCCATAGCAACACCTTTGTTCTGTCGGTAATAACAATCATTAAACATAAAAACAGTAGTATCCAATATGCATTTTAGCAATAAACAAATGGTATAACTGATTTCACAATCCATGGTTGCATCTTGTCTGAAAAATATCTCTATAGCTGTCAACCCATATTCCCCTGAAGTAACTGTAAAAAGATTATTTATATCCAGAGTCACAAACAAAAAATTATTGCAATCAAAGTTGGACTGTAAATATCTATTTATAGCTTGTAGAAAATGTGTTGTGTTCTTTAAAACCCTTGGTACAGAGCTTAAAAACTTTGTTAGCTTAGATTCAACCCATATAGAAGCATTTTCTGTAATCAACCCCTGCCTGAAACAACAGGATGTAGGGGTGGATTATTGGGGTCTTTGTGTATTTTCAGAAGTGCCTTAAAAATGGTACTACCGGATATTCAGTTCATATAAACTTAAAAACATCCTCACTAATCTAGTCATTTTGTTTAAAATTAAGCATGTCATGTTTTACCCTTTCTGTCAATATTCGTACTTCAATAGGGGAAAGCTGCTGGTAGGTACTTCTATCACCCAACATTTCAATCACTTTGTTATGATAAAAATCACTACTTATTACTACCACAGCTCCCCCTTTGTTGGCAGGTTTAATCGTGATATCCTTATTTCGCATAAGTGATCTCAATGTATGTCTTTGCCCTGTTGTTAAATTATAAAAAGTGCCATCATATTTGGTATCTAAAAACTCTACAATGTCATTTGCATATGCTTTCAAAAAGGCCTCAATGACCGGACTGATAGGCGGATTAAATGTACTAGGCTGCCTTAGCTCATTATTACATGCAGAAGTATTATCACCAAACATTTTTCTCAGCTCAGGATTCCTTTCAAATAGTCTTAAATCTAATATAAGGTCATTAAAATTCAAACCTGTACTAGGTACAAATGTTAACCCCTTGTTTAATACTTGTAAACAATAAAGTCACCATTCTCAGTCAGATGGAAATCTTCCTTCGCTTCACGCTCTGATTCTGTGACTGACTCCTTGTTACATTTCCTTTTTTCTTTAAGGAACTAGTAGCGTAGGAAAAGAAGCGTTGGGTGCCTTGGGTCTAGCTCCCAACATATTAGCATTACTAATGGCTGCTTGTATAACATTGGAGGTATCAAACGGCATCATATCAGGTAGTTCACTAACATCTTTCTCCTCATTATTCAATCCAGGCATTGTAATACTGCAACATATT
Source organism: Protopterus annectens (assembly GCF_019279795.1). Lineage (NCBI taxonomy): Eukaryota > Metazoa > Chordata > Ceratodontiformes > Protopteridae > Protopterus > Protopterus annectens. The sequence goes on along the minus strand of NC_056738.1, from coordinate 11,166,443 downwards.
GCTGGTGTTCTTGTTGCAGCTCTTTTAACAACTCCAGCCTGAATAACAAAAAACTCTCAAAAGCAAATAAATAAAAAAAAAAACACAGAAAACTGGAACCTCCAGGTTGGAAAGAATGAAATAGTCGCATGAGTGGTGTCCAAAACTTTTAATGGTGCTTCCTGGCACCTCGGCTCAAAAGCCTTCAAGGGAATGATTTTTACATCATATGAAACAACTTTTATATGCAAACTTCCACAATTAGAAGGCTAATTATTGCTTTATTATTCAATTACAAATGCCATTAAACAATTTACTAAGACTGCAACATTAACCCTTCAAGAACATAGCTATATGTAGTACCCCATACATAATAAATGCATGAAAGATTTAACAAATCTTTAGCACCCAGGAATATGTGTAAAAATATGTAAAACATATATAAAAAATAAATTAATAAACTTTCCAACTAATTCAAGTTTCTACAATAAGCTATCAACTTCATGCACTAACAAGTGAGAATATATATTATATCATATATATAACTTGCATTTATATATTGATGAAAAGTAATATTCAACTCTTGGTACAAGCCCCAAAGGTGTGATATACTAACATTAATGATCGATTTTATTTCTAATTTCCATAGACTGGTTAAGAAAACCACCCCCTGTATATTGAGAGGTTTGCCAAAATAAAAAATAATAAATAATAAACTGGCATCCAAACCAGCATAAGCTGCATAACCACAACTTTATACTCTGACAAATAAGAATATACAATATATTATATATAACTTGCATTTATATATTAATGAAAATTAATATTCAAATCTTGATTCAAACCCTTGGGGTGTAATGTACCAAAATTAGTTATCAACTTTGTTTCTAATTTTAATAAACTAGTTAGAAAATCCTCCCCCTGTTTGTTGAGAGGTTTGGCCAAAATACTAAAAAATAAACTGGCATCCAAACCAGCATGAACTGCATGAAAATGACTTGCCACAGGAGTTTCATCCCTACCATGTCTAATGACACCGAGATGTTCCATGATACGTTTTTTCACCATTCTCTTGGTTTGTCCTATATACCACATTGTGGGTTTGCACCCACAACCAATAATATATACTACCCACAGGACCGGCAATTAAACAAACCCATGGCCCAAAACGTTTTGCCATTGATACTAACCCCATCCAAATTTTGGGCTCTACCACATACTTTACAACGTCCACAAGAATAACAACCTGTTTGTACACAATCTCCACTACCCTTCTTCAAGTTTAATAACTCCTTTAAATTTAAAAATCTACTGTATGAAAATGTTATTCTTTTAGGAAACAAATTTGCCAAAGTGGGATCATCAACTACCATGGGATAAAACCTCTCTACAATCCTCTTTAAAGTATTAGAAAAGGGGGAATATTTAGAAACAAAGAATATTCTATCCTCACTGTCCACTCTAACTGCACCAGTTGATCTTGCCTTAAGTCTACCTTGTGTATTATTGGAATGACTGCGTGTCATTGTTGTCAAATTCCCAAATCTTTTTTCAGCACTATCAAGGACATGTGGAACATACCCTCTATCCAAAAGCTTTTGTTTGACTTTCTGAAATTCCTCTTTCAAAGTATGCTTGTCACAAGTGTTATTGAAAATGCGATTATATTCACCATAAGGGAGTGACGCCAATAAATGGGGAGGATGCATGCTGTCAGCTAATAAAAAATTATTGACAGCAGTCTCTTTGCTAAAAGACCTTGAAGGGTTAATGTTGCAGTCTTTAGTACATTGTTTAATGGCATTTGTAATTGAATAATGAGGCAATAATTAGCCTTTTAATTGTGGAACTTTGCATATAAAAGTTGTTTCATATGGTGTAAAAATCATTCCCTTGAAGGTTTTTGAGCCGAGGTACCAAGAAGCATCATTAAAAGTTTTGGACACCACTCATGTGACTATTTCTTTTAACAACTCCCCCTGTTCCAATCTTAAGATTTATGGTGGATCGTTGGTCTCCTGGTCTGTGAATTCTCTCTTGGCCATGTAAAAATATGCCCTCTCATAAAGTATCTGTAATCTCTCATCATCTTTGTTGTAACTTCAAATCATACGCTGTCACAGCACAATATAAATCATTCACTTTAGTTAAGTGATGCTCCTCCTTAAATCTCGTCTCCACTTCTCTCTGCTGCATTTCTACGGATTTCATTAGTTCTTTCTCTATTGGAGCAAAGAACTCATTTAACAGCCACATATAAGAGAAACTTGTGTCCAGATTAAGTTGCTGCCACTTAGCTAGTAGAGTAGGATAAAGCTCACCAAATGTGGGCATGCGTAAAACCTGTAACCCTTTTAGAATGATTTTATGGTGAAGGCATGCCTCAAAGTGTAGTCTCTGCCACTGGAGACATTTACGTTTGTACCCATGTTGCCAAAGTGGTTAGAAAAGCATTCTACCTTGCACACCTCATCATGAAGGGATTCACATCCAGATCCAAGGATGTAATTGTACCCCTATATTCCTCCCTCATCAGACCCATGATTGAGTACAATGCCCCATTTGGTATGTACCTCACCCGGCATTTGCAACAGCTGGATAGACCACAAAAGTACCTCACCAAAAGGATCAAGGGTCTCCAACATATGTCTTATTCTGCCAGACTAAAGAAACTTCAGCTCTATTCAGTAGCATACCGCCTGCTCAGAGGTGATCTCTGCCTGACGTACAAGGCCATGTCCAATCAGGATCTGATGGACATGCTCCACCTCAAAAAATCCAAATCCATCAGGACCACGAGAGCTAAAGACTTAAACCTCGGCACAAGTATGAATAGGACATGCTGGAGGGATAGATTCATAACCCAGAGGCTTCCCATGCTTTGGAACAGGATCCCAGTTCGTATTAGGCAGAGCCCCTCACTGACTCTCTTCAAGAGAAATCTTGATGAGTGGATGGGAGATCGTAAGTTTGCCCCAGGGGTCACATCTGTGTCACTGCTAGACAGGGGCACAGTAAACTAATTCTATTATATAAGGGGACCTTCATTGTGTCACTACTAGACAGAGGCACAGTATTCTAGATTTATTCTGTACATTTTTGTACCATTTCATGGGGTGGCAAAAGCCACATCACTATGGCTAGGCTTACAAATGCCCCAGGGCAGACAGCCTAGTACTATACTATGAAACTATGAAACTATGAAAAGTCTTTCTCTAAAGCTGTCAAATATTCCAGAAACATCGCATCTCCATCCTCCTCCTCAGAAACCTCTGTGGAGGATATTGCCAAAGTCGTTAAGTTCATATTCAATAAAGGATTATTTTCCACCATAGCAAGTTGTCTTATCCTTTCAGTACTCACTTTTACAGTGTTAGGCACCGAAGCACAATAACCAATTAAATTTCTTCACTGTATTTCTCAGACATGTGTGTGGAAGTCCCATAGCGAGGAACAAGCAAAAATATAAAATGAAATAGAACCTTCACACCTAAAGTCCATGATAATACAAATTAAAGTAGACACAATTACAAGATAATAAAAATTAAAATTATAGAGTGTACAAGGGCATGTAACAATCACTGTAAAAATAAATATTATTATATAAAGTACATGAATGGACAACATATCTTTGAAGAATTTGTACATAGTGCATACAATTAATAGCTGTGTTGCAGTCAGAGCTGAAGTTTTTTTTTTTTTTTACGTGAAAAGGAAAAACGAAATCCGTGAATACAGACAGTACATGAAGAAAGTTATTTGCTGTGCAAAAACATATGTTTCATTAGTTACTTTCCAAGTACAATAAAGCAATTTTTTCAAGTAGCTCAAAATGGAATTTTGAATACAAGTAACGTACAATGGCATTGACAAATCCAGGATTGTCTTAGGTGTTGTGTTAGCTGTAACTTAAAAAGTGTGCAGTTCTTTAATTTGGTTGAGGGTTGGGGTATTTGATTCCAGGTCTTGGAAATGTGGTTTGAGTTGGGAACATTATCTGCTGTATTTTGAGATTTAGTTATGGTTACTAGAGATTTATCTCTTGATCTAAAGATTTTTACTTTGATTTTAGCGCTGGATTAGACATTTGACGGCTGGGCATCTGTTTAGGTTATGTATTATCTTATGCACAATTAAAAGTTGGAATTGGTGCAGCATTTTGGTAGTTCAATCCAATTTAGCATTTTGAAACAGTGGCAATGGTGAGTTTGGTAAGTTTTTATAATACTGCTTGAGTTTTGTTTTCTGGAATAATGGTAGCGTTGTGAAGTTCTGTAACACATAAAATAAAGAGGGTAGTAAATCAGTTATTGTAATTGTTTCCCCTGGCTTGTTTTTGCCCTGCACAGCAGGCCTAACTTTTGCTGTGCCTTTTTAATTACTGGTTTGGAGGTGGGGGCCAAATTTCAAACTATGATTTATAGTGTCACCCAAAAGCTTAGTGTTAGAAACAAGCTCTATCTTGATGTTGTTAGAATAAGTTATATTAAGGTGATCTTACTTTTGAGAGTAAGATTTGGAAATAAATTTAAGAATCTTAGTTTTTTTTTTTGATTCAATAAGAGGTGAAAATTATCTAGCCAGGATTGGATGGATGTGAAGGATTATTGGGTCATGTCTAATAAATTATTCAGGGTAGAGGTAGAACAAATCAAGGGGGAATCATTACCCTACTATATTAGAGTAGCATGTTTGGCTACATAATGAAGAATGATTATACATACATTAAACAGCAGCTGTCCAAGTATGGTTCCTTGTGGAACATCAACTTTGAATGGCAGGAAAGAGAAAAACTCAGTTTGCCATTTGGCAGCCCATTATTTGTCTGATAAGTAGCTTTTAAACCAGGAGAGAGAAGAAAGTGAAATACCAAGAAAAGAAGGTAGTGTGAGGCAGTGTCCCAAGCTTTAGATAGGTCAAGAAACAGAGAAGAGACAAGGTTTCTGGAGTTTCCGTTTTTAGTGATAGTATTGGTAGCTTGCAATATAGCTGTGGTAGGGCTGTGGTTGTGTCAAAAGCCATGCTGTGTTAGGGAAATAAAGTTATTAGCAATAAGCTAGCCCAGTAGTTATTTTTGGATGCACTTTTCAAGAACTTTGAATATAGGATGTAGTACTGTCGTAGACTTGAAGTTGGCAAAGTCATTAGAAGACCTTTCTTTGTGAAGTGTCACTATAATAGACATTTTCCTAGCTGATGGGGACTTGACATTCCCTGATGAATCTATTTATTAAAAGGGTTAATGTGAGAGGCTATATCCTCTGCAGCTATTTTGAGATATTGAGGTGGCAAGCTATCTATGATGAGGGACTTTTTAGCTTGAGGAGTAGTTTTTTATGAGTGTGATGGAGACAGGTTTTAGTTAGAAGTGTCCTTGGTGGGAGACACATTCTAAAAAAGTTGTGGGGGTCATGGGTGGTGTTATTTTTTTATATAGAAGTTATGGATTGCATGATGCAGTTTTTGAGTTTCTCTAATATTTTTGATGGAGTTTCATTAGGGGTTGGGTTTGATAGTTAGTTGTGGACTGGGTTTAGTAGGATTGATATGGATGCCCAAGAGAGTTTAGAATAGTTTTGATGGGTTTCTTGCAAAGTGCAATAGTGATTCTTATAGTTTCTTAGGTTCATGGGAAGTTACTACGCTAATGACCACTAGGGCCCTTACAAGCCTAGCCACTCACCCCGAACCATTTTGGTCTCAAGTATCATATGGGGGCATGTTAGTCAGCACGTAGCTAAGGATTTGTAGAGGGGGTGTTAATTAGGATAATACTCTTCTTATTGATTGCTTCTGTCCATAAGGGACATGGGGTCCAGACAGGGGTTAAATTTATGATTTTTCATCCAGTTGTCAAGGATTTGGATCCACACTTACCCTTGAACCCTCTCTAAGTCTCTTCAAAAAAGGCCTCAAACAGTATGTTAATATACACTGGTTTTGCCCCTGTACCAACCCGGATTAATTCCCAAATAAACTATCTTACTTATATATTGTTGTTTGCACATCTTGCTCAAAACAGTTTGCTGCATCCTGTTTTTTTTTTGTATATTATAGCACATAGTGTATCTTAGGTGACTGTTTAGTACCTATAGTATTGTATGCATTTCCTGCTCAAAACAGTTTGTTGTAATCCTTCTGGTTTTGTATAATGTGACACACAGTGTCTGCTGTAAGACCCTATTAGAGGGCTTCACTGTAACTACTTTGATAATTATGCTTGTCTCTTATGTGTGATGTTCTAACTGTGAAACTGGAGCTTTTCTCCCCGGGCCTCCACTGAAAATGGACATATATCCAGTTGGACTATCCCAGTCAACAAATGTAAAATAAATAAATAAATAAATTTGTTTGACTAGCGACAGAGATGAAGTGTGTTTTACATGGATGGGGAGCCTATTCCATAGTGCAGGGATCCTACAGCACATATATCTGTCTCTCCAGCATGTTCTGTTTATGTCAGAAGTGAAGTTAAGATCACTGGATCTAGTGTTTCTGGTGCTGTTTGTTTTGTACATGTGCAACAAATCCACCAGGTCTGGATGTGAGGAAGCCTGTAAGCCAGGCAAATATCCCATCTCAGCAGCCTGTAGCAGACAGAATACAGAGACAGAGCCTTTAGGCAATCAGTGTAAGACAAGATATTCATGCTCTGAATTCTCCTGGTGAGAAACTTTTGAGGTTGTTCCAACTGTTGGAAGTGTCTGGCTAGATACATGTCAAATGGGACAGTGCATTCAATGAAATGTCTGATAAGGGCCAAGTAAAGTGGTACTAAAAGTTCCTGGGACTTGTATACCATATCCTTACCTACAAACTGGATCACATAGAATGATTTTATTATCTTAGCTACATGTTGATGAAAGGCCAGATTGCTGTCTGCATATGTTCCCAGATCCCTTACTACAAGGTCAACTCTTAGGGTGTTTTATCAGTGGAGTAATTAACATGAATTGGGAGTTTCCCAAAGGGCACTATAATGCATTCTTTGGCATTGAGTTTTAGGCCATGGTTTTGGCACCAGTCATTTGTCTGTCTTAAGCCCACTTGCAATATTTTTATGTCTTGGGAGGAATCTATAATAGCTCTCATTTTACAGTCATCTGTGAACTAGATGAGCCAGAGGCCTTGAGCCAGAGGCCTTTAATGTTAGCCTTGATTTCCAAGAAGTATATGCCAAACAGGAGCAGGCCCAGCACAGAGCCCTGGTGTAATCCACTGGTGACCAATCTGTTGGCACAGGTAGTCTCACTGATCCTGACTTCTTCGGTTCTGTGTGTGAGCCAGCAAGCAATCCAGTGAGTTATGTAAAGGTTTATACCTATTGCAAATAGGTTGTTAACAATGTCTGAGTGAGTGTTGCATCAAATGCCTTAGCCAGGTTAAGATATGAAGTGTGCCTTGTTTTACTCTTGTCCATTGTCTTGTCTTAAAGAAGTCTACCATGTTAAGTAGGCATGGCCTTCCCCCAACAAAGCAAAATTGGGATTGGTCCAGTGTCTGTAGGCTGCCAATGTCCTTGTTTTTTTATTCCCATTATAATTCATTCCACTGCTTTGTATATTACATGGATGGGTAGCATATTCCATAGTGTCTGGATCCTATGGGACACATATCTGCCTCTCTCTAACATGTTCTGTTTAAGTCACCAGCAAAGCTCAGATGAGTCTGTAGTTCTCTGAGTCGCTTGATGATCCACCCATGTGGTGGGAAATGATTGCTGCAGTCCTCCATTCACTTGGAATGTAGCTTGTTTCAAGGTAGTTGAAGAGTGCCTTAAGTGATCCTGATAAGTCATGTTTTAGACTGTTCATGAGGCAACAGGGGATTTATCAGGACACATGAAAATTATGTTCTTAGATTTAGTGAGTGCTGCCAACACCTGGTCCTCCTGATAGCTGGGAAAATATTTTGGATGGAATTTTACCTGGTTTAGTTGGCGGGGGGGGGGGGGTGTGAAGGTGACGTCTGAGCTGAATTTATCAGCCAGTAGATTTGCTATGTCGCTCTGATCAGTATAAGTGGCACCATTCACCATAATTTCAGTACATTGTTGAGTATTACCTCTAAGATTACAGACATAGCTAAAGAAAGCCTGTGGATTGTCCTTAGCCTGTAAAGCTATACTGACCTCATAGTTTGGCTTTGTTGGACTTAATTAGACCTCCTACTTTCATGTTTAGTTATATAACAGAGTACTCATCTTTAAGGGAGTTGCTTTTCCTGATTGTGGCCATGAGTTTTCTTCTTTTATTATATACCCTGTTTAAGTGAGGATTCCACCAGTGGGGATTGTTTTTAATGTTTGCTTTGGGTTTATTTCTGGTAGGTATGGCAACCTCTGTGTAGCCCTTCACATATTCATATAGTGACTCTGAATAATTCTGCATAGGTAACTGTCTCAAGGTTCAGAGGACTCCTGAATTTTGATAAACTGCCATTTAATAGGATGTAGTTTGCCTTTGAATAGTTCCTAAGTGTTGTTAGTTTAGCTGAATTTTGTGGGTTGATTTTTACTTTAACTGAGACAGCTTTGTGATCTGATCTCACTAGTGCAGGTATGACATGGAGGGAAGTAGAACAATGTTCTCCCATGTTGGTGAGTACCAGATCCAGTATGTTTGAGCCTCTGGTTGGAGTGTGCACTATGTGTTCCAGGGTGTTTGGGTTAATAAAGTCCAGGAAGCATTGTGCCTGTGAGTTTCAGGCAGTATATGTTTCCCAATTTATAGAGGACTAGTTAAAGTTATACATGAATGGGGTGTCTAGTTGGATGGGGAACACCTCTGGTAGGTTTAGGTAAGAGATGTGAGACCCTAGGGGCATAGATGGTGACCTGTAGCTAGCCATTATATGGTGAGGGACCTTACCTGTGTCTTGTCTTATACCCTATACTTAGTTTCATTCCTGAGGTGCTCAAATGTTCTAGGTTTTCTTGTGTTTTTACAGTGTGCAGTACTTTCCAGACGTTATCCCTTTGTTTCATTAATTCTCTAGTTATATGGGATAACCAAGGAGCACAGTTTATTTTGACTCTCTTTTTTGCTTAATCGGGCCTATTAATTTAGTACGGAGAGGCATGTTTTATTGAAATGTAGCACAGCTTCTTCAAGTGGTAATGCTTTTAGGAGTGACCAGTTGTAAAACTTGAAATATAAAATGAATTTTTCTGTGTTAAACCTGTTACATTGCATACAAATTTGTACTGTTGTTGCATTGAGTATTGAGTTGGGAGTCTTATTGACAAATGTGGGTAAATGATCACTTAGAATGTCAGGTAAGATGCCTGTATTAGAAATATTACAGGGGTGGGATGTTAGTATTCAATCTAATAATATTGCTCTGCTTGTGGGTTTGTTGTATCTATTTGGGGAATCTAATATGCTGCTTAAATCCAGAAAGATTTAATACTGGCTGTTGGGTTGCCAAATTTAGTTTGGGGCCAATCGACATGAAAGTCTCTCAGAATTATCCTTTCTTAAGCTATATTACTGGATATCCAGGACAGAATGTCCTCGGGTATTGGGATATTATTTCTATGATGGATGTACGCTGAAATGATACACAGACGTTTGTAGGAGTTAAGTTTTAGAAAGGAAATTAGTAATTCTGGTTTCTTGAATTTGGGTTTACTCTGACAATATGGCAAGATGTTTATACAGCTGGGATATAGAATGGCTCCTCCACCTGTTTTTTTTTTCCTGATGGAAGCAATTCATTGTCTTGTTAGTAAATTTTATCCAGGTCTCAGTAGCTACTAGTAAATCTAGGATATAATGGGATATAAAAGTGTGTAAGTCAGATAGTTTGTTTGATATGCTTCACAGGTTGATATTTATGACTTTTAGCCCTTTGTTTTTTGGTGTTTTGGGGACACTGGTAGTAGGGGACAAAGTTAGTTAAGGTTTGTTTTAGAACTGGACCAGGGATGGAAGTATGTCACTGCAGTGTTTTAACAATGTGGGGAAACAAAATCTAGGAAATAATTTCTCTATTTTAAAGTTCTGTTTTTATTCCAGGTGTTGGATACATTTTTATGTGTTAATATGGTGTAATTAAAGAGATGAAGTGAAGAGAAGAGAAGATGTGTTTTAGAGGTTGTGGGCTATGATGATGGTTTGTTTGGGGGAGTTTGCATTGCTGTTAGTTGAGGTGGTGCTAGATGGATGTCTTGTGGTAGAATGTTAATTGAGAGAGACAGTGGGATTTATAGAGTTAAGTGGATAAGCATGTTGCCGAGTTAGGTGTTAGGAAGAGTGAGTTAGCTGATATAGGAAGGGGTAGAATATGGCAGAAGAGAGATAATATTATAGATGAAGACTTTAATAATTAAGTATTGCAAGTGGAAGATTTCAAAGTCTAGTCTGTGTAGGAAGAATTCTGTGATGCTCTTAGTCATTGTAAGAATATTTAGAAACACCAAGGTATGTGTGTAGGATTAGGACTTGTGTGTGAATGAAGATAAAATGTTAGTTTGTGCAGGGAGAAGGAAGTGATATAATTGCATGACTGTAGCCAAAAAGAAGGTAGTGGAGGAGAAGTGGCTACTAGATGGAGCCCCTTGTCTAAAGGACTAGACAACCCAGGCATGAAGAAAGGTCTGAAGAGTGTTGTCTGATGAGCTATATGAAAATGAAATAGGGGATTTGGAACAATATTTCAAACAATATGACTATGATAAATGAGGTTTGGGAACAAACCAATTTGTCCAGGGACATCTTCAGGGAAGGGTCAGGTAGGAATAGTAATGGGAGTTAACATGGTAGTGGAGGAAAGTTAGGGTGGTGAGGCTGGAATGGTCAAAGTGGGAAAGTAGGAGGCTTGGGAGGAAATTAAGTAAAAGGAAGGAGGAGTTTTATTGGTTTTGTGTGAGTATAACTGGGTAAGGGATCAGATTTTGGTGTGAACTTATCATCCGGCCTCCCTCCCTTTTTTAGGAATATTGGGGATTGTGTGGTTATTTTTATAGGTTTGGTGTTCAGGCAGAGAAGAGGGGCAGACTTGCTCCTCTTCTATTCCCCCTCTGGTGTTGGATGTTTAATTCAATGAGTTGGACAATGAAAGTGAGCAATAGGACGCTGTTTGATAAGTAAAGTAAGTGAGCAGAGGTGAGGATGCTGCTTATTTGGTTAGGGTGAGTGAGGTTATGCTGCTCTAAAAATGAACATATTGATGTTCATGCTGTGATTAATAAATTAAAATATTGTTCAATAAAGTTATGTTTATGGAAGTTTAATTAAGGTTGTCAAATGTCAGTTGATGTGGTGTATTTATTGAAGGGGACCGAAACAAAGGATGTTGACAGATATTTTGTTTGTTATCTAGATCAGTGACATTGCCTCATAAAAAGTGTTGATACAAATACAGATGATAGCGTTAGGTTTTTCACTTCTTTTGGGAGTAATTTCTTTATAATTTGGGACCTTGTATCTAGAAACTGGAATATATTGCTGTGCAATACCTTGTTGAGCTCTGTCTCAGAAAAAGAATGTAAATTCAGTTAACACAAAAGACAGGACTCTTAAACAACATTGCACCAGATATAAAATGGAATTTTTTAATTAAGCACAGCAAGTCTACCTTTAAAGGATATGAGAGTTGTGGAAATTGTAAGTTTTACAAATGTATTGCTCATACTGCACATTTTGTCACAGAGAATATGAAAATGACTTTTGAAGTAAAATCACTGATCACATGTGATACTGAGGGTGTTGTTTGTGTGGTTAAGAACATATATGAAGCACTCGTTATAGCCCAGACATCATGCATGTTAAGACACAGTGCAAGTGAACATGTAATATATGCTGTGAGCATGGAACAAATGCCTTTTATAGACATGCTGTATTACATGCTAATGCTAAGCTTCTGTTTATTGGAATCAATAGGACATTGCTACCAAATGATGGTCAGAAAAAATATTAACTGGCAAGGAAGAGCACTAGATTGTACAAATTATGCTTTTGAATCTTTAAATGTAGATGTCCTGACACAGTTTTCAAGGTTTATTTGATGTATTCTTTATTCACATTACTGAATTCAAGGTTTATTTGATGTATTCTTTATTCACATTACTGAATTCAAGGTTTATTTGATGTATTCTTTATTCACATTACTGAATTCAAGGTTTATTTGATGTATTCTTTATTCACATTACTGAATTCAAGGTTTATTTGATGTATTCTTTATTCACATTAATGAACAGTTCATTCAATGATGTTTTCTTTTCAAAAAAGGGTGTCTTTGCATAGATTTGACTTATTTGTCTGCTTGTTCATTTCTTTTCCTTTTGTGATATTGAACCATTTAAAGTGTGAGCAAGTATGCTTTATATAAATTTCATGCATTACTCTTAGCAATATCCTTCATTTAAGAATGAAGAAAGGAAGATATATGTGCATGTACTGAGAAAATTATTAATTTCATTTTCAGTGGTTGGTGATCATATGATGGGTAAGGTTATTTAAACTATGAGATTATTTGGAATTATTAGGCACAGATGAAGTTTCATTGGTGAGTGAATCCAGCCTGCTGTTATTGTGAGCCTAAATAAATCATATTTGAGTTGCCTGGAGTGGCCACATTTTTTTTCTGACAATAGTTCCCTAGATAAGTCCTATATATTATTGTTTTATGCTGTTGGATACTGTGTGCTCTTGCTTTGCTAATCAAGTCTTTACATTTTTATTTTTATCTACTTCTCAGTCTAATCTAGCATGGATTACTACAATTTGATTATCTGTTTTCTCAAGATGTTATTGCTGCAGGTGACTAGTCTACACAAAATAAGTCCAGCTCCCATACCACTGCTAACAACGGGTAACATGATCATCCTACCCTCATAAAAGACTTCCTTAAACATCTGAAATGTCTCATCGACTTCTTCTCCTGACATTCTGCAATGTAATAGTAGTGAGCAGATACTAGATGTAGTCAGTTGTTGCTCTGAGAACTACACTGCCTTTTTTATTCAGGCTGGTCATGCTCTCATCTGTATCTATAAGTAAAAAATCAAAGTAAAAAATACTATATATGGGCACATGGAAAGCATTATCATTCTATCCACAGCTTGAAAATTTAAGCCAGGTCCTATCCAATAATGACTGCAATAAGAAAGAAAATAAATAATCAAGTCTAACTTCGTTTGAGGAAAAAGAAAAGCATTGCATTATTGCTTTTCAGGAATATTTGTAAAGTTTGGAAGTATAAACATTTCTTCAAGGTTAGACACTGCCATAGACACTCCATTTCTTTTCATATTGCTAATACTGATTGCACAGTAGTAAATATTACTTTAATTATATCTGTATTCCTCACACAGCTGCATTCATTCCTCAGAGTAATGTATAACATTTCTATAAAGCATGTGAGCTCACATCTGTGCCAAATGCTTGCATGGATGATTTTGTCACACACACACACACACACACACACACACACACACACACACACACACACACACACACACACACACACACACACACACACACACACACACACACACACACAAAATGTACAAATCTGTTAGTACTTTTAATCCAAGTAACTGCATGTTTGTTTCCCTCAATCCTCATTTTACATGCTTTTACTTTTTAGTTAAGCAGACTGTACCACTCAGACTTATTCCCTCTTGGTCTAGTTACAATGTCTAAAAGAGTAGTGTAGTTAAAAAAACACTTAGGTGTATGAACAAAGGAAGTCATTCATTGCGTACCTTATAGTTAATGGTATGGCATTCAGGCCCAGCGATGTTATCATTTCACAGTACTCATCACTCATTAGGTCAGTCATTGAGTATAATGCCCATTTTGGTATGTATTTGTCCTAGCACTTGTCACAACTGGAATGACCACAACACTTAATCACTAAGAAAATTGAAGGCCTAAACCATAAAACTCAATGTAGACCATCTCAAACCTTGGTCCTTTTCTCAGTATCATACAGGGAACTGAGACGTAGCCTCTGCCTCACCTTTAGACCCACCTCAGTCCCTGTTCTGACAAACTTATAACACATTCTCAAGTCCAATGATGGCATGAACATCACTTAATGGATCTCAATCTCTTCTGCAAGATAAATTTTGAAGGGATAGATATGTATCACAGAGAATTCCACTTCTGTGAAACTATCTTCCACTCCACCTAAAGCAAAGTACTTTTCTTAATCTATTTAAATACAATTTGGAAAAATGGACAAGTAGCCATAGATTTGCTTTCAGTTTAGCACCACTATTCCTTAGGAATAGGGGAAACATGCAAATGTCTAAACATATCCTCATTCTGCTCATCTTTAGGTCATATTCACACAAAATATAAAGGGTAAAAACTACCATGGAAATGTAAGGATAGGCTTTTTACAATCCTCATATATCAATAGCCTAATACATACCTATAAAACAATGAATCTACAATGCACTGTAAACACAGCACAAATATATTCCAATATACTTACAGACTTATATACTTCAATATAAGTGTAATTAGAAATTAAATGTGTTTGGTCATTAAATATCTTGTTAGCTCAAATAGAAATGATTCATATTCTTAAGATTGTCTTCATCCCTTACATTTTATTTATCTGGCTAGCACCGTCAGCTATCATCTGACTGTTTCCCTGCTTACCACTAATAGCTGGTTCACTGATCATTATCATCTGTAAAACCAAAGATGTGTTTTCAGAATGGCTAACACATTTTGGAATCGCCACAGAACTGTAAGGGTCAGTCTCTGTAGACTGACCAGTTGAAGCTGTCCCCATTTTAAATAACATGGTCTCTATCAATATATTTTTTTCTTTTACCTTTTTTTTCTAGGCATAGAGATCAGCTCCCCAGAAAACTTACCATTAAAATGAAAGGGATCTGCAATATCTTTTACCCCAAAAGATCCGAAGTTAGAGCCATGCTAGGAAAAACAGATATACAATTATATGAAAATGGTTTACATATGGCCATTTTACCATGTAGTCTATCACCAGGTAAGCTGCCTGTTATCTCCTGATTCCACCACTCTTCTGGAACATTCATCTTTAAATATGCTGTGTCCTAGCAAATGTCCTATACTAATAAATTCTCTCTTTTTTGTTTAGAAAAGCAAACACTGGCTGGGATTTAGAGACATGGGTTGAAGTCACATAAACTACCTATCACAGATAGGTCCAGTACCTCAATAAGAAAGAACACATTCTTGACGCATTTGCATGCCTTTGAATTGCCCTTAATTACTGCCTAACTAAAAAGTGGTTTTGAGCAGTAATTACCATGTGTGGCCCATGCACTGCATTGGCAAAAGCTCCCTCCTCATTCACTTGCATGCACACACACATACATACACACATATACATGCATACAAGCATTTATGCACACACACACACACACACACACACACACACACACACACACACAGAAATAACCACACACAGACCATGACACCATCCCACAAATGGACAAACTCATGGAAACCCTCATGCATTCACCCCACCTTACACACACACACACACACACACACACACACACACACACACACACACACACACACACACACACACACACACACACACACACACACACACACACACACACACACACACACACACACACACACACACACACACACACACACAGAAATAACCACACACAGACCATGACACCATCCCACAAATGGACAAACTCATGGAAACCCTCATGCATTCACCCCACCTTACACACACACACACACACACACACACACACACACACACACACACACACACACACACACACACACACACACACACACGCTCACGCGCACACACACACACACATGCGTGCACGCACACACACACACACACACACACACACACACACACACACACACACACACACACACACACACACACACCTCTCCTCTGAACTTCAATAAAGTTACTTGCAGTGTGGTCTGCCTGCTTGACATGAATGAGTGACTGCTGTCTTTTGGCTATGTTAATTAATGCTGCTGGCCATTTATTTTTTATTTTATTTTATTTTATTTTACATTTGTTAACAGGGAAAGTCCGAATGGACGCAGGTCCATTTTCAGCGGAGTCCCGGGGAGAAAAGCTCCAAGCAAACAATACATTTCCATACAAACATGGTAATAATATACATATAGGATACATACGAGGACTACAATTGAGTGTAGACAGCCCTAAGCACAAATATAGGTACAAAAATGATATATGAAAAATAGTTGATGTTTTATTAAAGGTATAAAGGATAGAACCCTTTTTTTTTTTTTTTTTTTTCATGCTAATTTAGGGAGAACAGTTATTCTCTGAATCACTCATCTGTCTAAATCACTTATCAAAAGCATTTCTGGTGGAAAGCACATTTCTATTCAGCATTAGCCACTTCTCTGAATTGTTTCAATATTCTGCAGCATGACAATTGGGACTAACCTCTAAGGTGACTTTTCTGCTCACAGAAATTCACTGTGGAAGGGTGGCCTCTGAATTAGAAAAGGATACTGAGGACTGGCCACTTGTTTTAGGGCTTTCCACTCACAGTAACCCATCTGAATTCCAGGGGCTTTATTTCCAATTTGCCAATATAGTTTGTGCAGTCAGTATCCACTAGGAAGCTCATTAAGGGTAATCCAGTATTCAGTATAATATGTCCAGGTGTCAATATTAAATTAAATTACTGTTACATTTTTCCTACTTTTAAATGATCAATCTATTCAAAAAGGTAAGCTCTACGTACTTCACAATGAGATCTGCTTTGCTTTTTTTTGGGGAGGGTGGGGTATATTTTCAGATGTACTAGAACATTCCATAGTAAGAACTTTGTTACCATGACTTATTTACATTGCAAGGTGATTTAGTATACTAATAGTAAATGCTGAATTAGAGTCTGGATTACCACTTGCTACTTTCTGAACTATGGCAAATTTATCTTCTGGAGTGCATGTGGTTTACAATTGTGCTGCTTTCTACAGCATTTTCATTTTTACTTATTTTTTGCAGGGGATCTAGAATTATGTCTGGCAAATTTATTAAAGATTTTTTAGATGGGGAGCTTCTCTTGACTTAGGTATATGAAGAGGGCAAAGGAGTACAATGGTCACAGTGAGGAGATTATCCAACCACAGAATTTCCATGTTTACTATTTTGTAATGCAAGCACAAGAAAAAACTTAGGGGGGAATTTAATAAAGCCTACATGTTTTTTTTTTTCTGTGTAGGCATTGCCCTGTGTTGCTAACACGGGTGCAAACATTTTCAGATTTATTAAGTGCTGCTGACCGGCATGCACAAGCGCACCAACATGGAAACTTCCATGGCATGCAAATCACCTCATAAGCAGGTGAATCTCATGCAAATGAGGCAGGTAGAGTTATCCAGCAAGCAGACCCCATGTCAGTGTCCATAGTGTATATGGAAAAATTCCATGTACAGGATTGTAGACAGACAAAAGGGGCTGTAAAAATGTAGGTAGTTAGACAGAAATAGCATAGCACACACAGATATGAGCAAAACTATCTTATGTGTGTTCCAAAAGTTACAGTAAATATATTAAAGTAATTTTTTTAATAATCTTAGCATGTCTCCACAGCATGCAGCATCAGTGCGCAAACATGCCTTATTAAAAAAAAAAGTGGAAAAATCAAATATTAATACCATGAGACAGAAATGTATTACAGGACCCTGCATGCTATATTTACAGTGGTGCATTGCTGCTGTTGCTAATGAGAAAGGGCTTGGAAGCATGTAGTATCCAGGCTGTGAGCACGGATCTCTATGCAAATGATGTTAAGTTACTGAATAGCATAATGGGATAACTATGTCCACATGTCCCCTCTATGTAGGCAGAGAGCCATGTTGGTGTCCAAATGGGAGGTAGCTGACATCAGGAGAAGGTGTGTTCAATAACGTCTAAGCTGATCGGAGCTTAACTGCTGCTGCTTGCACAGCTCGCCACCATGCTGAGAGTGGAAGCCTAAGGGTATGTGTGCACTGATGTCTAAGTTTTGTTTACCTATGGGGTGTGTGTTTCCACATGTTTACATGGCACGCTGCTGTAATGAGTGTGGAAGTTTGGGGGGGTTTTCACCTATTGTTAAGCAGTGTTTACCTATGGGGTGCATGTCTGCAAGGTGAGCCACAGTGCTTACAGTATCTAAAAGGCCAATGATGTACTAATTAGTGTTGATCCTTGCTTAACTTAAACTAGGGCCATTAAACAATGTCAATGATATATTAGGCAGATGCAATGCATTATAGGTAGCCAATCACTTAAGCACTATCTACAGCAGAGGACTATAAAGTATGCATGCACCCTACAATCTGATTTTCCCCCATACTCTGCACAATTGGAGTACAGACTTGGGAATTTTAACTGAAAGAATGCCAAGGGCTCCTGCAGGTCTGCTACATTTGTTTTTTTAGATGCTGAAGTCAATGCTGCTGCTGCTGATAATAGGCCTAGGCAGAGAAGGAAAATATTGTTCAGGCCCAGGGTAGCCTTCCAGAAGCTACATGAGCTGGAGATTGTAGAGTGCTACAGGGTGGACAGGGACATACTACAAGAACTCACTGAGCTCTGCTACCCTCAACTCAGGCTCAAAGCCAACAGAGGGGAACCCATCCCAGTTGAAACAAAGGTATATGTTCCCCTTAGGATAACAGCCACAGGTACCTTCCAAAGACCAACTAGGAACACAAAGGGGGTCTCACAGGCATCAGCATCCAGATTACTCCACCAGTTCCTGGATGCCATGCTACCACATGCCAGTGAGCACATATATTTTCCTCTCACCCCTGAGGTAAGAGCCAGCAATATGCAACACCTCTACTGTGTAGCACACTACCCTGAGGTACTGGGTGCCATAGATTGCACTAATGTACACACCAAGGCACAACCCGGTGAGGTTGGTAGAATCTACATAAAATGCAAGGGGTACCACTCTATCAACTGCCAGGTCATGTGCAATGCCCAGGGCATTATCATGAATGTGTGTGCTGGCAGCACTAGCAGCTATCATGACTCCCATATCTGGCATGCATCCCAACTGTACCAGATGTTTGCTAGGGGGGACATCCCATGTGCTCATTTATTGGGGAATGCTGGTTACACACAGGAACTCATCAGAAATGCACACACACCCATGGAACAACCCCATAATGAGGCACACACATAAACTAGAAACATCACAGAGCATGTGTTTGGGTTGATGAAGTCATGGTTCCAGTGCCTTGATATATCTGATGGAGCCCTGCAGTACTCTCCAGCCACATATGCACATATGTTTACAGTATCTGCCATGCTACACAATATGATCCTGTGGAAGCAGCTGCAGCAGGATCAGCATAGGGAAGGAATACACAGCCCCCCCATCTCGATATCTAGGTCACCACAGCCACACTCACAGGGGGACTCCAAGGAAGAACCCCTGACAATGTCCCTGTAGGCAGATGTAGGTGAGCCCAGTATGCCCTGACATTGGCTAAGAGACAACACATAGCACATTCACTGAAAACCTAGGGCCCCAGAGACTGACACCTTACTCCTACTCACATACATATATTAAAATAGCTGATGCCAGGCAACCCACACAACCTGTACTTATGCATGTATTGGCTGTGTACCGCTTGCATCACAAGGAGTCAGCCCTGAAGTATAGTTCTGTCAACTGCTGCATTCTCAAGGTAAGTCTCTATCCTACACACTAATTGTAAGGATTACTATAATAAGGCATCCTATCCATGGATCTGCTGCTGTTATGCAAGGAAATATATTGGCTATTTGGTCAGAGTTAACATCCACATGGGACAACTGATACCCAGTCCAATAGTATGTGGTCCTTAATATTCACTAGGCCTCATGGTTGGAATATTCACAACATCAGACAAGGGAGATGTTAATCAGTGGGCACACATGATATTTGGACTACTGTCTATCCAAGCTGATCATATGCTGTTGTTCACCCACCCCCAACATAGCGGTTTACCCATATAAATGCTTTAACAGTAAATCAACTATGGTATAGCAGTGGACCAGGCAATCTCAGGGCTGTAACATAGATAGTGCTCACACCTTGTATGTCTCTCTTCATGCAGGATAACAATGTACAAATTTATGATGTTGATTGTGTGATGGATGGCCCCTCTCTGTCAAATGACCTATGTGGGTTAGTGGACTAGGGAAGCAATCATGGGTGATGGTATTGATAGTTCTAATCTGGAATTACTCACTTTTGCATGTGAGGTAGTAATATGTTGATGTTTTCACAGAATGTCATACCTCCCAACCTCTTAGTACACCAGAAAGATTGGGGGACAAAAGTCCAAACATACGGACAGAGTTTAAATATTGGTCACATAAACTTTGCTGGAAGTAAAGGTGTCGCAGTAATATGTATATTCTGATGGATATAAAGTCTGACACACAATTGTATGTAGTTAAAAGAACATATTGATGTCAACATTCAATAAAGCACCAGAAGATGACAAATTTGTGACGAACAGACCAAACATGAGGCAAAACTCTGGATATTCTGTGAAAATCAGGACAGCTGAGAAGTATGTAGACTCTAAGTCTGTTGGTGGTGTAACATTACCAACCCCAGTCACACATTTAGTACAGCAGATAGCTGGGGAATGCTGTGGTCATTCTGAGTGAAGTGCAGCACTGCAGAAACAGGAGTGGATGTTAATGTCTGTAACATACAAAATCCTGGACTGGAATACAGATAGGTGTTGCCTGGAGTCATATTATAAGCACTGACAGTCCCACTGGGCATGCCGGTGCACTAGAAAAATGAGCGCAATTCTGTTTGCCCTTCATTAAAATGACCTACTATGCATAAATGTCTATACATATAGAGATATATGTGTACATATCCGTCTGTTAGTATCTCTCTCTCACATGCATAGTATCTCTATCGCTATGTAGTGTCAAATAGATATATATAGCTATATATATTAAAATGATGCACAGACTCCCCCCATATATCTACAGAACACATATAAATATTATACACACACACAGCTACATTTATATATACATCCCTGTTATATACAGAAATATGTGTGTGCATGTCTGCATTGTCCGACATACCCTAATAATGGTGAGTAAATGCACTATCACACAGCCATAATGTTGCTCAAAAGATCCAAACTAAGGGTGCAACGGTACATAATCCATGTAACTACAAATCCCTATGCCTGCTGGGAGTCACCACGTAGACAGACACAGGTGAGCAGGTGATGTAATGTATAATTGTGTCAAAGAATGTATGGACAGACCACATTGTCCATGCCCACAGTGTTATCTCTCTAACTGCAAGCAGACACATATGTCCATACTGTAACTGTACATGCATAACTAGGTTAACATCAGCTCACTGCTAGGATACTAGATGCAGATAACATTATGAACCAATATCACTCTACAGGCCACAGATGTTGTTCAATACAAACCTAGTTTGGGTAATACACAAGTACTGAGCATGCAATTACATATACAACAGACTTAACTTGTGGTGCATGCAATAAGTACTGTGATCTATAGTGTATAAGCCTAGATAGGTAGGTAGGGGGTTCTAATCTCACTGCAGCCCAGTTGGTGTGTGTGTGTGTGTGTGTGTGTGTGTGTGTGTGTGTGTGTGTGTGTGTGTGTGTGTGTGTGTGTGTGTGTATGTGTCCCCCTGCAAAACATCGGACATGCCCTCATAGGCTATCCACCTGCAATACCCCTGCAAATCAACGGACATGCCCTCATGGGCTATCCACTTGCAATACCCCTCCAAAACAACAGACATGACCTCATGGGCTATCCACCTGCAATATTCCTGCAAAACAACAGACATGACCTCATGGGCTATCCACCTGTAATAGTTATGCACTTTTTAGGTCCATAGGTTGCTGCTGGCTTCCACACTGTCCTATCCTGCAAGGCCTGATGATGTCAGTCACCTTAAGATTAACAGCTGACAGTGTAGTAGCAAGACTTAAGCTGTGCCACATGCAATAAATACTGTGATCTATAGTGTGTAATACTAGATGGGAAGGGGCTCTAATCTCACTCCAGGCTATTTGGTGTGTGTGTGTATGTGAGCCTAGATAGGTAGGGATTCTAATCTCACTCTGCCCAACATGGTGCATGTGTATATCCATATGGCACACATATGATAACCTTTGTAAAGTAGACATAGTTAGGATTTTGAATCATTTTATTTGTAGCGGGTGATGTGCCCCCCCCCCAGATGACTGACCACAACAAGGCTTGCTGATATCAACAAGCATTACATGCTCTAAACTGGTAGTACTACCAGACATGAGTTGTGTTGCATGCATTAGGTACTGTGATCTGTAATGTGTACCAGTACATACTTAAAGGACCACTACGGGCAAATGATGAAGAAAACATATATTTTTTTTATCTTGCCATGATTTACTACACCTCCCAAAGCTGCCTTCAGCAAAATAAGTACTCATTCCTAATTTTATTAAGTTTTTACTCTTGTCTGCCCTCATGGGGGCAGACATCATGATTCCTTTGGAAAGCTAAATCTGCCCATAATGCAGACTGTTAGAACAAATAGCACTACCATTTGTTGTCAGACTAGACTTCCATTCGCTTAGAATGGAACACCTGAAAAAAACTGCCAAGTTTGAGAGTCTGCAGCTCATGTGTCATTGACTGGTATGCGCCGAGTTTTACAAATGTTGTTCCTACTGATGTACTACACATTCGCTGAAAGAAACTTGCAAAAGTGTCAACAAATTACTGAGATAAAAAAGATTTTCACAAGGAGCAGTTTTGCAAGTTTTAGTTCCTGGCCAGGTTACTCCTCCCATCTCCCCTCCTTCAGTGGGCTACAGTCTCACATTTCCAGCTTTGCTAGATTCAACTATTTAGTCAGCTTTGCATGACAATAGACATCAACAAATAGCCTGGTGTGCCACTAAATCTGTTCCCTTGTATGTCTCTTCACTTCTGAATAGCATTTCCCAGGAATAAAAGAAAGCAAACTCATCAGTCCAGAGTTTAGGCCAGTCTATCCATTTTTTAAAATGTGCTCAGTAAAATATTCAACTTGTAATGCATTTTGGCTGCTGACATGGTTATCTTTACATAGTTATTCTCTTATAGTATAACCTGAACTTATGGTATTTAATGATAAATTTTACAACAGTTCTTAGTTTCTTAACAATGACCCCCCAAGCCTCTGATGTGACCTAGTACTTTCTTACTATTGCTTCATGTAGTTTGTCTTAGTTGTATACTTGTAGCGTGTTTCTCATCCTCTCAGCCACAGACTCCTGGAGAAGCAGATACTTGTATTGAAAGAGTACCAGCAGCTGTAGCAGTGATACTACACTCCAAAACAATGCACTCAAGCATAGTACTGACAAACACAAGGGAATGTATATGTCTGAATCAAGCAGTGATGAAATTGCTAGGGACTTCACTGAGCACAATTTTACTCTTAATTTCTCCATTTCATAATGCATAACATTCACACCAAACTTACAAAGGCACACCTCCATCTTCCACAAATACAGCTACCCACAACCACATAACTGCTACGGTTTCTCCCTACAGTTATTGCAAGCCAAGAATAACACTTTTTAATAAGGATACCTACCAGACAAGTCTGCATAGCACACTTGGTCTACCTGCATCATCGCCCCCCCCCCCAGATCTCTACCTGCTTTTTCTGATTATACCTTCCCCCATTTCGTATATCCCTCCGCTAACTCCCTCCTCCCCCATGCACATTAACTAGTCTATATTAGTTGGTCTCCTTGAGCGGTGCCATTTTGAAAGTAATTATTTGGCCTGCTTGTGGTGAGGAAGCTCCCCAGACCTTTTTCAGTGCGACTGCATCAATATAAATAAATTAAACTAGTACAATACAGCCAAACAGACACATTTGGTGTAAACAAACAGAAACAAGTGGAAAGATATATTTGGTGTACAAAGAAAAGAAACAAGTAAGCCCAGGGATATAATTGGAGTTGGTGTTAGCCCCGCTGAGCACGGGCTCACTCTGCTCCCCTCCCTGCTTCCTATTCCCACATGCCCCCACTAGTGCTACATTTCAACTGAACTTAGCCACTCCCATCATGCTAACCACCAATCACTGAATCTGCCCCACCCCTGTACCCATTTCCTTCTCTTCCACTATTCCACATTCTGTAAAGCACAGTCTTCCATCTAACTACCTTACAATCACAAACACCTCTCATCATCCACCACACCCACCCCATCCCAAGCAGATCTCGCACTCATGAACAAACCCAACCAAACCATGCCCAAACTACCCAAACCCATATACATACACCTCTTACTATTGCTCCTAGGTGTGTTCACACTCCCACTGCTAACTTCTATCACCAACCACCAAAAACAACTTAATTTTATCCATATACCAAGAAAAACTACTTCCACTAACATTATTACAACACACCCTTTTACTGAACTAGTCCCATATCACTACCAAACCTTCTTTATTCACCACTATGCACACAGATTACAGCCATCACACTACCAGTCCGAAACAACTATAAAGAACTTTAAGACCCTAAATAAACTACTCAAAAACTCTATTTTTACCTCATAATCCAACTCATCAGCTGTGGTGATATATACCCAAACCTAGGCCCACAAAATCTAGGAGCCCCAACCCTCAACCTGAATAATACCCTACTCCACCGAGACAAATCAACGCTCCTCATTTTAAATTTAAAATGTCAGAAGTATACTAAACAAAGTCCATGACCTTCATGCACTACTCCCTTTTATCAACCTGAGATAGTCATACTAACAGAGACGTGGCTTAAACCAGACAACCACAACAATGAAATCACTCCACTAGGTTACAATATAATTCATAGTGATAGAATAGGTAAAAAAGGGGGGGGGTGTTGCTATAGTGTATAAATCTCACCTCATCCTTGAGAAAGTAGACATAACAACCCTAGACCTCATAAAGTTTAACTCACTCTAACAAAACTAAAACTTAATGATAATAAACACATCAACATCATAGGATGCTACATCCCTCCAGGCAACAAATATCCCCATTACAGAAAAACTCCTAGAATTGATATCTAACTCCCTCTCCAGGAAAGCATAGTATTAGGAGACATTAATACTGACTGGCAAAACTGTTCCAGTCATAACCCACTCTCCCATATTAACCTACATGGCCTAACCCAACTCATCACTTCCCCCCACAAGAACAGACAAGAGAACCAAACATCAATCCACTCTAGACTGGATACTCGTATCTCACCCATCATTGATATCCCTAGCAGGGTGTCTACCAGACACCAAGTAGTCACCAAGCCACATTCTTACTCAGATCAAAATCACCACAACTGACCCAAATATCTACATGCCTAATTAGAAACAAAAAACACTTTAACCACTCCAACTTTATAAACAACCTAAAACTGTGCAACTGGACCCCCCCCCCTAAAAAACCTACCTCTTGATTAAACTGTACTATATTTCAATACTACCTTCTTAAACACACTTAAACATCATGCCCCTGCCAGAACAACAAGAATTAAAACTAAATATGCCCCCTGGTTAACCCCAGACACAAAATCCCTCCTCAAAAAAAGAAACAAGGCCTGGACCAACTACCTCAACAGTAAATCCCAATTGAACAAACAAATATATGTTGAACTACGTAACAAAGCCAAAAAAACTCACCAAAACAGACAAAACATCTTGCTACCAAAAGTTACAGGATAAGCACAGGAACAACCCACAAAAATTCTGGGCAGCAATTAACTCTATTCTACAACCAGGTAAAACAACTACCCCAACCCCAAAAATAGATGATAACCAAGAAGACATCCCCACACAATTTAATAAATACTTTACAGAAACCATCCAGACCCTTGCAAACAACCAATCCTATGGCAACATCCCCACCCCTGCAAATCCACCCCACACCCCCAACTATCAATTGCCTCAAGTTCAGCTTCCACCCACAGAACCAACCAAATCCATTGAAAAACTACTCCGCAAGCTCAAACCAACATCTCTAGCTGCAGATAAATTACCCGCTGAATACCTCTACCTGACTGCAGAAGCCATATCATATCCTGTCTCCATCCTAATTAACAGGTCCATCTCCGAGTGTATAGTACCCAAGCTATGGAAAATATCACATACCATCCCTCTACATAAAGGGGGAACTTCCCTGGAACTCAATAACTACCACCCTATAGCCATACTACCCCCTTTATCTAAAATTTTAGAGAGGATAATACACAAGCAACTAATGAAATATCTCCTAGAAAATAATCTAAAAGCAACACAACAGCATGGCTTTAGACCCTTCCATAGCACCTCCACTGCACATAATTCACCAACATTGTCAATACTCACAGAAACAATGGACTCCTTGTATTTGCCACCTTCCTTGACTTGTCCAAAGCATTCAATATGTTTAACTACAATAAACTTCTTTCACTAGCAACGCTAAACCTTACCACCCCTGCCATCTCCTGGTTCAAAAGCTAGCTAGAGGGAAGGAAACAAGCTGTTATGTGGCAAAACCAACTCTCCCCCTCCTTGCCAGCCTCCCTAGGAGTACCCCAAGGCTCCATCCTGGGGCCACTTCTTTTTACCATCTTCACCAATCAGCTCCCAAACAGTATTCCTAAAGCCTCAATAGTACAATATGCAGATGATACCACCATAATATGTGCAGCCAAATCAATGGACATCCTTCACTCCCTAACTCAAGAATGCTTTTCCCTAGCAGAAACTTGGATTACAAACCAAAGGCTCATTCTGAATGCAAGTAAAACAAAGCTAGTACTCTTTAGCTCCCACAGAGCCACACCTCCCACGGATTCTTTCTTCATCTCCTCCTTTAACAAGACTGCAATTACCCCCACAAATCCTACCAAACTATTAGGGGTTGAAATAAATAATCACCTTAGATTTGACATACATATTTCTATAACCATAAAAAAGTACATAAAAAACTTGGCCTACGGCATTGCAATAAAAAAATTCCTCACTGACCACTCCAAAACTACAATAGCGAGGACTCGCCTACTATCCACCCTACTTTATGCCTCCCCCATGCTTACAAATCTCCGCAAATCTGACCTAAACAAACCTGATAGTTGTTCGCTACAACCTCTCTCATCAGAACACATCACTGTGAATGCCTAAAAAAACTCAGTTGGCTAGAACTACCACTACTACTACAACTCAATCAACTATCACTAGCCCACAAAATAATGCATAACTCTGAAAACACCCCAGCCCTACAAAATCTTTTGCAACCGTATACAACCGCCAGGCCCTTGAGGTCTAGCACACAAAACCTCCTCAAAGTAACCAAATATAACAATGAAGCTGGTAAGTCTGTACAGCCATTGTATAGCAAAAACCTGGAACTCCCTTCCTGCCCACATAACTGACAACAAATCCCCATCACAGTTCAAGAAACTTGTTAAAACTTACTTTTTGAATAATTGACTGTGCTTCTGTATCCTCCCTGGCTAATGTCTCATTAGAACACTTCACCTAACTTAAGTAACTGCTAAGCCAACCAATCATAGTACTGTACCCACTTAGGACTGTTAGTCTACTGCTCATCCCATCTCTCCAGGAGTTAGGGAAAACTACCCCAGCAATGTTGAGCTCTGCATAAGCAACTAAAACCAGGAGAAGACATATTGTAAATCAATTTGGTATCCTTCTCAACTAAAACCAGGCGAAGACATATAGTGAATCAATTTGTTATTCTTCTCAACTATAGCGAGCATCATCTGCTCTCTGAGCCTTATTCTACATCTCTCTGCTTTTACTCTGATAGTAAATCTATCATAGGAATCCTAAACTTAGGAATATCTTCTAAAATGTATTATATTGACGAGAACAAATGTATCCTATCTGTTAGTTAATATGTATGTCAAAGTCTCTTCTATGGAAATTATATGTCAAAAGTCTGTCCTTAAAACTATGTTTTGTAAAAAAAATTGTTATCTTGGAGCTTTTCTCCCCAGGCCTCCAATGAAAATGGGCTTGTAATCCAGCTGGACTCTCCCGGTTAACAAATGTAAAATAAACTAAATAAATAAACATACCAGTCAGATGTAAGGCTTTTCTCACCTCTCTGCAAAACACTGCCATAATGGCTTTGGCAAAAAAATTTAAATGATTGATGGGTGCTGGTTCAAGACTCCCATCCATATCTCTCAACAGTACAGATTTTTGCAGAAAGTCCAGATTTTTTTGTCTGTTTTTCATAAAATTGCAGTTTTCTGTCAAATCACTGGCAAATCATTGAACACTGAAGTCAGAAAATTGACAGGCATTTGATTTTCAGACTTCATATCCTTAATAAAATTCACTCTAATGCAAAACCTGTTTATCAACTTTCTAAGTTTGTAAGTGCAATATTTATAAATTGTCCCAATTTTTGGGCCTTTGTCCCCTATTATTTATGGCCTTGTCCAGATTTCTTGTTCTATGATGTTGAGAGGTATGCTGCCATCCCTTCTTACTGGAGCCAGTCCATTGCACTTGCACAAGTGCCCCCCTCAGCAGGGCAGCACACAGGTATCAGTGCAGATTTGCTTTATAGTTCTTTACTACCACACACACACACACACACACACACACACACACACACACACACACACACACACAGTTAATGTGGACAAATCTGTTTATTCAAAGTCACCAAACATTTCTCCAAACCCAGTTTTGTGACACCTGCTACCAATCCACTTGACAGTCTGCAGCTGTAAATCTTGTTGTCCATGTTATTTATTTTCCTTGGTTTCATTTCTCTTACTTGTAATGTTACTTTTACTAATTTTTTCTCCTGCCTCCCATATCTATCCTAATTATTACTTCATATACTTTTTCTCACTCTTTCTTCTCTTCCTCTCCTCCACTTTATCCACTATTTCAACTTTTCCACTCTGACATTTGCTTTATGAGTAAATAATGAACTGTCACCCTTATTGTCAAAGGAAAAATATACTTTCAAAATGATCAAAACACGGTAGGTTCAGGTTAAGGCACTTTAATCTTGCAGCAAGGAGACAAAAACGTGCTAATACAGAGTTTGTCCAACTAGAATCAGGAAATGCAGGTATTCTTATACCTTTTCTAATAAGACATTGCCTACCAAGCTGATGTAGTGAATCACAAGTTTTGTCATCATCATTTTGTAGTAATTGTTTTTACAATATTCTGCTGGTACTATCAATTTTTGTGAGAAACTTCCTAAGAAAAAGAACGTGGCCTTGGCTACCACCGGTTAGATATATGCAATGTTACCATTCAAGGTACTATGGCTAATTCGAGCACAAAGCAAGTATAGATTGCAGTTCATTTCTCTAACAGTCCTTTGTCTATGT
Organism: Protopterus annectens; assembly: GCF_019279795.1. Taxonomy (NCBI): domain Eukaryota; kingdom Metazoa; phylum Chordata; order Ceratodontiformes; family Protopteridae; genus Protopterus; species Protopterus annectens. Next base: position 11,137,095 of record NC_056738.1, on the reverse strand, counting down.
TATCTCTAACTTCTGCAGCTGTTCATGTTCTCATACTTCGAACAGAGCTGATTGTTTAAAATCATTACATTTACAGAATATAGCATTGTTCATTCATTCATTTCTTCCTGACCTAGCAGATAATCACCTGCTTCTCAAGTACATTTCTAAAAGGCATAAACATGAATATTGCTGTGCTAGCAATTACTAGGTCAGAGGGCATCTTGCAAGTATCAGAAAGCACACTGCAGTTTCAAAAAGCATCTTTTCAGTCTCATATGAAACTCAACTGTATATAGAACAGTGCATATAAAATAGAATGAAAAATGTGTTAACTTATTTAGTTTCTAATTAGCATTAAGCATACACACATTAATACATATTTTTCTGACATTTCACCCCTATTAATACTTTTTAATTCTATTTTCAAAAGAATAAACAGTTTGCTTCTTCTCATAATCTCTTCCATTCAGGATTTGCAGTTAAGAAAGTCATTCAGTTTAAACTTATGAAAGTGTTTCACATTCTAACAATTCTTCAATTTCAGTACTTTGATACAAAGTCTCAGAAACTGATATATCTATAAATTATTTGATTAACTTTTTCATGCAGGGAATACCACAACAAATACATGCTCCTAATAGGAGTAATCCCACACAAATGACAATCAGGATGTTCATTAGGATGGAACCCCACCCCCCAAACAAATTCTGGAAAAAGTCCGTCAGAGGGTTTGGGCCTGGTTTGGTCATGGCCGACACTTGCTGTATCACCTCAAGGTGGTCGTTTATCTCATGTTGATGATCAGGTATATACACACAGCACTTTTCTTTGATTAAAGCACACATACCACCTCTCGTCGCTAGGGTGAAGTCAAGGGCCATTCGTTTCTGGAGCACTACAGTTCTCATACCATTCAGTTCATCAGTTATCAATTCAAGAGCAGAAAAAGTTGCATTACTCATTACTTCGAGAAGTTTAGACAGTTTTTGCAGCTACCAAATCGATTTCACTGTGCCATATGCAGGTAATATGCCTGCCCACGATATGACAGCATCACTCAAGTCTATGTGCGACAGTTTGGTACCCACAGCATGATGGTCTTTCCAGCCCGCCTCGATCTGTCCCACTGGATTTTTAGGCTTCCTGACAGCTTTCTTGGCCACATCTCGGGTATTTTGAATATTTCCCTGAGGCAAAACTGCAGTGTGTCGTATGGCCTGGACCAGGTACCCCAAAAAACAACTGCCGGACCAATTTTCAGGTAACCATTTATATGCTTTTTTACCACACACAAAATAACAATCCTCAACCTTAGTAGTTACTTTGTTATGAAATGGCTGCCCTGCATGAAACATTTTCCTATCTATTATAGATAGTTGTTTAAAAAGTACAGGATTACGTTGCACTTGTTCAATAGTCTTATGCATGGACTCAAGAAATGAGTCATAATTTGAATTACAAGCTGTACCATTTTTGTTTGCTTTGGTATAACATTTGTAATGTGCAGTCACATTGCACTTGCTCCAACCCACTTGAATTGTGTCATTCTTATAAAAACATACAATTCCCTTTTGTGTCACAGGCAAAAACAGTGCTACCTTATCATATGCTTTAATAGCTATGGTGTCATAAATCAAATTCTCCCAGGTCTCATTGACCCCTAGGGGGACTGCAGTCATTAATAACCCCCCATATGCTGTTGGTATGGCTGTGCAAATCCAGCAGTTCGAAACATTAAAAGTCTCAGCATACACACATGTAATTGCCTGATAAGTGTTAAAGTTTGGGTGTCAGTCTATGGTCGGCTCATCACGTTTAATCAGTTCAACTTTTGTGGCTGGAAAAAGGAAAGGCCACAACAAAAAGATCAATGTTATCAGTATAGCTACCAGAATAATTATGCAAGTTTTCTGAGGTTGTTCTGCATCTCTGCTTGTGCTATACCTGGTCATTTTGTTCTCACTGTATAACAGTAACAAGGTTTTTGTCCAGTTCAAAGTTCTTAACCAGTTACAGTGTGTCAAATGAATCCAGGACGCTCGCTCCGCGATCTTGACTGCAGTGGGTGTCGACAGTAGTACCTGGTACGTCCCTTCCCACTTCGGAGAACTCCAGTTTTTTCTCTTCACCACCTTCACCCAGACCCATGCGCCTGGAGCTACTGTTGCTTCTGATGGTCTTGTTTGCTCTTTATCTGAAACAGAATTTAACTGCAAAAGTTTGTTATTCAAAAATCGCCTCATATACCCTGCAAGTGAACTGTCAGCCTCCTATTCTGTGGGTATGAGAGGTTTCCATTGAGGTGTATAATATGCCCTCCCAAACAGAACTTCAAAAGGAGTTAACCCTTTTGCATTTGGAACAGTTCTCATGCTCAACAGTGCCAGAGGTAGACAGTGCACCCAGTTCTTTTGTGTCTCACTAATCAATTTCTAAGCTTGTTTTTCAAAACCCCATTATGCCTCTCTACTAATCCTGCAGATTGGGGGTGGTATGCACAATGATTTTTCAGCGAAATCCTGAAATAACGGCTAAGTTGTTGTATAGTTTGATTTACAAAGTGTGTGCCATTGTCACTATAAATCTTTTCCAGTATGCCAAATCTAGGAATAATTTCTTTAACGAGGACTTTTGCAACAGTAGCTGCATCCGGATTTTTAGTTGGAAAAGCTTCCACCCATTTGGAAAACATATCTATAATGACAAGGCAGTACTTCTTATTTTCGCATTTGTTCAGCTCTATAAAATCCATACAAATAGTATGGAATGGATACGGTGGTATAGGCAAACTCTCTTGCTTAGGTTTCAATGCCCCTTGTGCATGATGCTTGTTACAAACATGGCATGCTGCACAAAATTTTTTGTGTAGCGTCGTAAACACTCGATTCACTAACTGTACCATCCCCCCTGTTGAGACATGGCACTGCACATGGCTCAACAAAGCTGTATATCTAAACATGTTAGATGGTAAAATCGTTTTTTTTTCCTTTGGAGATGTACAGTCCTTTCTCAAGGATTGCTCCTCATTTTATCCACTTCTGTTTTTCTACATTTGTAGTAAGTGTCTGCATTGTTTTTAACATTTCTAAGTCTAAAATCTCAGATGGTTGTAATTCCTCACTCAAAAGAAAAACTTCTGAAGCTGAAGCTGCTTGTTTTGCAGCTGTATCAGCTCTCGCATTACCTTTTGAAATCCTATCCTGTTGCTTGGTATGAGCTACGCATTTGTAAATAGCTACTTTCTGAGGTAACTGAATAAAGTCTAACAAGTCTAAAATGAATTGCACATGGTTAATTGGTTTACCAGTAGATGTTATCATTCCTCTATTTTTCCACTGCTGTGCAAAAACATGTACAGTAGAAAAAGCATACTGACTGTCAGTAAAAATGTTCACTTTTTTACCTTTTGCCAAGCTACATGCCCTTGTCAAAGCAATCAATTCTGCTGCTTGTTGTGTGGTAAAGACTTTGCTTCTAAAATCTCGGTATCAGAAACTACTGCATACCCCCACTCGATTCTGTCCTGTAGGACCCCTCCTGCACGAGCCGTCCACATAGTATGCCACCTCGGCATCATGCAAGGGAAGATCTGTAAGATCTTTTCTAGGTAATGTCTTTTGCTCAATCTCCGGCAGGTAGCAGTGTGGTTTGCCATCTGCAGGGGTTGGGAGCAAGGTTGATGGATTCAAAGTTGTGCATCATTCAATTGTCATATGAGGTTAGCTCAACAGTATAGTCATACAGGAAAGATGTCTAGCAGGAGAAAGATATGCTACTTTTTCTTGCAGTAAAATAATCGCGACTGCATGAGGCACTCTCAATGTGAGAGGGTGGAACAATACTACTGAGGCTGAAGCCTGCACTGCCACTGCAGCTGCGACTACTGCTTGTACACAGTGGGGCAAGGATCGCGCCACTGGGTCTAGCTGTGATGAATAGTATGCTATGAGGCGTTGTTTGTCCCCATGCTGTTGTGTTAACACTGATGTCATATAACCTTGCTTACAGTCTACAGTTTGAAAAAATCACTTATGATAGTTTGGTAATCCTAAAACTAAGGAAGAAGCTAACAGTTGTTTCAGTTTGCAGAAAGCTGATTCTGCTTCTGGTGTCCACTGTAATAAATCTTGTGCTGCCATCGGCTTTTTGAATATCAAGTTAGTCAGTGGAGCAGATTCCAAGGCATAGTTTGGAATCCAACTCCGACAAAAGTTAGTAGTACCCAGGAAGGACATCATTTCCTTCTTGGTAGTTGGTTTAGGTGCTTGTAATATTGCTGTTTTTCTGTCTTCATCTAATATTCTGCCTTCTTTGGATATTACATATCCCAGGTATTTGACCTGTTTTTTCCAAAGTTGCAGTTTGTTTTTGTTTACCTTGTGTCCTTGAGTGGCTAAAAATTGTAATAATGTTATGGTATCCTCTTTGCATTCTTGCTGGGTGGGGGCTGCCAGCAGAATGTCGTCTACATTAAGTAAAATTTGACTGCCTTTCAGTAGGATAAATCCCGCCAGGTTAATTGCCATTTCTTGTGCGAATATTGTTGGACTTTCACAATATCCCTGTGGTAGTCTCGTATATGTATACTGTCTCCGCGAAATGTAAATGCAAACCAATATTGGCTATCAGGGTGTATTGGTATTGAGAAAAAATGCATTGCTAATATCTACCACAGAAAAATACTTCTGTTGAGGTTTCAAATCATTCAATAAAGTGTGGGGATCTGGCACCATAGGTGCCCTGGGCATAACTGCATCATTTATAGCTTGTAAATCTTGGACCATATGCCATTCTCCGTTTGCTTTCCTAACAGGAAATAAGGGTGTATTACATGGTGAATCAGGAGATTCTATCAAGACTCCTTCCTTAAGAAAGGCTGCTATTATAGGTTTAATTCCTATTTCTGCATCCTTTCTTAAGGGATACTGTCTCTTTTGAGGTCTAAATGCTGATTTTGGCGTGATAGTAACTGGTCCTGTTGTACGAATAAGTCCTACATCTGATTTCCCTGTTGACCAGAGAGTCTCTGGTATGTCTCATAAGGCTTTTTCCTCTTCCTCTAGTAAGAGTGCTACTCAGCTATCCTCACTTGCCTGTGAGTGCACAGCTGGGTGTGTCTGTGTTATCCAATTTAATTTCTGCTTTTGTACTCCTTGTTCAGAGAGTTCTAACTCTGTCTGTTTTTCCCACCTTGTGACTTTTTCTCCTAGGTCTGCCCACTTCAAATTTCTATTTTTAGTTAAACTTAGATGTGGTAATCGATTAGATTTGTAAAGTGCTAGGAATTCCTGGGGCAATAAACAGCTTACTACACTGTTTCCTTCTGTTTCCCAGTACAAATTTCATAATACTAACCTATTAGCATGGTTTCTAAACAGTTCTTGCTCATATTCTTTATCAGGTCCTGGTCTGTTACAGTAATATAGAGTGCAATGCAACAAATGCTGTTTATCAGTGTCAAGGGAGAGGGATTTACTGATAGCTACGTTCATCAGTTCTTCGGTTATTGCCCCTGGACCAGTAGTAACTAAGTCCTGGCTGTACCAATAAAATGTTTCACCCTCCGGTCGCACTACAAAAGTATCCATTTGTCGCTGTGCCTCCATACCCTGCATAGTTGGAACTACGGCTATGCCAAATACCTGCATTAGGTCTCTGCCCAAGAGATTCACTGGGCATTTTGCAGAAACAACAATTTTGCTTTTCTGGGTCATCCCTGAAACTGGGTCAGTTATCGCTATGTTGTGGGAGAGTGGCTCTCGATACAGCTGTCCATTAGCTGCTTTCACTAATATGTAGTCCAGTGATTCTGAATTTTCTGGTAGTTTGGAAGGATGTATCAGGGTCCGTGAAGCCCCTGAGTCACACAGGAATTTGACTTCCCTCCCCTCTACCAGAAGTGTAACTTCCGGTTTTGTATCTGCCAAGTAGATCTCTAAGCTCAATAATGCTAAGCCCAAAATTTCATTTTCTTCATTATCTATGAATTCATGTACATCCTCTATTTCCTCTGTCACATCCTCTACCCTTTCTATCACATTTGCATTTGTCTTTTCTTGTTTATTCCTATCCAGTGATTCTTGACTATCATATAGTCATTCCTCACCCTCCCTATCTTCCATGGTTACCTTCTTATTTTGCCTGCAATCCCTTGCTAAATGTCCCTTTTTCCCGCATTTGAAACATTCATCCCTTTTCTTTCTTTCTTCAAAGTCTTCTGATCACTTATCAGATTGTTTGTTTCCCTGGATATTTTTATTACCCTTCTTCCCAGTTTGTATTACAAAGACTTCTGATCCATCTTCTACTGCAAATACTTGAGTTTTCTTTTGTTTTGCTATTAAAATGCCTTTCAGCATGTCTTGCATATTCAAGTAATGACTGTAATCTACTTGTACGGTGATCTACCATGTGCTTTGTAATAAAGCTGCTAATGGGCGCAATACTGCCTTTTAAAAATGCATTCTTTAGCTGTTGCTCATATAGGGAATTATGTGTTTGATCTTCAGGTACCTGCATTCCACAATGTTTATTAAAACATTCTAATAATCTGGCATAATATCTATCAACAGTTTCACCTTCTTGTTGTATGCATTGATTAATGCAAGTCAAATCAGCCCTAGGCTTCCATTTCTCAGATATTCGGTCTGTCAGACCTTTCACTCTGTTGTCCAGTTCTGCGTTATTATGTGGGAGTGGTCTAAGCTCTGCGTCACGGGGATTCCAGTTGCCACTGATCATGTGCCAATCTGGACCTACGATTTGTCTAACTACTTTCTCTACTACTTCTCCATTCAAATGGTAACTTAACCTCATGCCTTGTAAGTCTTCTAAGAATTTTCTAAAATTAACATTTGGATGGGGAATTCCCTGTTTGGCTTTCCAGATGTCTTCCGGTGGCCATGGTCTATATACTAGAAGAGTTGGATCCTGTCCTGCCTGTCCTGCCTGCGGATTTGGTACTTCTATGAGTGTTGCGTGTTCGAGACCTGATCTCTATAGGATCTCTGACAAACGGTTTTGATTTTGCAGGAACAGCTGGGTATAGCAGAGGTGGATCAGCTTGTCCACTCGCTTCATATTCTGGTAAGGGAAGCGGCGGGGGTGGAGGAGGGGCTGTTGCTATTAGCAAGTTATTATCTTCATTATCTAAGAACATTGCTTTTGAATTTTTAATCTTTTGTTCCCTGCGGTTTGCTTCCTCACGTCACCTGTGTGCCTGAGGGACTCCTAATTGTCGTTGCCTTTTTAGCTGACCTTTCGCGCCTGTTTTAAGTTGTCTAACAAGTTTAATAAGTGAAGGTTTATCTAAATTACCATCAAATTTGTATTTATCAACCCAGTTTGTATAATACTTAACATTATTGGCACGCTGTAATTGCATATATTTTGCGTCTTCGGTTAGGGGCGGGTCTCGGGAACTTTTTGTGCACTGATTTCCCATGTTGCCTTAACTAAGTTAGAAATTGTTACGTAACCCTTCTTATCACGTGGTACCACAATTTTACACCTTTTCACAGTTTATCTAGAATAACTGCCTACCTATTCTGTTTCTCTGATCTATGACAAGACAGCAATCTTTTTGTCCCTGATCTGCACATGCAAATCTCCCTGACAAAACAATACTGTAACAAGTCCCTGATCTAAAACAGAAAAAAGGTAAATTCCTCCTTACCTGACCCTCCGTGTGTTGATCCACTAGAACATTGACTCGTCCTCCAATCCCAGATCAGAAACAGTGGCTGGCCTCTTTCGAACGACAATTCAGTTGGAGGTCTTTCAAAACAGAAGAGCCGATGTGGACACTTCTCCGTACGGGTACATAACACCGGGCCCAATTCTGACCTGAGCCTAGAGTGAGAGATACTTTCTGGTCCGAAGGACCAAAACTGTCAAAGGAAAAATATACTTTAAAAATGATCAAAACACGGTAGGTTCAGGTTAAGGCACTTTAGTCTGGCAGCAAGGAGACAAAAACGTGCTAATACAGAGTTTGTCCAACTAGAATCAGGAAATGCAGGTATTTTTATACCTTTTCTAATAAGACATTGCCTACCAAGCTGACGTAGTGAATCACAAGTTTTGTTATCATCATTTTGTAGTAATTGTTTTTACAATATTCTGCTGGTACTATCAATTTTTGTGAGAAACTTCCTAAGAAAAACAATGTGGCCTTGGCTACCACCGGTTAGATATATGCAATGTTACCATTCAAGGCACTATGGCTAATTCGAGCACAAAGCAAGTATAGATTGCAGTTCATTTCTCTAACAGTCCTTTGTCTATGTTATTTCTAACTTCTGCAGCTGTGTATGTTCTCATACTTCGAACAGAGCTGATTGTTTAAAATCATTGCATTTACAGAATATAGCATTGTTCATTCATTTCTTCCTGACCTAGCAGATAATCACCTGCTTCTCAAGTACATTTCCAAAAGGCATAAACATGAATATTGCTGTGCTAGCAATTACTAGGTCAGAGGGCATCTTGCAAGTTTCAGAAAGCACACTGCAGTTTCAAAAAGCATCTTTTCAGTCTCATATGAAACTCAACTGTATATAGAACAGTGCATATAAAATAGAATGAAAAACGTGTTAACTTATTTAATTTCTAATTAGCATTAAGCATACACACATGAATACATATTTTTCTGACACTTATAATGTCAGCACATTTCAATGCTACATAATATTGTGTTTAGTCTAATAACAGGTTCATAGGTAGATACTAGGCTATCAGCCCAAGGGCCTAAGTAAGCCTAGCCAACAAGGTTCCTTGGCTTATGCCACCCAAGAAAGTTATTTTCTTGTGCCACTGTCAAGCAGAGACACAGAAGTGATTCCTGGGGCATATTTCCTATTCCCCATCCACTCAATGATTTTTCTTGAAGACTGCTAATGAGGAAATTTACTTGACATAGATGGGTAGCTTGTTCCAGAGTATGGGAAGTCTCTGGGACAGGAATCTATCCCTCCAGCATGCCCTGTTTATTGTGGCGACAAGGTTTAGGTCCCTAGAGCACACATCTCGGAGGGACTGTGATTTCTTTAGGTGTAGCATGTCCAACAGCTCTGGGTTTGGCATAGCTTTATATGTTAGGCAGAAATCACCTTGGAGTAGGCGATATGCTCCAGAGTAAATCTGGAGTTTTTTGAGATGGTCAGTGTAGGGCATCTGTTTGAGGCCAGTAATCCTCTTTGCGAGGTACTTCTCTGGCCTTTCCAGCTGCTGCAGATGTCTTGTGAGGTACATTCCAAAAGGGGCTTTGTACTCTATAATATGTCTAATGAGTGTCAAGTAGAGGGGGACAATGACCTCTTTTTTCCCTGGATGAGAACCCTTTTGTGCTTGAGGTGTGCCACGTAGAAGGACTTCCTGACTACTGTGGTGATCTGATTATCAAAGGAGACTACTGTCCACCTGGGTCCCAAGGTCTCATCTCACATTGTTAAGTAGACTGCTGCCTATGTGGTAGTTCATGAGTACAGAGTTTTTACCAAAGGGGATGACAATGCACTTTTTGACATTGAGTTTGAGGCCATGGCTCTGACACCAGGCATCTGTCTCAGTGAGGCCCTTCTGTAGGATGTCCACATCATTTGGGGACTCGACTATGGCTCCTAGTTTGTAGTCATATGTTAATTTTATTAGCCAAAGGCCTTCTGTGTTAGCCTGTACTTCAGAGAAGTAGATACCAAACAGGAGAGGTCCTGGGACTGAACCTTGTGGTACTCCACTTGTCACTGGTTTGAAGTCAGATTTGGAGTCTGCAACTTTTACAGTGTGGGTTCTGTCCCTGAGCCAGTTGGCAGCCCATCTTGTGATGTAGGGATTTATACCTAGTTTGGTGAGTTTAGCTATAATTCCAGAATGGGGGATGGTGTCAAAAGCCTTGGTGAGGTCAAGATAGGCTGTGTGAACCACCTTTCCCTCATCTACCGCTTTGGCGACTTCCTCAAAAAAATCAATTAGGTTCAGGAGGCATGATCTGCCTTTCACAAACCTGAACTGGGTGGGGTCAAGAATTTGGAGGTTACCAATGTCTTTGTTTATGAGTTCCATGATGATACATTCCATGGCCTTGCAGACCAGGCTTCATCAGGCTAATAAGGTGATAGTTCCCGGGATCAGTGGTGGCTCCCCCTTTGTGAAGTGGGTTAACTATTGCTGTGTGCCATTCAGTGGGCACAAAGCCTGATGTGAGGATATGACTGAACATGGTGCTTAGGAGGGGAGCAAGTTTGTTCTGAAGTTCGTGTAAAACACAGCCTGGAATGTTGTCCAGTCCCATGGATGTTGTGTTTTTGGTTTTAGAGAGTGCAGCTTTTACCTGTGTAGTTGTGATTACAGGGACTCTGCATTCTTCCTGTATAGATATGGGCCCTTTAGAGGGTGAGAGGGGGGTAAAGTTAGCACTAAACCTATCTGCCAGGATGTTGGCAATATCAGTTGGTTCTGTAATTTTCATGCCGTTGTGCTGTAACTCAGAGCAGATCTGGGTGTTGCCATTGAGGTTCTTGACATAGCTATAGAATGCTTTGTGATTGTCCTTAGAAACAGTGGTGATTTTGTTTTTGTGGCTAGCTTTGGAGGCTCTTATAAGGGATCTCAGCTTCTTACTGAGGCTGACCAGGGAGCTCCACCACTCATGGGAGTTTACTCTCTTTTGCAACAGTTTCTTCCTTCTATTGTACAGTTTGTTTATGGCAGGGGACCACCAGATTGGCTTCCTTTTTTTGGAGGATAGCTTCTTGGTTCTGTTTGGGATAGCATGATCCATGCACTCGTGCAAGTGCTTATAGAGTGCATTTGTGTAGGATTCAGCAGTCATAACTGTATTGTCCATCTCCATGGGTGTCCTGAAGTTCACCATTTCTGTCTTAAGAAGCATGAAGTTGGCATTGGAGAAATTTTTTACCGTGGTTTCCTTAATGGGGTCTGGGGACGGGATGTGGATATCTAGGGTGATTAGCTTATGGTCGGATCTGACCAACGAGGAGTTGACTTCAGGTGTGGAACACCGGTCACTCATGTAGGTAATGACTAGGTCTAGGATATTGTTGCCCTTGATGGGGGTGTGGATAAGTTGATCCAGGGCATTGGAATTTATGAATTCCAGAAAGCATTAAGCGAAGGAGTTGGTACATGAGTAGTTTTTCCAGTTAATGGTGGGACAGTTGAAATCACCCATTATTAGGATGTTTGGTTGAACCCTAATATTTTCCAGTATATCAAGAAAAGAGGAGTGGGAATCCTGGGGAATGGTGGTGGATCTGTAGCAAGCTTCAATTTGGATTGCAGTTTTGCCCAGAGTTAGTTGCACTTGGATAACCTCGGATGCATTATGCTGAGCAACTAGCCTGGAGGTTTGGATATACTTAATGAGTATGGACACACCTCCACCTTTGGTGTTCCGGTCCAGGTTACGGGGCCGAAAAATGTGGTATGAGTTACAGTCTGATAGTGCAGGGGTGCTGTCTGGAGCCTTGAACCAGGTGTCAGTCACTGCACAGATATCAATGTTCTCCATTTTAAGGAATGCCTCGAGTGAGTGCATTTTGAGATTTAGACTTCTAGCACTGAGTAGCATTACCCTCAGTTTTTGCTTGCCTGTTCCTGTTACGGTGGTGAATTTGTCATTTGAACCTTGTCTAAAAAGGGCACTATAGGGGCGGCAAGAGACTTAGCCAGTATCTGGAATCCCAGGGACGACAGGTGCAGGCCATCTCTGGCAAAGCATTGTGGTCTGTCGACCATGTTGTCCCAGGCAGATACTGGATCCTCTTAGAATGACACCAGAAACTTAGCCAATTGTTGAAGTCAATCATTTTGTCCTTGTACTGCGGTATTATTCTGGGTGATAGCAGAATGCTACTCAGGGCTAGGGTCATACCTGCCTGGGCTACAAGATCGGAGAGCTCTTCCATGTCTCTTTTCATGTAGTCCAGGGAGGTACGTCTCAGATCATTCACACCAACATAGACAATGACAGAGTCATAGTTGTACTTGTCCAGTGAAGTGACCTGAGTGCGTGGGTTATGTGGCAGATCCTGGCACCCGACAGGTAGCTGACAGTAACCTTCTCCTTATTTATCCTGGTGAGTGGGACATCAGTGTGCCTGACTATATGTTTGCCCATAATATCTGAATAAGTGAGTGGGATTTTCATGACAGCATCAAGGAAACAAGTTCCTTCCTTCTGTGTTTTTTTCTTAAGTTTTGGATTTTTCTTGGCATATTGATTTTCTTAGTATATTTTATTTTTTATTTATTTTCCATTTGTTTACCAGGTTAGTCCAACTGGACACAAGGTGACCATTTTCAGCAGAGGCTCGGGGAGAAAAGCTCCAGATACATAGTAAACAATTATAAAAAATCATAAAACTAAATTATACAAACATAGCCATTTTGTACAAAAAGCATAGAAAATATAAAAGGAGTACAATCAGAGTTTTACAACTGATGCAGCATACAGTGGTTAAAATATTGAGAAACAATTAAACAAGGTATTATACAACAAATATAGAATTGCTTGAACATAAATTCAGAAAGAAGTCTCCATAGACAAATAGGGTCATAAACTAGAAATCATAACTACACTGATATGATTTATTTTGCATTTATCTTATTTTAATGATGGTATATGTGTATTATTGTACGTGTCATATGTGCAGAAATATTTGTATTAATCTATGTATTTACAGTATATTGATAAAGTACTAGGTCACATCAGAGCCTTGGGAGGTCATTGTTAAGAAATTGAGAACGGTTGTAAAGCTTGGCATTGAATACCATAAGTTTGGTTTATGGTATAAGAGAATAACTATGTAAGGATAACCATGTCAGCAGCCAGAATGCATTATAAACTGAATGTTTTACTGTGCACATTAAGAAATGGATAGATTGGCCCAAACTCTGGAGTGATGTGTGTGCTTTGTTTTTGTTTTTTTTTATTCATTCCTGGGGAAATCCTATTCAGAAGTGAAGAGACATATAAGGGAGCAGTTTTAGTGGCACACCAGGCTGCAATTTTTTTGATGTTTATTGTCATGCAAAGCTGATGAAATAGTTGAATCTATCCAAGCTGGAAATGTGAGACTGTAGCCCACTGAAGGAGGGGAGATGGGAGGAGTCACTTGGCCAGGAATTGAAACTTGCAAAACTGCTACTTGTGAAAAGTCTTTTTTATCTCAGTAATTTGTTGACACTTTTGCAAGTTTCTTTCAGAGAATGTGTAGTACATCAATAGGAACAACATTTGTGAAACTCAGCACATACCAGTCAATGACACATGAGCTGCAGACTCTCAAACTTGGCATTTTTTTCAGGTGGTCCATTCTAAGTGAATGGAAGTCTAGTCTGACAACTAATGGTAGGGCTATTTGTTCTCACAGTCTGTGCCATGAGACAGATTTAGCTTTCCAAAAGGAATCACAATGTCTGCCCCCATGAGGGCAGACAAGAGTAAAAAAATAAAATAAACTTAGGAATGAGTACTTATTTTGCTTCAGGCAACTTTAGGAGGTGCAGTAAATCATGGCAAGATAAAAAATATATGTTTTTTCATTGTTTGCCCATAGTGGTCCTTTAAGTGTTCTAATCTACATACTGCCAACTTGCAGTATGTGTGTGCCTTGGCATGTCCTGTATGCAGTGAGTGGAAGTGGTGCTAGCCTCAATGTGGCCATGTTTGTGTGTGAGGCTGTTACAGCAATATACATCATGTTATGGAGCCATAGTGCATATGAACATACCAAGCATTATGGCCATACATCCCTCACAATCAGAGACATCTGTGTACCCCTCAGTACAGGACCAGCACATTCTGCCCCAGTCCAAGAGGGACTCAGGCAGATGCTGTGTATTGAGATGACAGCTGCCCAGCCAATCAAATGGATAGCATGTGCTGAGGTGCACTGGGGTTCTCTGTTTACAATTAGGCAGGGTCTGTTTCAAGTGTGTGTTTATGTCTGCTAGACAAATGTCTCCCACAAGCATGTAGCACTAATGTCACATAATAGGTTAACGTCCTTACAGTAAGTCATCCAGCTTATATGCTCCCTACAGATAGGCAACATATGCACTCCAGCAAGATCATACCTTGCCCTGTAGCAGACCTTATCACAAATTATGAATGCATGAGCACACTGATTTCTGCAAATTTTCCTTGGTAGACTGTCATACAGATGTGAACCTATGCAGCCATGCACATATACTGCTGTACCTTACTGAAGTCATATTTCTGCTGTGCTACCATGCCATGCTGTGCCACTACACTGCCACTGTGTGTCCACAGATTATCCCCCCAGTGTCCTGGAAGAGATATATACACTGTGACATACCTGTCATTGTGTAACAATGCCACCAGTACAACAGCATACAACATAACGTCCATAAAAGTATGTTGGGTAGTCATGACACATGCCAGCATACAGTGTATGTTAGTGACCACTGCAAGAGGTATGGCAAAAAATACTGCATTACACAAGTAAATGTAAATAATATAGTGGCCCTGTGCATCAGACACATAGCTTCATTCCCGTGCATCGATGGGAAGGATGACAGGGTTGTGGCACAGGTATCCTCACTTGCACAGGATGATGCGTGGGGGTGCTTGAAGTCTAGGCTGGCCCAAATGGTTGACAACATGTGTGTGAGTCAGGAAGGGGAGCAAGTTAGATGGAGCATGGAGAGGTGCCTTGTGTGTCTGTAGGTGACCTGCAAGTGACAGTGGTGTGTGAGTGTCTGCATGTACACAGTCAAGCTCAGTGGTAGCACTACATGTGTGTATGTTGGACAGCTGTGGACCATACATAGTAGAGTTGACAGTTCACTGTCTCTGGCCCTGAACACCATGCCCAAGGTCAGATGTGGTGCTTGTACCCGATGGTGACCACTGTTTGCTGGGACCGTGCCCCATGGGACCACCCAGGACCACCTGCCTATGGTGTGCCACATCATAGTGTAGACAGCACACTCCCCTCTGTAGCATTGGATGTACTGCCACTATGGGAGCGTAATTGCACACTACCATGTGAACTATCAGCCGATGGTGTTGCTGACCTACGCCCATGGTTCTGACACCCAAATCCAACTACAAGTTCCAGCACAGACAATGTGCAGTCCAAGACAGAAACTACCTCAGCCCACTGTCTGTCCACTGCATCAGTGAACCAGTTCAGGGTGTCCCTAATGCGGTGGAGGCAGTCACAGATATCAGACTGTGCTGCATCCCTAACCTTCAGCATACATCTGGTGTTCCATTCAGAACATTACATTCCTGTGCCTCCATGATGGCCTAAACATACACAAAGTGACCCGTGATGTGACAACTGCAACAGGTGGTGGATTGACAGCAGTCCTCCTATGAGAACCCCTGTCAATCAACCTGTGTGGGACCGCGCCAGTTCTCTGGCTATAGCCAGTGTCTACATGCACTGAAGCCAAAGTTGCCACACTGCCTGGTTCAATGTCTCCACCCTCTGACTGTCTCATATTTGAGGACTGTGGGGACTGGGTATGTGTGGGCATACTGACTGTGTGTGGTGACAATGGGGGCAGAAGAGGGATGTCAATCTCTGGGACAGATTCAGCCCCTGACAACCCTACCTGTGCCTCACTGTGGCCACATCATCTCAAAGTCCAAAGTGACACTGACATCAGGTTTTGTGGGACAGAGACCCCAAAATGAAGAAAGAAATCACTGAAAACCAGGGCAAAGTGAGCTAAATTTGTTTAATAATTCTAAACAATTATTCCAGGTGCACAGTGTGAACAAAAGTCCTTTAGTGGTTTGAAGTAATTTCAAAGTAAAAACTTTCACCTAGAGGGCTTCCTCATGTTCCTGAGAAAGCTCTCTGGGTGAAAGTTTTGGAATTATTAAATAATGAATTTTAGCTTACTCTGCTGTGGTTTCCAGTGATTTCTTTTTTCATTTTGGACTCTGCTGGTGTATCACTGGATTTGCCTGCGTGCTGATTCACTCATCTTTTGATGGGGCAGAGACACCAACTCCCATGGTCACCTTTGGAAACCATGACAAAAACAGTACATTACTACCTGCACTATTATGTAAGGAAAATCCACAAAGAGTCATAATAGTGAGGATCCACAACTGCATTAGCACTCTCACATTTTCTCATCTCCACTTTCATGCACAACAGACTTCCTGACAACAAAACCCACATTCGACTCAAGGCCTTTATAACAAGCATGTCAGGTAAATCACGTGACACTTGGCCAGTACAATGTACCATTTAGGTATGCAATATAGTACTATACCCGATAAAACAACACATATAACAAATATATACAAATACAAGTCTCATTGCCTAAAGTATGTATCATCGATCTTTCAACATGTACAAGGCATGTTGAATTAATTATCTCATGTACACCAGGAGACTTATTCTTTCTAAACTATAACTGCAAAAGTATTTCTGCTCATTCAACTGCACTCCTGTGATTACTCACTGTAGGAAACTTGAGTAACTGTTCCAGACTAGAACATACAAACATTCTACTCTGGTTACACAGGATGTTTCCTTTACATAGGGAATTATCCTGGCCCTTACCCTTAATAGCATATGTATGTTCCATAAAAAACAGTATTATACTTACCAGGACCACGGCCTTGGAAATCTTCTGATGGACCTGTAAAAAGGTGAGGGTGAGGTAATTTCAGTACCACCTCATGTTGCAGTACAACAAGGTAATACCTGCATATATCTCAAATATACAGTAGCTATTGTGTTACTTGACATATTGCTGACATTCTAAGTATGAGTGCACAACTGAGCTAAAGCCCCCACACAGCACACAGACCTGACACCCAAGTAAAGGAATATACAGCCTGACAGAATGCCTGCTACAGTATTACAATGGTGGTCACAGTAAGCTTACCTGTACACTCCTCTGCTGTAGACACTGTGGCACTCACCTGCATGATGTATGGTGTGATGTATGCCTGGGAGCTGTCGTGTGTCCCTAGGTTCACCAAGAATTGCTCAGTGGCCGTGAGTGATTGTTCTGTTACAGGCCCTCCACCAGTGAGGGCACGATCCCTGGCTACATCAGCTGCCCTTCATCATGCAGCATTCAGCATGTCTGTAGGGTGGTGTCAAACCTGCTCACATGTCCTGTCCTGGTGGCCAGTATCTTTCACATCCCAGACAAGGTCTGCCCACAATATAGCCTGCTGTTCCCTGTTATGCCTCCCCCTGGATAGGAGGATGTGATGATGCTGCCATACTCCTTGAAGTATTAGTTCATTCTTTGTATCTGCAATACATTAGTCCTGAAACACACCAAAAGGGAAACACATTACAGGAGCAAATACATGGATGTCCACTATGTACAGATACAGCAAGAACAAAATGGCCGGCACTAGCCACTGCTTGCTCACACATGTCATACCCCACAGTGTGACAGTATACCACTTGTGTGGATACAACTCAGATAGTATCATTGCTGAGGTATTTCCCTGTGTGCCATGAGAGATTCTGCTGTATGATCATACACCTAACACTCCGGTCTACTGTGGTGTGTCCCCTAAGGCCATTCACCCAATAATATGTCATAACACCAGTGCCCAGACAACTAGCAGTGTACTATTATGACCAATATATTGGAACAGTCAAACAACACCAGTGTGCCACAATGACATAAGACAATGCAACCCTTATATATTGTACATCCCCTGTATGTGTAAGACAGCAGGGTATCAATGACATGTCATTACCACAGGTCTAAGACAGGCTTACTGCTGTTCTCCCTATTCCCCATACCTCTATCCTCCCATCTGCATCCTGTTATACACAAAAAAAGAGTTACATACCTGGTGGAGTGCAGTACTCTGCTGAAATGTGCTACTAGTACTGTTTTGCAAAGGTGTACTCTGTGTGAGAAAAGTCTCATACAGAATGTCTGCCCATAGCCAACTGCTTGCATTTTAACATGCTTCTTAGCAGATAATTTTCTCTAAACCAATCTGTGACTCTGATATGATAATTGCAGACAAAATAGCTGTGTTGCACTATGATTAGCCAGTGACATGGAACCATGTGCAACATATTAGACCTTCATGTAGAACAGGACCCCTTCCTTAGCTGTTGAGATGGACATTACTGGGGTGAGAAGACTACATCATCTCAGAGGGTAGGTCTGTAGCAGAAACCTTTACATAGAGCTTTGTGTACCACAGGCTGCAGCTACTGTTGCAGGTAATAGACAAAGCTAGTGAGTGAACATTTTGGAGGACAACAAGCTGTAGGTGTATCTGTATCAGCTGTGTCCGTATTGTTGTAGAGGCAGTGCCAGGGTGAGAATACCCTTTACACTCCAATTATGGCATGTATGTAATGTGTGTCCCTACCTGCATGCCTGTGGCTTCCAGCAATGAAAAGCAGTTATTTACTTTGCAATATTTTGTGTGGATAATGTGTGCATGAGTCATTCATTAATTGCTGCCTTCACAATAATATAACTGAAATTCAACAGAGCACTGGATTTGAACTCAGGACTGTGTGTGGCAAAATGTAGTGCATGCAAAGCATTTAACAGAATGAGCTACCGCGTCACAGCTGCAGTGGGTTTATTTGCAATATATATGTGCACACATATAGGCTGTGACATGCATTTGCTACATCCATCAGTATGTGTGTAGCTTTATATGGATGTATTTCTGCACCAGAGTCCCAGATGAATATGTATTTTGCCATGAATACCTTAGCAGGTGACTTTCTACATGTTACTGATAAAAGGGCATGTTTAGCTGCTATCACAGGCTACAGTTACATTCATTATCATGCCTTTGGCTGTCTAGTGGTGTACTATTGCACCAGAGTCCAAGGTACACTCCCACAACTTCTATTATATAAGCAATTAACCTTAGCACACAAACTAGTATATCAACCTGAAAAAATCCTGTCCTTCTAAATATTCTTCAGCCCCATACCACAAATCAAAGTCTTTGCTCAACAAATAAATCTCTACTACACATGTCCAAATCCACTAATACAGCAGGGGACTCACTATATTCTCATTATATAGCAACAAAGTGGAATTCATTACCTCACAGCGTCAGAACCAACACCATCTAATTTCCACCCTACAAAACCTTTTTCAGCTTACTTTGAGAAACAATAATGTCTAAACTACAATAAGGAATTATATTTGATGATTGTATAATACAAATGTTAGCTATAGTAGCATAGATTGTAATTTCTGGTGTACTGTAAGTCTTATATATTTTTTGTATAATTTCTTGTATAAATTTTATACAATATTTTGTATAAGTTTTGTATAGTCTCTGTATGTGGAGCTTTTCTCCCGAGGCCTCCACTGAAAATGGGTCTTATCCCAGTCAGACTTTCCCAGTAACAAATGCAAAATAAAATATAATAAAACAATTTATTCCATTACTTTTTATTCTACTTTGCACAGTGTGGCATGGCGTGCATCTCTACTGAAATGCACTTAATGACTGTAACTGGCAATTACTATGTTTTGTTTAAACCACCTGATTTAAGTAAGAGTTGCATAATGTGGTGGATTAATGCAGTATCTTGCAGGTGTGATGGACTCGGGTTCGAAACAGGGCAGAGGTGTTTATTTTGTACATGTCTTACAATGTTAGAAACACATATAGTCATTATAGCTCTATTTAGCTGAGCTTAAAGAAGTTCAGCTCTACACTAAAAATATAAAGAAATGGAGAGAGAGAAAAGTGATGAAATGGGAGCAAGCAGAGGGAAAAACATAGTGAAAGGCAGGTATGGATATGCAAGAAGAATGTACGAAAGAACTATAGCTATCCATTTTTTTGTACAGCAACAACTGTGCACTTTGACAAAATTTATAGATATATTTGGATTCTTAAATCCCGGAGAGAGGGGTGAGGAAAACATAACTGCATTGTCAAGCTAAATGGACTGAATTACATGTGTCCAGTGAGAGCTATGTATGAGATGATATATATATTTTTTAGGACAGGTGCCCTTTATTTTTTATTTATTTTTTTTCTAAGATGAGAGTAGAATGTTGGGTAAGGGACATAAGTACATGTGGTGGAGGTAAGTTGGGTAGATGAGGATGAATTTGCAAACAGAAAAGACAGGCAAGACAGCAATAGCAGACAGGGGTGGTGTGTGACACATGAGAAGGGTGAACACCTTAGAAGGGGGGGTGTTGTGGAATTCAATATGTCTCCAGATGGCAGCAGTGTGACTCACATCCCCACCCAATGTACATTCGACACTGCTCCATCACTGACCCAAGGGTGGCTGTGCTGGAGGCTGGGCACCAGGGTGAGGCTGCCCCATCAGATTGGCCAGCAGCCCCTCAATCTGGCACAGAGGGCAGTCAAGGCCACAGTGGACTTTCCTGCACACCAAGATTGGCAGCTCTGCATGGGTGACAACACCCCCTCCTCTACTGCTCTCAAAAGGGGCCAGGCCCCTTCCCCTGGAGCAGTACTACCTGACATCACAGGTAGTGCAGAGGCAGCAGAGGGGGCACCACCAGTCTGGGTACCAGACATGCTCGGACTTGGTGCTACGGCCGGTTGAGGCTAGGTAGGGGGATCAGCTGGGACTGGCCTAACTTGGTGTGCTGTGGTAAATGAGGTATAGCAATAAGTTATGGTTAGTAATAACCAAACCAATGTTAGTATTAACAGAATCAAAAATCATATTTATTCATCCAAATGCATATTAATGTATATTATGTGCAACATAACATTAAGTAACTTAACAGTCAGTATGGTGACAGCATGCCAGTGCAAAGTAAACCATAGGGCCAAAAACCAGTTAATTTAACAAATATGTTAATATTGACTCATAATAAAACATATAAATAAAGAAACACATTTTTCCAAAATATAGTTAGCTTAACATGCTAATATTAAATCATAATAATAAATAACATCAATAAATAAATGCAGATAAGGGATGGAGAGAGAGAGAGAAACATTCCATTACTGACATTGTAGATTATATCCCTGAAAACACTGACATATATATTCTACAGGTGTGTAGTATCAGGTTTGAGTACAGTGACTACAATTCTTCTGTAAATGATGTAGCACATACATACCTGTCAACCTGTTAGCATGGGTCAGTATGGGTCAAGCAAATGCAGGTACACCAATACACAGAAAAGTTTCACATAATGTGGAGTTATATAACTGCCCAGGTGTTCTGTAAACATATTTAGTAATACATTACATTCTAGGTAATAATTTATCTGCTAAATCACTTTATGAGAAATCGTGGCACTTGAGAGCCATGTTTGTGTACAGTAGGTAAACTAGATAGCCGTCATGCCTTAGTTGGCAGGCATAGGAGTAGAACCCAATAGCTGTGACTATAGGGGACATCTGCAAATAATGTAATTGACTCCAGCAACATATATAGATAAGCAAGGGTACAGCCATACTGGGATTACACAGCTTTATTTATAACCCAACAATGCTGATGAACACATTCTTGGTATTGATGTTAACATTCTGTGAAATCTAAACACAATATCTGCTCATAATATGGGCTAGCTCACCCATATATTTGTTGTGTTCCTGGTGAGAGAAAAATTGTGAGAATTACATGACTGATACTGACAATGTAGTACTACATACCACTGGATTCGAACCCAGGACTGTGTGTGGCAAAATGTACTGCATACAAAGCATTTAACAGACTGAACTACTTAGTCATTGCTGACTACTGAATGACTGATACTTGCCTGGAGATCACCTAGAACTATACTATGAATGGAGCAATACAAGTTACAGTACATTCCTCTGGCATTCTAGTACTATTACAGTGTTACACTAGACTGCAGTGATAGTAGAACACACATACATGGATTACAACCATACTGCATGTATGAAAAATGCTGTAGTTTAGAATCAACAATGCTAGTGAACACATTTTATTGTTACTGGTTTGAAATATCTGTGAAGTCCACACACAATACCTGCCCATGGACTGGGCTATCTCACCCATATACTTTTATTACCTGATGTCTGAGGAAGAGATAACATTATGTGACCAATATTGGGCTGGAGACAGCCTTGGACAGTACTATGAGTTAAGCAATACAGTTTGCAGGTCAGTAGATTAGTAAATTTGCTGGCTACAGTTATTACAGTGCTACACTTGACTGCAGCAACCTTACCATAGACAATCAATGCATGCAGCTCTACTGCAATGGTTTTGACAACACAATCCTGCTGAACAGCATTTTACTTACTGTTATTGGTATTGATAATGTTTTATTGAAATACAGTTCTTAGTGCTTATTTATTGCACTACAGCTCTACAGCTCCAATTGCCCATTTATTGTACTACAGTTCTACATGCCCGTTTATTGCTCTAAGGTTTTTCTTGTGTATACTTTATTGCAGTAAATGCTTTACTCTTTCTTGTTTATTGCACTGCAGTTGGCATACTAAATCTGTACTTACCATGCTCATGGCACAACCTGGCCAGGCATCTGGCTTGGGACTCAACATTGTGAGCCCTCTCAGCTGCAGCTGTTGGAAGAGAAGCACACCATTATGCATACCAGTTTTACAGACATTCAGCTTGCATTTTGGTTAGAGAGGAAGACATACTTACATACTCATGGAGCATTCCCAGCTCAAGCTTCCTGGACCCAGGTGTCCAGGGTTCCCCTCTTTCCCCTTTTCAGGTCATGAAAATGGTGACTACACTGCTCACCTGTGCGGGGGATACAAGTAACACTGGTGAGTGCCCTGGCCAAATGGTCGCAGGCCTCCGCCTTACACTCTGAGCCATGGAATCCACCATGCATCAGCTGAGGTTTATGGTCTTTAACAAGGAGCCTGACCATGACCGTTGACTCCTGAATGCATCACCTTTGCACCTGAAAGTGTACACCTTCTCCAACACTGCCAGCCATACCAACAGTTGATTGAACTCCAATGACTGTTCTGAATTCTCAGTTACTTGGCTTACTCTAGGCTGTTTTCTCCCCTTACACATCATTCAGCAACATTCAAAAAAATTCCACATCACTTAGCAGCATGCAAACTAGCTACGTGAAGCCAAGCACATGAAAACTGGCAGAACTGTGTTTTTTGCAAGGCTTAGCACCACACAAACATTGGTAGCCATAAGCATGTTTTTGCACTGCTTAGCATGAATGAGCAGGACTTAGCAAATCACAGCAGTGCCAAAATTCACAATAGTTTAATGAAATTAAAGAAAAATAGAACATTCATTTACAGACATACTCTGCCTGTTATGGACTCTAACCCAGGACCTAGTATACATAAGACCATAACTCTACCTGCGTAACTAGTTGGATCTTATAACAACTCATACACCTTCACGTATACTACTAGACTACGTGTTAGCATTGCTGAGCACCATGCCACACTGGGAAAACATGCTTAAACACAACTATAATTAAATAATTAATTACATCTGGTTTCTATTTTTAGACGTCTGGCAGGTGTCAGCTGCCTGTATGTGAGCACAGCTTGGTATTGGTGTGCTCCGCTCCATGTCGCACAAACATGCATTAAAAAAAATATAACACATAATAAAAATGACTTATTATACAGTTGACACACTTCACAACATTACAACAGTGGCAGGGAGCATTAAAGGGATCCTCACAGTCATCTGCAGCCACAGGTAGCTGCTACAACTCTACCTTCACAGATTGATTATCCATGTTCCTTGGCTCTCCCTTGGCAGCATGCCATCATTAATATGCTTGGCATGTTGCCGAGGGGGAACCATGGCCATGTACATGGTTACCTTCCGTGTAGGGTCTACACTGTGTCTACATAGATTTTATTAAATCCTGGGATTAGTCTGTTACCAGTGGACATTCTAGTGGGTAAAGAACTGCCATGATCTGTACTAAGCCTCTATTTTTCCATTGTAAATTAATCTGGGGCCCATATGCATTGAATGATAGGCAGAATCACCTAGCTTGTTATCTGAGTAATCTGTGATGAGACTCTGTTATCCTTATAATCATTACATAAGCGCAAAACTTCAGAATAGTTGTTTCAGTAATAAAAGACAACAGAGGCATGGCGTTGACTAGCAGTAAAACTTTATTTTACCCTATTAGGAATTAGTGAATGACAATGATATTCATGAAGCAGACCCCTGGTACATGCTGCTAGCCAGAATGACTGGAGCCAGAAGTTTAAAAAACACGTGCATTGTTATGAAGAACAGACTTATAAAGGACCCCCTCCCTTATCCCTCACCATAGTCTAGAACTATTTACAATGACACTGAGCAGTGGCAAATCATTGACAAAGTTACACAAAACCTTTCTTGTTGAATGATCATTTGTTTGAAATAAGGCAAATAGTCCATTGCAGTTCTTTTTATTCTTATTCTTATAAAAATAAAGAAAACTGTTGATCATTTCTGGCTCCTACCTGACCCTCTCTATGATGGTCTTCCATTTTCCACTTTCTGATATCTATCAACTGCTACAGCTATGCCACTGTGATGATGCAGATGGATTAGCCCCTTACTGGGAACAAGTCAAATGAGTTCAGTTAGGAGATTGGGCAGCTCTACAAATAATGATCAGAGAAGAAGGTGATAACAAGGCACAACCTGCTCACTTTTCTTTGAGGGTGGTATAGGAAGTAAATGTCTTAGGTGTTCCCAACATTAGATGTGGTGGAGGACAGAGAATCACTGTGTCATATGTCTTGGGATGGGGTGGGGCTCATGGTAATGTCTCTGTCAAGGTGAGCTCATTCAGGTAATGAAAGTTTACATCAGGATGGTAAAGATAATCATCGTGTCATAGCTTCTCTAGTGAGCAGTAGTGGCAGCTGTCAGAATTACCATCCTCCTGCAGATTGCAGTTATTATCAGAATATGAGGAGGTTTTCATCCTCAGCCCAGAGGATAAACATCTGGGGAAAATTTCACAGAATAAATATTCCACAGATCTTAAGAAAGTAATGGTCTCATCAGAGTTATGCTGTCACATATAAGTACAAGCCATATCAATCTCTGAGTATTGGAGTATCCAGATTTAAAAAAATACATTCCACTGCCACTTGCCAGAAAGACAAAATTAAAAGAAACCATCTCAATGTATCCACTTAAGTCTTCCCCATATCCCCACCATAAGAAAGAACTGTTTGCAAAGATCCTGCTTATGATACTTGAGTTTCTGTGATTCAATGAGTGACATCAGACTGAATGTACTATCAGATCAGAATCAGGTAACCAAAACCATGAAATGAAAGCCATACTATTTCTATATTTTGGGTTCAGGAATAAAACTGTTATATACGTTGTATCTATTTTTATACAATGTTGTCACATTACGCCTAAATTAGTATAGTTATTTAAATTGATTTTGTATCATTTTTGAAGATTGTAAAATTATTGTTCTTAAAATATTTTTGTAATACTTTGAAGTTTTTCTTCTCGGGCCTCCAAAGAAAATGGGCATCTACTCAGTTGGATTTTCCTGGTCAACAAATGTCAGTAAATAAATATTGTTTTTCAATCTGATGCAGTCTACTTGATCATCCCACTCAGAAGTTTCTCAGATGTCATATGAAAATCACCACCTAACTGTCACTAGGCTGCATTAAAATCCTCACTACTTTCATTAATTACTCAAAAATGGGTTAGTCAGTCAGTGCAATTTTGAGGAAAACTTGATTCAGAGACAGGTATAGCCACAATGAAAAATACCTCTGTATCTATTCCTTACCATGTCTCTGAATATCACACTAGCAATGTCAGACTTGATCACACTGCCGTTTTTCCTAGCAGCCCATGCATTAAGTTAGCAAAAGCACTTCCTAAACTCAAGCACATGCACACATGCACACATGTGCACACACACACATGCACACACGCACACACACACACACACACACACACACACACACACACACACACACACACACACACACACACACACTCCAAAACACACACACACACACACACACACACACACACACACACACACACACACACACACACACACACACACACACACACACACACACACACACACACACACACACACACACACACACACAATAGCACATCCCTACCCCCATGCTTTCTTTGAACTTGCCGGGACTGAGAGTACTCCCATAGAGGTGAATGAGTGACTGCTATGTTTTGATGGCAGTCATTTTTTCCTACTAGCAGACCCCTGGTACATACTGCTAGCCAGTTATTTTGGCTGAATGATTAGAATTGCTTGGTCAAGCAAATTTGGAGCAGCAGACACTTTCAGAAGAGAGCACATGGCTAATTAACACTGGTCATTCCCCCAAATGGCCATATTAGCATGCAGTTTCACCAGCCAGACCATTCTTTGGGCTGAGAACCCTTTGATGGGAAAAACCTCAGTAGTAGAGAAGTCTATGAATTTGAAAGGTTTGTGGAAACCTTCTAAATTGAGGCCTCTGCATTAAATTAGACCTTTCTGGGTCCTAGGGTGTGGTTTGGTTCTGCATAAAAAAATTACCAATAACACACTGCTGCCCTGTTTATAATAAAGTATCATAGATGTTCTTGCATCTAAATGCAGCTGTGTCTAATTATTTTGCAATATAATAAAGGGCAAATAAATTATTGTATTAGTTATAATTTTGAATTTACATGTTGCCTGTTACTTTCCATTAATTGTCCATACTGCTGAAAATACGAGTATTGCAATAGTATGCATTTTGATGCCCACAGATACATGTGTTAAGTATCGTACTATATGCTATAACAAAACAAAATGACTATGTGCTAACTTGTCATATAAGCGCCCGCCATTTACAAATGGAACACTCAGATGATGATGCAATACCTCTTGAAAAATAGTTTTCTAATAACAGCAAACAATTTTATGTATTTACTTTTATTTATTTATTTAGTTATTTATTTACATTTGTTTATTGGGTAGTGTCTGACTGGGCTAGTAGCCTGTTTTCAGTGGAAACCCAGGGAGAAAAGCTCCAAAATCAAAGACAGATAAAAAATACAGAATTTATTTAGAAATACATGAATACATTCCTTACATAACTGTAAGTTAAACAGTTAAAACTAGTTAAATTAATTACATCATAGGAACAAATGAGAAATGTAAACCACAGAAATCTTGATAACTGGGTGAAAATTGAAGCAGAGAGCGAGTATGCCTAATGAAAACATATGTGGCATGTAGAGTTAATAGAGTGATTAACAGTGAAATTTTGAAGTACTGAAAGTATTTAAAATCTAAACAGTGAGGAGACAATCATCTATAACCTTGAAGAAAAGTAGCAATCAGCTATAAAAGGCGGATGGGAGTAGTTCAGGAATAGTAGGAGAGAGGAGTTATCCAGGGGTACTACAGGGGCAGAGCCACTTACTTTTAAGATATTATTTTATTTTTGTTTTAAAAGAAGAATTTCAGTAGGTGCTTTCTATGCTTAGGGGCAAGGCATTTCATGACTTAGCTATTTTGTTTGAGTAGTGGAAGTCACCATGGTTGTTATGTGATTCTGTTGTTTTGAGCAGTAGCCTATCAAAAGAACTAAGTTCATCTGTAGTTGGACTAGAGTTGAAATTGCGGGGCAGCTATTTGGGTTGTGTATGATTTTATGGGTGAGGGTAAGTTGATTTAATGTTAACAGGTTGGGGAGTTCTAGCCAATTAAGTTGTAGAAGAGTAGAACAATGGTGGGCTTTATGGGGTTGATTGGTGGCAAACTTTGCAATTTTGTTATAGCAGGATTCTAGGTTATGAAGATCAGCCTTGCATAAGTTGGTGAAGATGTGAGAGCAATAGAGAAGTGTAGAGAGAAGCTGAGATCTAGCTGTGGCGAGCCTGGCTTGGGGTATTAGGTAAGGTTTGGGTCTGTAAAGAGCACTGAGTTTGGAGTAGACTTTTTTAATAGTTAGTGAAATATGAATATCAAATGTAAGATGGTCATCTATTGTAACACCTATGAGCTTGGCCTGGTTATTGGATCAGTTTTGGTACCATTGGCAGATTGAATAGAGAGGGGTAGGGAGCTCAGCTTGGTTGTTTTGATTGTAAAAATTATTAACTTAGTCTTATTAGGGTTAAGAATGAGTTGGTGGTTTGATGGGAAAGTTTCAGTTTTCAGGAATGCTTTTTACATCTTTTCTTGTAGTTCTTGTGGGGAAAGGGTAGAGCAGATAAGAGATGTATCATCTACATATTGTATGATTGAGGCAAGTTGGGTTGCTGTATTAAAATTATTAGTAAATATGATAAATAGAAGTGGGCCAGGTATTGAACATTGGGGTACACCAGTGGATACTGAGAGTAGTGGGGAGAGATTGTTCTCCAATTATATTGCAACACTGAATGCTTAAAACAGCGAACGATGTTACATCGACACATTTTCAGTGAAAGGTGAAAATGTCGAATCCAAAGAACAGCGATTTCTTTCCTAGGGAAAGAAATCTCTGTTCAACCCCCCGCAAAAAAAAAAAAAAACACATTACACACTTCCAAACACATACACACATACCCAATCCTAATTATACCCCCCCCAAAAACCAGTAAACAACTAAATACACATATGCAAATAACCCAAACATACATTTAATGAAAAAAAAACAGTAAACATTTTAAACCATATGCACTTACCTTAACCCACACCCTAACCCTAAGGTCAGTTACTCTCGTACATTTACATAAACAGCTCCAAACACATACACACTTACCTTAAACCTAATTCTACCCCCCCAAAACAAAAGTAAACAACTGAAAACACATACACACATAACTCAACCATACATTTAACACAAAATATAAAACAGTAAACACTTTCATACATATGCACTTACCTTAACCCGCACCCTAACCCTAAAGTCAGTAACTGTTGCACAATCACGCTTGGGAGCTATACCGGACTAGGGACCACACTACACTTCAGAACACTGCAAAACAACAAAGTGATCAAGCAACTTCTTTCCCAGGGAAAGAATTCGCTGAACAGCCGCTTCGCTATTTTGCCTGTTTGCTCTACATGTCGACGAAAACGCATTCGACATAATGTGTTTTCGTTGTACTCATAGGAACCCGCCTGTTGATGGTTTGATAGATGACTGTGAAACCATGTCAGGGATGCTGGACTGAGATTGTGTGCTGCAAGTTTGTTGTGTAATAGTTGGTGGGAAATGGTGTCAAAGACTTCTGACATGTCCAGGAAAATTGCTGAGACTAGTTGCCCTTTGTTCATAAGGTGATGAATAGTATTGGTGAAGGATAACAATGCTGTGTTTGTACTATATTGTGGTCTAAAACCATGCTGGGTATCAGATAGGAGGTTATAACTGGTAAGGTGGTTGAGGAGTTGTAGCTGAATACATTTTCCTAGGATTTTGGCTATGGGTGGTAGTTTGAGATTTCTCTAGAGGGACCACCCTTGTGGAGGGGCATGATGAGAGTAACTTTCCAGAGGAGAGGCATATATTGTTTGGAGATGGAAGTATTGATTAGAATAGAGATAGGATAGGCAATGGATGGAGCCATTATTTATAGGAATTCGTTTGGTAGTTAATAGTCTGCTGGGCAGCAGGGTTTTAGTTTGCTTAGAAGCTTTTTAATGTAGGAAATTTGAATAGGTCTAAAAGAGATGGAGTTTGTAGTACTAGAGGCAGAGGAGGGGAGTGTGAGAGGTAGTCATTTGTAGTTATTAAGGAGGGAGGAGGCAGAGTTAGTAAAGTTTGAGTTAGACTGTGAAGCTAGGGGTTCAGAGGTGCTGGCTGTGGAAGGAGTGGGAGTGGGGGATTTACCAGGGTTGAGGAAGAAGTTGAGTGTCTGGCGGAATTTCTGTGGATTGTGAATGACCTTTTGCTGGGAAGCTTGGAATCAGTGTTTTTATCATTGTTAATATTTTTCTTAGTTTGGTTTCTTAATTGCTGATAAGTGGCGAGGTTGGTTTTGTTTTTGGTAAATAGGTATAGAGCCTTGGCTCTGTCCCTTTATTTAATCAGTTGTTTAGTGTCAAGGTAATAGATTAAAGAGTTCAGGGGAGTAATGTTTCTTCCAGCAGATGTATTTGAAGGGATTGTAAGACAGAGTTTGAATTTTGTTTGTAAGTAGAACTGTAGGGGCATGGTCAATAAGGTTGATAGGGAGGCAGCTGGCTTGGTCATTCAGGTTTGGCTTGTTAGTTAGTATCCAGTCAAGTAGTGACTCTTTTTTTAGAGTGTTTGTCAGTGTGTGTGGGACAGTTTATAACTTGGGAGAAATTATACAGATTGAAAAAGTTGGTAGGACAGTTAGAGGAGAAGCAGAGCCAGTCTAGATTAAAGTTATCTAGCATGATAGTTTCTTGATTGAATGTATAAGTAGACTAAGAGAGTAGACGTTCTATGTTGGGAAGATTGTTGCCAGAGGGCAGATATGCAGCTATGATAATCATGGTTTTATGAGGATTTATTTGCAGGCAGGTGATGAGAATTTCTGCATTAGTGATGTCTGGAGATATACGGTTTACTAGTTTTTATAGTTTTAGAGAGTCTTTAAACAACTGCTACACCACCACCTCTTTTGTTTAGTCTGTTTTGTCTAACAATGTTATAACTGTT
This sequence comes from Protopterus annectens, assembly GCF_019279795.1. Lineage (NCBI taxonomy): Eukaryota > Metazoa > Chordata > Ceratodontiformes > Protopteridae > Protopterus > Protopterus annectens. The sequence continues at coordinate 11,106,536 of NC_056738.1, read as the reverse complement.
ACAAGTAATTTGTGAGTCTTTGATGTGAGGTTTTAACAAGGTCTCAGTTATAGCTGCTATATCAGGAGAGTAGGTGGCTAGGATAGCATGAAATTCAGTAATTTTATTTACAAGGCTTCTAAGATTGAAATTTGCTATTAGTAGGTCAGATTTGGAGATCGTTGCTAGAGAGGTTTGTGCTTTATGTCCAGAGGGAGTTTGGTTAGAGGAGCATATGGAAGAGTTTGGCAGATGCAGTTGAGTTGGAGGTAAATCATTGCTGGGACCTGGGTTGGGATGGATGTCAGCTTCTAATTTGATATGTTTAAGGGAGTGCAGTAGTAGGTTTTTCAGTTTGGTGATAGCCTGATGGAATCTGAAAGTGGGGGGAATGAGGGTTTGAGGATTTTACATGTTTGAATGGATAAAGGAGAGAGTTGGAAGTATTGTACAGTTGTGAACAGATGTAACTGTAAGGCTTGGGGGGAGGTTGATGGTTAGTCAGAGTTTGTGCGTAGGGGTGATGGTAGCTAATGCAAAAGATGTGGAGGTCAGTGGCTTTATAGGCCAGGAAGAGAAGGCCAGATAGAATAGTGTAGCAGTACCTAGAGTTGTGGAGCTTCATATTTGGTGGGATGGTTCAGAGAGAAAAATTAGTGGAGTGGGGCTGACCTGATTGGGGGAGAAATAGATGTTTGAGTGTTAAGATCTAAGATAAGACAGGGAGGCGGTGAAAGTAAAACAGCTGTGGTGGAAGGGGTTAGGGAAGGTGGGGATGTGAATCTGATTGGAGGTAGAAGAAAAGGGTGTGGTGTCTTTAAGTATAAATGTAATGAAAGTGGGGGTGGGTGGGAATGGAGGTGGGGTAGAAGAGTGGAGTGAGCTGCAGCCTAGAGAGGGCAAGTAGGTTTAGCCTGAGAAGACAAACCAGTTGAGAAGAGAAACAATCAGCTTCAAGGTGAGTGTTTGTTTTTTGTTGCCAGGAGTAGGAGTAAAGAAGAGAGGCCAGATAGAAGAACTTAATTGTGAGATAGCAACAGGAAGGGAGATGATACAGTAATGGGGAAAGTATGGTGGGGTGAAAGTCATAGTCATTAGCAGGAACGTTACAGCTGGTTTGGGATAGCAGTTAGGGCAGACATTGGCAACTTTATGAATGCTAGAATGATGGCTAACAGTGCAACAGGGTGAGGAAAAAAGGGGGGTGTAGGTGAGCAGGCTAATAAGGTAAGTATGCAAGCCAGGGAAGAAATAGTCAAATTAAATATTTAAACAAAAAGAGGACTAAATGGCAAAGAACACAGCTATTCCTAGCAGCATATTTTCAGTCACTCAGTGTTTTTGGGGGGAATCACTAGTTCTTCGTGTTATCTATCTGTAAAATAGAAAGGAGAGAAATATGTCTTTTTAGCTGTGTGCAGGACCAGAAAACACCTGAAACAAGAGAGAAGAGATGAGGAATAAATGAGGTGGAAAAGTAAGGTGAAAGTAGGAAAAAAGGGAGAGCACATACAACTATTATACAAGACCAGAACATAGTAAGATAAAGGGAGAAGTAAATAAGAAAAGTCTAGCAAGCAGGTATCATTGAGACTAAAAGTATGTCAAGACACGAGGAGCAGCAAGAATACAGTGCAAGTATTTGTACATTCAGTAAATGAGACAAAAAGCAGTATTAACTAATATACATATAACATGAATAATCCTCAAAACAATTTTAGATGGCACTTAGTGTATATTAGAAGAAAACCTTTAGCAGTACTGATTGCGTACACTACAATGCTCTGTAGGAAGATCAGGGCTGAGGTATGAGTGTGATAACATCAATGGCAGAAAGCGCTAATGCTGGCAATGCAATCTTTTAAAGTTGGCGCCAAAAACTACTACAGTCTATTCAGTAGCTGTCGTAAAACTAAAACTACTATCTTAAAACTACTGCTACACCGTGCCTATGTATTGTTTGGGATACAGTCAATTCAGTAGCTGTCTTTGAACAGTAAAAGGTTAGTGATAAGGCAGCCTGTGGACAGGGCCTTGGAACCACTAAGAAAGAGCCATGTTATTCACTGTAGCAGAAAACATACACGAGTAGGCAAAGCTTTAATATTCAGGTACATAGGTTCATAGATTAGTACTAAGCTAACTGCCCTTGCGAGCCATTTTAAGCTTAGCCAATTATCCCTTGTGAGACTCAAACCCTGCACCTTGTGTTTGTAAGGCAAACACCTTAACCATTAGGCTACCCTCCCTATCCTAAAACAGAAAAAGATAGTGATAAGGCAGCCTATGGACAGCGCCTCAGAACCATTTTTAAAAAGAGAACTGTGATATTCAGAAAAACATAAGCGAGCAAGCAAAAAGATTTAATTTTCAGTTACAGCAAACATCTAAGATACTTTGGCCAGTATGCAAGTGATAGTACCTAACATATGCAGGACAGCAATCAATGTCTCTAAACTCTAAGCAAGAAAAATACACGGGTCGTATGGCAAGAACAACAGCGTAATAAAACAAAGAATGAGTATACAAATTAAACAGTTAAACATGCAGTGCAGTTCTGCAACAAATAGCAACAAATTAACAAGGAAATTGTTGAAATTAGACTTACGAGGCAAGAATACTAAATCATGGTGCCTGGTCAGAGGGATACTACCAGGTCTGAGAGTGGAAAGGTGGAACCCATAACAGCCGACAAGAGAAATAATCAGCTTCAAGATGAGTGTTTGTTTTTTGTTGCCAGAAGCAGGAGTAAAAAAAAGAGGCAAGATAGAAGAACTTAATTGTGAGATAGTAACAGGAAAGTAGACTGATACAGTAATGGGGAAAGTATGGTGGGGTGAAAGTCTTAGCCATTAGCAGGAGCATTTGTTTTTTATGGGTCTGTATCAGATGAACGAAAAATCCGTTCATCGAATACGTAATGATCAAAACGTCACGAAAATCGAAAACGGTATTGTGGGGGATGCACCCCCCACACCCCCTGCTAAATATATATTCGAACTCTGAGATCACACTACAGTGAAGAAAGGGCAAATACCCTATTATACCATGACCCCCCATTAATATTCCAAATCGTGCACGCTGATTGGCCAGCGTGCACATTGTAAATCGACTTATACTAATGGAAAAAGGTTCAGTCGCCCGGACTTTTTACATTAGTATAAGTCTCTTTTAAAACACTGTCTCGCTATGTTAAAAGAGTTTAACATAGCGACACAGGTTTAAAAAAAGCAACGGAGATCTCTGTTGCTTTTTTTAAAGCTGTCTCGCTATGTTAAACTCCTTTAACACAGGGACACAGTGTGTAAAAAGCAACGGAGATCTTGCTTTCTCCGTTGCTTTTTTTTAAACCTGTCTCGCTATGTTAAATGGGTTTAACATAGCGAGACAGCTTTAAAATAAGCAACGGAGATCTCCTTTGCTTATTTTAAAGCTGTCTCGCTATATTAAACCCATTTAACATAGCGAGGCAGGTTTAAAAAAAAAAAAGCAACACAGAAAGCAAGATCTCTGTTGCTTTTTACTGTTTCGCTATGTTAAATGGGTTTAACATAGCGAGACAGCTTTAAAATAAGCAACGGACATCTCCGTTGCTTATATTAAAGCTGTCTCGCTATGTTAAACCCATTTAACATAGTGAAACAGTAAAAAGCAACGGAGATCTTGCTTTCTCCATTGCTTTTGGCCACAGCTCTGATGTACTGCGTAGGCATGCGCAGTACATCAGAACTGCCGTGGATACCAGACAGCTGCGGAAGGGCAGCAAAGAGGCATTATACAATGTCATTATTTAAGAAAAGTAATTATTTCTTTTCTTATATAATGTCATAGTATAATAGCAATAACCCACGCCTGGGTGTGGGTAATGCGGGATTTACCCACGGTTGTCTTTGTTTGGTCCCTCGGGCTTCGCCCTCGGGACCAAACCACGCCAGCCATGGGTAAATCCTGCATTACCCACATCCAGGCATGGGTTATTGCTATAATCCTCACGATACTGAGACCCCACAATATCGTTTTCGATGTCCATGAAGCTTCGATCATTACGTATTCGATGAACGGATTTTTCGTTCATCTGATATAGACCCGTTTTTTACATTCTTTTTATATCCATTACTTTTATAGTACATTATAGGTTTATATGTAGTTACAGGGCATGCAGTCTAGGGTAATACTATCTAACCCATTTCTCAATTGTCTTACCTTTACTTTTTACATCTTCTGCATTTGCCTCACATTTATTTTACCCACATTTTCATCTTTTAATGCTTTTAAATGGCAATGATTTCCTTGCTGTGTGTTCCTTCACAGCTGTTTTTCTTTTCTTTATTTTTTTTTTAAGTCAGCCTGGTTTCTTGTAAAAGGCTCTTGATTGTTTATATAACAAATGATATCATTTGTCATTAGAGAGTCTGGAAGATCATCACAAGCTGCAGATTAACATGCATGATGTCTACATTCCGACTGATTTTTCTAGAACTTATGTGTACCAGATGTCAGGCAAACCACTTCAGCTAGCTCATTAGACTTAAACCCATACATCCCACATGTAATACTGGTCTTATTTCTGCAGAAGAGGTGAATGAGATAGTTCTGGGTTTAAGGAGACATCAATTTTCAGTATGCCCTAAATTAAAACCTTTATGGCAGGAGATGAAGATGACAGGACAATGTAAATGCCATACTAAGTTCTCATTAAATGCATTCTTAAAGTTATTTTGGTTGCCCATTTCAGATGTGATTGCATATTCACAAAGAAAATTGCTTTGAAATCTATGAGAAACCATATAAAAGTCTAATATTAACAGGTTTAAATTTAACTATATTGAGGGTTTAAATTCCTTATTGCATAGCGTACTGTAGAAATAACTATTTTTAAGTGCAGCACTTACAATAATACTGCTCTGCTTTATCTTACAGTAGGTTAAAGTTTGAGTACTCTGAGGCATGTTGGTAGTTGAAGTATTCTGTGCACTGATGTAAATAAATGTGGCACGTGTTAGGTTATAATAACTATGGCATGCACATGTCTATGAACTGCATGCATTTGAAGATGCGGCTGTAAATGCATTTTGCCTGTTTGTGGATTATTTGCATTCTTTCTTCCAGGTTATCTTTTCCTTGTCTTCCTTCTGTCTCTCTTAATATATAAACATAAACAAATCCCTTAATAAATAAAATAAAATGAAATAAAAATATTACAAAGAAAGAAATAGTTACGACAACATATTCAGAATGAGTACAGTAGTAAAACTTAACTCTTTTAGCTGTATTCAAGCAGGGAAATGTGCTGTTACAAATTTGTAATCTGATGGTTAAGTGTAAGACAGTCCAAACTTTAACCAAAATGTATTTATTGCAGTTGCAGTGAGCCTGTACCTTAACAAGTAACCAAAAAGGGCTGCATCTTTACTTAGATAACATACAACTATTTTGTGACTTTGTTTTGGAGATCTTTGCAAGTTAATTAAGAGTTGACCTTTCCACAGTAACACCACCCCCCATGACGTGACTCACGTACATGCTGCATGTAATCCTGATATTTGATTTTTACCCTGACACTCAAGATTGATAGCTCATACTTACTGGTGTAATAAGGTTTCTAGAAGGTGAGCAGGTTAGAGAAATGTCACAATCATTCATATAAGTCTTTGTATGCAGAGTGATGGCCCCACTTCCCTTCCGTACTAGTGTTATCTTTGTAAGCCTACTCCTTTAGTAAGGCAGGGCTTTTTGGAAATTTCTGTTCCAGGCTA